>NC_081412.1:338637532-339008369 GCF_030272615.1 Cryptomeria japonica
AAAAGCAAGTCCCTATTCCGGAGCCTGTAGCATCAAATTTCCATTTTGACGCACATCATTCTTCCAGAAGCTCATTTCGGAGCTTGTGCCTCAAAAGACCCAGTTTTGGAGCATCAAAATCAATGTTTGGAGCCACAACAAGGTTTCAAGATGCAAGTCCCGATTCTAGAGTCAATAGCATCAAAATCTGATTTTTGGTGCACATCATGCTTTTAGAACCTCATTTCGAAGCTTGCACCTCGAAAGCCTCGGTTTTGGAGCATCAAAATAAGTTATTTGAGGCACAACAAGGTTTCAAGATGCAAGCCTCGATTCTAGAGCCAGTAGCATCAAAATTCAATTTTGATGCACATTGTGCTCTTAGAACCTTGTTTTAGAAACTGTGCCTCAAAAGCACTAGTTTTGGAGCATCAAAATCGATGTTTGGAGGCACAACAAGGTTTCAAGATGCAAGTTCTGATTATGGAGCCAGTAGTGTCAAAATTTGATTTTGACGCACATCGTGCTCTTAGAACCTTGTTTTAAAGCTCATGCCTCAAAATGTTTGGTTTCGAACCATCAAAATTGGTGTTTGGAGGCACACCAAGCTTTCAAGACGCAAGTCCCTATTCTGGAGCCTGTATTGTCAAACTGTGATTTTGATGCACATCGTGCTCTTAGAACCTTGTTTTAGAGCGTGTAGCTCAAAATCTCATGTTTCAAAACATCAAAATCAATGTTTAAAGGCACAACAAGGTTTCAAGGCACAAGTCCCAATTCTCAATATTGGTGTTTGCATGCACAACAAAGTTTCAACCTTGTTTCGAAGCTTGCACCTCGAACGCCCCGGTTTCGGAACATCAAAATTGGTGTTTGCAGGCACAACAAGGTTTCAAGATGCAAGTCCCGATTCCAGAGCCGGTAGTGTCAAAATGCGATTTTGAAGCACATTGTGCTCTTAGAACCTTATTTAGGAGCTTGTCCCTCAAAAGTCCCGGTTTGGGAGCATCAAAATTGGTGTTTGGAGGCACAAGGTTGCAAGACGCAAGTCGCGATTTCGGAGCCAGTAGCAAGTCCCGATTCCAATTTGACACACATCATTCTCTTAGAAGCTCATTTTGGAGCTTTTTGCCTCGAAAGACCCAGTTTTGGAGCGTCAAAGTCAATGTTTGGAGCCACAACAATGCTTCAAGATGCAAGTGCCAATTCTAGAGTCAATAGCGTCAAAAATTGATTTTGGCACACATCATGCTCTTAGAACCTCATTTTGAAGCTTGCGCCTCGAAAGCCCTGGTTTCAGAGCATCAAAATCAGTGTCTTGAGACACAACAAGGTTTCAAGATGCAAGCCCTGATTCTAGACCTAGTAGCATCAAAATCCAATTTTGATGCACATTGTGCTCTTAGAACCTTGATGCAAGTCCATATAACAGAGCATGTAGTGTCAAAACGTGATTTTGATGCACATCATGATCTTAGAACCTCATTTCAGAGCGTGTGGCTCGAAAGCTCCAGTTTCAAAACATCAAAATCAATGTTTAAAGGAACAACAAGGTTTCAAGACACAAGTCCTGATTCTCAAGCTGATAGCATCAAAATACGATTTTGACCAACATGGTGTTCTTTGAACCTCATTTCAGAGGGTGTGCCTCAAAAGCCTCATTTTGGGAGCATAAAAATTAGTATTTGGAGGCACAACAAGGTTTCAAGACACAAGTCCCAATTCCAGAGTCGGTAGCGTCAAAACGCAATTTTCATGTACACCGTGCTCTTAGGACCTCATTTTCAGAGCTTGTGCCTTCAAAGCCCTAATTTTGGAACATCAAAATCAGTGTTTGGAGGCACAACAAGGTTTCAAAAGGCAAGTCCCTATTCCGGAGCCTGTAGTGTCAAAATGGAATTTTGGCGCACATCATTCTCTTACAAGCTCATTTTGGAGCTTGTGCCTCGAAAGACCCAGTTTTGGAGCATCAAAATCAATGTTTGGAGCCACAACAAGGTTTCAAGATGCAAGTCCTGATTCTAGAGTCAATAGCATCAAAATTTGATTTTGGCACACATCGTGCTCTTAGAACCTCATTTCGAAGCTTGTTCCTCGAAAGCCCCGGTTTCAGAGCATCAAAATCAGTGTTTTGAGGCACAACAAGGTTTGAAGATGCAAGCCCTGATTCTAGAGCCAGTAGCATCAAAATTCAATTTTGATGCACATTGTGCTCTTAAAACCCTATTTTAGAAATTGTGCCTCAAAAGCCCCAGTTTTGGAGCAACAAAATCGATGTTTGGAGGCACAACAAGTTTTCAATATGCAAGTCTTGATTCTTGGAGTTGGGAGCGTCAAAATCAAATTTTGACGCACATCATGGTCTTAGAAACTTGTTTTGGAGCTTAAGCCTCAAAATCTTTTGTTTCGTAGCATTAAAATTGGTGTTTAGAGGCACAACAAGCTTTCAAGATGCAAGTCCCTATTCCGGAGCCTATATTGTCAAAATATGATTTTGATGCACATCATGCTCTTTGAACCTTGTTCGAAGCATGTAGCTCGAAAGCTCCAGTTTCAAAACATCAAAATCAATGTTTAAAGGCACAACAAGGTTTCAAGATACAAGGCTGATTCTCAAGCTGATAGTGTCAAAACACTATTTTGAAAAACATGGTGTTCTTAGAACCTCATTTCGGAGGTTGTGCCTCAAAAGCCTCATTTTTGGAGCATAAAAATTAGTGTTTGGAGGCAAAACAACGTTTCAAGACACAAGTCCCAATTCCAGAGTCAGTAGCGTCAAATTATTGTTTGGAGGAACATCATTCTCCTAGAAGCTCATTTCGGAGCTTGTGCCTCGAAATACCTAGTTTTGGAGTGTCAAAATCAATGTTTGGAGGCACAACAAGGTTTCAAGATGCAAGTCCCAATTCTAGAGTTACTAGCGTCAAAATCTGATTTTGGTGCACGTCGTGCTCTTAGAACCTCATTTCGAAGCTTGTGCCTCAATAGCCCCAGTTTTAGAGCATCAAAATTAGTGTTTTGAGGCACAACAAGGTTTCAAGATGCAAGCCCCGATTTTAGTGCTAGTAGCATCAAAATTCAATTTTGATGCACATTGTGCTCTTAGAACCTTGTTTTAGAAATTGTGCCTCAAAAGCCCCATTTTTTGAGCATCAAAATCTATGTTTGGAGGGACAACAAGGTTTCAAGATACAAGTCCCGATTCTAGAGTCAATAGCATCAAAATCTGATTTTGGCGCACATCATGCTCTTAGAACCTCATTTAGAAGCTTGTGCCTGGAAAGCCCCAGTTTCAGAGCATCAAAATCAGTATTTTGAGGCACAACAAGATTTGAAGATGCAAACCCCGATTCTAGAGCCAGTAGCATCAAAACTCAATTTTGATGCACATTGTGCTCTTAGTACCCTGTTTTAGTAATTGTGCCTCAAAAGCCCTAGTTTTAGAGCATCAAAACCGATGTTTGGATGCACAAGGTTTCAAGATACAAGTCCTGAGTCTGGAGCCGGTAGCGTCAAAATTTGATTTTGACGCACATCGTTCTCTTAGAACCTTGTTTTGGTGCTTATGCCTCAAAATCTTCGGTTTCGAAGCATCAAAATTGGTGTTTGGAGGCACAACAAACTTTCAAGACGCAAGTCCCTATTCCGGAGTCTATATTGTCAAAATGTGATTTTGATGCAAATCGTGCTATTAGAACCTCATTTCGGAGTGTGTAGCTTGAAAGCTCCACTTTCAGAACATCAAAATCAATGTTTAAAGGCACAACAAGGTTTCAAGACACGTCTCGATTCTCAAGCTGATAGCATCAAAACACGATTTTGACAAACATGGTATTCTTAGAACCTCATTTCGGAGGTTGTGCCTCAAAATCCTCATTTTTGGAACATAAAAATTATTGTTTGGAGACACAACAACGTTTCAAGACACAAGTCCCAATTCAAGAGTCGGTAGCATCAAAATGCAATTTTGATGGACATCGTGCTCTTAGAACCTCATTTCAGAGATTGTGCCTCAAAATCCCAAATTTTGGAACATCAAAACCAATGTTTGGAGGCACAACAAGGTTGTAGGAAGCAAGTCCCTATTCTAGAGCCTGTAGCATCAAAATTTCATTTTCACGCACATCATTCTCTTAGAAGCTCATTTCAGAGCTTGTGCCTCAAAAGACCCAATTTTGGAGTATCAAAATCAATGTTTGGAGGCACAACAAGGTTTCAAGATGCAAGTCCCGATTCTAGAGTCAATAGCATCAAAATCTGATTTTGGTGCCCATCGTGCTCTTTGAACTTCATTTCGAAGCATGTGCCTCGAAAGCCCCAATTTTAGAGCATCAAAATAAGGGTTTCGAGGCAAAACAAGGTTTCAAGATGCAAGCCCCGATTCTAGAGCCAATAGCATCAAAATTTAATTTTGATGCACATTGTGCTCTTAGAACCCTATTTTAGAAATTGTGCCTCAAAAGCTCTAGTTTTGGAGCATCAAAATCGATGTTTTGAGGCACAACAAGGTTTCAAGATGCAAGTATTGATTTTGGAGCCGATAGTGTCAAAATTTGATTTTGACGCACATTGTTCTATTAGAACTTTATTTTTGAGCTTATCCCTCAAAATATTCGATTTTGAAGCATCAAAATTGGTGTTTGGAGGCACAACAAGCTTTCAAGACGCAAGTCCTTATTATGGAGCCTGTAGTGTCAAAACGTGATTTTGATGCACATTGTGCTCTTAGAACCACATTTCGGAGTGTGTGGCTTGAAAGCTCCATTTTCAAAACATCAAAATCAATGTTTTAAGGCACAACAAGGTTTCAAGACACAAGTCGCGATTCTCATGTTGATAGCATCAAAACACGATTTTGATAAAACATGGTGTTCTTAGAACCTCATTTCGGAGGGTGTGCCACAAAAGCCTCATTTTTGGAGCATAAAAATTAGTTTTTGGACGCACAACAAGGTTTCAAGAAACAAGTCCCAATTCCAGAGTCGGTAGCGTCAAAACACAATTTTGATGTACATCGTGCTCTTAGAACTTCATTTCAGAGCTTGTGCCTTGAAAACCCTGATTTTGGAACATCAAAATCAGTGTTTGGAGGCACAACAAGGTTTCAAGAAGCAAGTCCCTATTACGGAGCCTGTAGCATCAAAATTCAATTTTGATGCAAATCATTCTTTTGGAAGCTCATTTCAAAGCTTGTGCTTGGAAAGACCCAGTTTTCGAGTATCAAAATCAATGTTTGGAGGCACAACAAGGTTTCAAGATGCAAGTCCCGATTCTAGAATCAATAGCGTCAAAAATCTGATTTTGGCGCACATCATGCTCTTAGAACCTCATTTTGAAGCTTGTGCCTCAAAAGCCTGGGTTTTGAGGCATAACAGATTTAAAGATGCAAGCACCAATTCTAGATCTGGTAGCATCAAGATTCAATTTTGATGCAGATTGTGCTCTTAGAACCCTATTTTAGAAATTGTGCCTTAAAAGCCACAGTTTTGGAGCATCAAAATTGATGATTGGAGGCACAACAAGGTTGCAAGATGCAAGTCTTGATTCTGGAGCCGGTAGCGTCAAAATTTGATTTTGAGGCATAATTCCCTATTCAAGATGCAAGTCTCAATTCTGGAGTCAATAGCATCAAAATCTGATTTTGGTGCACATCGTGCTCTTAGAACCTCGTTTTGAAGCTCGTGCCTCGAATGCCCCGATTTCAGAGCATCAAAATCAGTGTTTTGAGGCACAACAAGGTTTCGAGACACAAGTCCCTATTCCGGAGCCTGTAGTGTCAAAACGTGATTTTGATGTACATCGTGCTCTTAGAACCTCATTTTGGAGCTTGTGCCTTGAAAGCCTTGATTTTGGAACATCAAAATCAATGTTTTGAGCCACAACAAGGTTTCAAGAAGAAAGTCACTATTCCGGAGCGTGTAGTGTCAAAATGTTATTTTGATGCATATTGTGCTCTTAGAACCTCATTTTGGAGCGTGTGGCTCGAAAGCTCCAGTTTCCAAATATAAAAATTAGTGTTTGGAGGCACAACAAGGTTTCAGGACACAAGTCCCAATTCCAAAGTTGGTAGCGTCAAAACACAATTTTTATTAACATCGTGCTCTTAGAACCTCATTTCAGAGCTTGTGCCTTGAAAGCCCTGATTTTGGAACATCAAAATCAGTGTTTGGAGGCACAACAAGCTTTAAAGAAGCAAGTCCCTATTTCGGAGCCTGTAGCGTCAAAATTCTCCTGGAGCTCATTTTCGGAGCTTGTGCCTCGAAAGACCCAGTTTTCGAGCGTCAAAACAAATGTTTGGAGGAACAACAAGGTTTCAAGATGCAAGTCCCGATTCTAGAGTCGATAGCGTCAAAATCTGATTTTGGGGCACATCGTGCTCTTAGAACCTCATTTCAAAGCTTGTGCCTCGAAAGCCCCGGTTT
Source organism: Cryptomeria japonica (assembly GCF_030272615.1). NCBI lineage: Eukaryota > Viridiplantae > Streptophyta > Pinopsida > Cupressales > Cupressaceae > Cryptomeria > Cryptomeria japonica. Next base: position 338,643,934 of record NC_081412.1, read on the forward strand.
TCGAGTATCAAAATTAGTCTTTTGAGGCACAAAAGGGTTTCAAGATGCAAGCCCCGATTCTAGAGCCAGTAACATCAAAATTCAATTTTGATGCATGTTGTGCTCTTAGAACCCTGTTTTAGAAACTGTGCCTCAAAAGCCCTAGTTTTGGAGCATCAAAATCGATGTTTGGAGGCACAACAAGGTTTCAAGATGCAAGTCCTGATTTTGGAGCCGGTAGAGTCAAAATTTGATTTTGACGCACATCATTCCCTTAGAACTTTGTTTTTGATCTTATGCCTCAAAATCTTCGGTTTTGAAGCATCAAAATTGGTGTTTGGAGGCACAACAAGCTTTCAAGGCGCAAGTCCCTATTTCGGAGCCTGTAGTGTGAAAACGTTTCAAGAAACAAGTCTCGATTCTCAAGATGATAGTGTCAAAATACAATTTTGACAAACATGGTGTTCTTAGAACCTCATTTAAGAGGTTGTGCCTCAAAATCCTCATTTTTGGAGCATAAAAATTAGTGTATGGAGGCACAACAAGGTTTCAAGACACAAGTCCCAATTCTAAAGTCGGTAGCATCAAAACATAATTTTGATGTACATCATCCTCTTAGAACCTCATTTCGAAGCTTGTTGCTTGAAAGCCCTGATTTTGGAACATCAAAATTAGTGTTTGGAGGCACAACAAGGTTTAAAGAAGCAAGTCCCTATTCTGGAGGCTGTAGCGTCAAAATTCCATTTCGAAGCACATCATTCTCTTGGAGCTAATTTTCGGAGCTATTCTGGAATCGATAGCGTCAAAATCTTATTTTCGGGGACATGCTCTTAGAACCTCATTTCGAAGCTTGTGCCTCGAAAGCCCCAGTTTCGGAGCATCAAAATCAATGTTTTGAGGGACAACAAAGTTTCAAGATGCAAGCCTCGATTCTAGAGCCAGTAGCATCAAAATTCAATTTTCATGCACATTGTGCTCTTAGAACCCTATTTTAGAAATTGTGCCTCAAAATCTTTGGTTTCGAAGCATCAGAATTGGTATTTGCAAGCAAAACAAGCTTTCAAGACGCAAGTCCCTATTATGGAACCTTGTCAAAATGTTATTTTGATGCACATCGTGCTCTTAGAACCTCGTTTCGGAGTGTGTGGCTCAAAATCTCTTCTTTCAAAACATCAAAATCAATGTTTAAAGGCACAACAAGGTTTCAAAACACAAGTCCTGATTCTCAAGTTGATAGCGTCAAACCATGATTTTGACAAACATTGTGCTCTTAGAACCTCATTTCGGAGCTTGTGTCTTGAAAGACCTGATTTTGGAACATCAAAATCAATGTTTTGAGACACAATAAGGTTTCAAGAAGCAAGTCCCTATTCTGGAGCCTGTAGTGTCAAAATTCCATTTTCACGCACATCATTCTCTTAGAAGCTCATTTCAGAGATTGTGCCTCGAAAGACCCAGTTTTGGAGCCTCAAAATCAATGTTTGGAGGCACAACAAGGTTTCAAGATGCAAGTCCCGATTCTAGAGTCAATAGCATTAAAATCTGATTTTGGCACACATCGTGCTTTTAGAACCTCATTTCAGAGGATGTGCCTCAAAAGCCTCCTTTTTGGAGCATAAAAATTAGTGCTTGGAGGGACAACAAGGTTTCAAGACGCAAGTCCCAATTCTAGAGTCGGTAGTGTCAAGACATAATTTTGATGTACATCGTGCTCTTAGAACCTCATTTTGGAGTTTTTGCCTTGAAAGCCCTAATTTTGGAACATTAAATCAGTGAATGGAGGCACAAAAAGCTTTCAAGAAGCAAGTCCCTATTCCAGAGCCTGTAGCGTCAGAATTCCATTTTGACGCACACCATTCTCTTAGAAGCTCATTTCGGAGCTTGTTTCTCAAAAGACCCAGTTTTGGAGCGTCAACATCAATGTTTTGAGGCACAACAAAGTTTCAAGATGCAAGTCCCGATTCAAGAGTCAATAGCATCAAAATCTAATTTTGGCGCAAATCCTGCTCTTAGAACCTCATTTCAAAGCTTGTGCCTCAAAAGCCCTAGTTTCGGAGCATCAAAATCAGTGTTTTGAGGCACAACAAGGTTTCAAGATGAAAGCCCTGATTCTAGAGCCAGTAGCATAAAAATTCATTTTTGATGCACAGTATGCTCTTAGAACCCTGTTTTAGAAATTGTGCCTCAAAAGCTCCATTTTTGGAGCATCAAAATCGATGTTTGGAAGCACAACAAGGTTTCAAGATGCAAGTCCTGATTCTGGAGCCGGTAGCGTTAAAATTTGATTTTGATGCACATCATGCTCTTAGAACCTTGTTTTAGAGCTTATGCCTCAAAATCTTTAGTTTTGAAGCATCAAAATTGGTGTTTAGAGGCACACCAATCTTTCAAGACGCAAGTCCCTATTCTAGAGCATGTAGTGTCAAAACGTGATTTTGATGCACATCGTGCTCTTAGAACCTCGTTTCAGAGCGTGTGGCTCAAAAGCTTCAGTTTCAAAACATCACAATTAATGTTTAAAGGCACAACAACGTTTCAAGACATAAGTCCTGATTCTCAAGCTGATAGCGTCAAAACATGATTTTGACAAACATGGTGTTCTTAGAACCTCATTTCGAAGGTTGTGCCACAAAAGCCTCCTTTTTGGAGCATAAAAATTAGTGTTTGGAGGCAAAACAAGGTTTCAAGACACAAGTCCCAATTAAAGAGTCGATAGCATCAAAACGCAATTTTGATGTACATCGTGCTCTTAGAACCTCATTTCGGAGCTTGTGCCTTGAAAGCCCCGATTTTAGAACATCAAAATCAATGATTTGAGACACAACAAGATTTCAAGAAGCATGTCCCTATTCCGAAGCCTGTAGCATCAAAATTCTATTTTGAAGCACATCATTTTCTTAGAAGCTCATTTTGGAGCTTGTGCCTCGAAAGACCCACTTTTGGAGCATCAAAATCAATGTTTTGAGGCACAACATGGTTTCAAGATGCAAGTCTTGATTCTGGAGCTGGTAGCATCAAAATTTGATTTTGACGCACATCATGCTCTTAGAACATTGTTTTGGATCTTATGCCTCAAAATCTTCAGTTTCGAAGCATCAAAATTGGTGTTTGGAGGCAAAACAAGGTTCCAAGACACAAGTCCCTATTCTTGAGGGTGTAGTGTCAAAATGTAATTTTGATGCACATCGTGCTCTTAGAACCTCATTTTAGAGCATGTGGGTGGAAAGCTCCAGTTTCAAAACATCAAAATCAATGTTTAAAGGCACAACAAGGTTTCACGACACAAGTCCCGATTCTCAAGCCAATAGCGTCAAAATTTGATTTTGGCACACATTGTGCTCTTAGAACCTCATTTCGAAGCTTGTGCCTCAAAAGCCCTGGTTTCAGAGCATCAAAATCAATGTTTTTTGGCACAACAAGGTTTCAAGATGCAAGCCCTGATTCTATAGCTAGTAGCATCAAAATTCAATTTTGGTGCACATTGTGCTCTTAGAACCCTATTTTAAAAATTGTGCCTCAAAAGCCCCAGTTTTGGAGCATGAAAATCAATGTTTGGAGGCAAAACAAGGTTTCAAGATGCAAGTCCTAATTCTGGAGCCGGTAGCATCAAAATTTGTTTTTGACGCACATCGTGCTCTTAGAACCTTGTTTCGGAGCACGTGGCTCGAAACCTCCAGTTTCAAAACATCTAAATCAATGTTTAAAGGCATAACAAGGTTTCACGACACAAGTCCTGATTCTCAAGCTAATAGCGTTAGAACACTATTTTGACAAACATGGTGTTCTTAGAACCTCATTTCAGAGGTTGTGCCTCAAAAGCCTCATTTTTGGAGAATAAAAATCAATGTTTGGAGGCACAACAAAGTTTCAAGACACAAGTCCCAATTCCAGAGTCGGTAGCATCAAAACGCAATTTTGATGTACATCGTGCTCTTAGAGCCTCATTTCGGAGCTTGTGCTTTGAAAGCCCTAATTTTGGAACATCAAAATCAATGTTTGGAGGCACAACAAGGTTTCAAGAAGCAAGTCCCTATTCCGGAGCCTGTAGCATTAAAATTCTATTTTGACGCACATGATTCTCTTAGAAGCTCATTTCCGAGCTTGTGCCTCGAAAGACCCAGTTTTGGAGCGTCAAAATCAATGTTTGGAGGCACAACAAGGTTTCAAGATGCAAGTCCCGATTCTAGACTCAATAGTGTCAAAATCTGATTTTGGCACACATTGTGCTCTTAGAACCTCATTTCGATGCTTGTGCCTCAAAAGCCCTGGTTTCGGAGCATCAAAATCATTGTTTTGAGGCACAACAAGGTTTCCAAGATGCAAGCCCCGATTTTAGAGCCAGTAGCATCAAAATCAATTTTGATGCACATTGTGCTCTTAGAACCCCGTTTTAGAAATTGTGCCTCAAAAGCCCCAATTTTGGAGCATAAAAATCAATGTTTGGAGGCACAACAAGGTTTCAAGATGCAAGTCCCGATTCTAGAGTCAATAGTGTCAAAATATGATTTTGGCACACATCGTGCTCTTCGAACCTCATTTCGAAGCTTGTGCCTCGAAAGCATCAGTTTCGGAGCATCAAAATCGGTGTTTTGAGACACAAAAAGGTTTCAATATGCAAGCCCCGATTCTAGAGCTAGTTGCATCAAAATTTAATTTTGATGCACATTGTGCTCTTAGAACCTTGTTTTAGAAATTGTTTCTCAAAAGCCCCAGTTTTGGAGCATCAAAATCGATGTTTGGAGGGACAACAACGTTTCAAGATGGAAGTCCTGATTCTTGAGTTGGGAGCATGAAAATTTGATTTTGACGCACGTCGTTCTCTCAGAACCTTGTTTTGTAGCTTATGCCTCAAAATCTTCAGTTTTGAAGCATCCAAATTGGTGTTTGGAGGCACAACAAGCTTTCAAGACGCAAGTCCCTATTCCAGAGCCTGTAGTTTCAAAACGTGATTTTGATCCACATCATGCTCTTAGAATCTCATTTCAAAGCTTTTGCCTCGAAAGCCCCATTTTCGGAGCATCAAAATCAGTGTTTTTAGGCACAACAAGGTTTAAGGATCCAAGCCTTGATTCTAAAACCCGTAGCATCAAAATTCAATTTTGATGCACATTGTGCTCTAAGAACCCTATTTTAGAAATTGTGCCTCAAAAGCCCAGTTTTGGAGCATCAAAATTAATGTTTGGAGGCACAACAAGCTTTCAAGATGCAAGTCCTAATTATGGAGGCGGTAGCGTCAAAATTTGATTTTGACACACATCATACTCTTAGAACCATGTTTTGCAACTTACGCCTCAAAATCTTTGGTTTCGAAGCATCAAAATTGGTGTTTGGAGGCACAACAAGCTTTTAAGATGCAAGTGCTTATTTCGGAGCTTGTAGTGTCAAAATGTGATTTTGAAGCACATCGTGCTCTTAGAACCTCCTTTCGGAGCTTGTTCCTTGAAAGCCCTAATTTTGGAACATGAAAATCAAAGTTTTGAGGCACAACAAGGTTTCAAGAAGCAAGTCCCTATTCCGGAGCCTGTAGCGTCAAAATTTCATTTTGACGCACATCATTCTCTTAGAAGCTCATTTCGGAGCTTGTGCCTTGAAAGACCCAGTTTTGGACCATCAAAATCAGTTTTTTGAGGCACAACAAGTTTTCAAGATGCAAGTCGTGATTCTAGAGCCAGTAGTATGAAAATTCAATTTTGATGCACATTGTGATCTTAGAACCGTGTTTTAGAAATTGTGCCTCAAAAGCACCAATTTTGGAGCATCAAAATCGATGTTTGGAGGCACAACAAGGTTTCAAGATGCAAGTTCTGATTCTAGAGCTAGGAGCATCAAAATTTGACTTTAGCACACATCGTGCTCTTAGAACCTTGCTTTGGAGCTTATGCCTCAAAATCTTTGGTTTCGAAGCATCAAAATTGGTGTTTGGAGGCACAACAAGCTTTCAAGACCCAAGTCCCTATTCTGTAGTTTATAGTGTCAAAATGTGATTTTGATGCACATCGTGCTCTTAGAACCTCATTTCAGAGAGTGTGGCTCAAAAGCTACAGTTTAAAAACATCAAAATCAATGTTTAATGCCACAACAAGGTTTCAAGACAAAAGTCTCAATTCTCAAGCTGATAGCATCAAAACACAATTGTGTCAAACATGGTGTTCTTAGAACCATATTTCAAATGTTCTGCCTCAAAAGCCTCATTTTTGGAGCATAAAGATTAGTGCTTGGAGGCACAAAAAGGTTTCAAGAAACTAGTCCCAATTCCAAAGTCGGTAGCGTCAAAACGTAATTTGATGTACATCATGCTCTTAGAACCTCATTTCGGAGCTTGTGTCTTGAAAGCCCTGATTGTGGAACATCAAAATCAGTGTTTGGAGGCACAACAAGGTTTCAAGAAGCAATTCCCTATTCTGGAGCCTGTAGCATCAAAATTCTATTTTGACGCACATCCTTCTCTTAGAAGCTCATTTCGGAGCTTGTGCCTGGAAAGACCCAGTTTTGGAGCATCAATATCAATGTTTGGAGGCACACCAAGGTTTCAAGTTGCAAGTCCCGATTCTAGAGTCAATAGCATGAAAATATGAGTTTGGTGCACATCGTTCTCTTAGAAACTCATTTCGAAGCATGTGCCTTGAAAGCCCCGGTTTCAGAGCATCAAAATTAGTGTTTTGAGGAACAAGAAGGTTTCAAGATGCAAGCCCCTATTCCAGAGGCTGTAGCATCAAAATTCCCGTTTGACGCACATCATTCTCTTAGAATCTCATTTCAGAGCTTGTGCCTCGAAAGATCTAGTTTTGCAGCATCAAAATCAATGTTTTGAGGCACAACAAGGTTTCAAGATGCAAGTCCCAATTCTAGAGTCAATAGCATCAAAATCTGATTTTGGCACACAACGTTATCTTAGAACCTCATTTTGAAGCTTGTGCCTCAAAAGCCTCGGTTTCAGAGTATCAAAATAAGTGTTTTGAGGCACAACAATGTTTCAAGATGCAAGCCCAATTCTAGAGCCAGCAACATCAAAATTCAATTTTCAAGCACATTGTGCTCTTAAAACCCTGTTTTAGAAATTGTGCCTCTAAAGCCCCAGTTTTAGAGCATCAAAATCGATGTTTGGTGGCACAACAAGGTTTCAAGATGAAAGTCTTGATTCTTCAGCCGGTAGCGTCAAAATTTCATTTTGATGCACATCGTGCTCGTAGAACCTTATTTTGGACCTTATGCCTCAAAATCATCAATTTCGAACGCATCAAAATTGGTGTTTAGAGGAACAACAAGCATTCAAGAGGCAAGTCCCTATTCTGGAGCCTGTAGTATCAAAATGTCATTTTGATGACATCATGCTCTTAGAACCTCATTTCGAAGCTTATGGCTTGAAAGCTCCAGTTTCGAAACATCAAAATCAATATTTAAAGGCACAACAATGTTTCAAGAAGCATGTTCCGATTCTCAAGTTGATAGTGTCAAAACATGATTTTCACAAACATGGTGTTCTTAGAACCTCATTTCGGAAGTTGTGCCTCAAAATTCTCATTTTGGAACATAAAAATTATCGTTTGGAGGCACAACAACGTTTCAAGACACAAGTCCTAATTCTAGAGTCGATAGCGTCAGAACGGAATTTTGATGTACATCATGCTCTTATAACCTTAGTTCAGAGCTTGTGCCTTGAAAGCCCTAATTTTGAATCATCAAAATAAGTGTTTGGAGGCACAACAAGGTTTAAAGAAGCAAGTCCCTATTCTGGCGCCTGTAGCGTCAAAATTCCACTTTGACGCACATCATTCTCTTGGAGCTCATTTTCGGAGCTTGTGCCTCGAAAGACCAAGTTTTCAAGCATCAAAACCAATGTTTGGGGGTACAAAAAGTTTTCAAGATGCAAGTCTTGATTCTAGTAGCGTCAAAATCTGATTTTGGGGCACATCGTGCTCTTAGAACCTCATTTCGAAGCTTGTGCCTCGAAAGCCCCGGTTTCGGAACATCAAAATCAGTGTTTTGAGGCAAAACAAAGTTTCAAGATGCAAACCCCGATTCTAGAGCCAGTAGCATCAAAATTCAATTTTGATGCACAATGTGCTCTTAGAACCGTGTTTTAGAAATTGTGCCTCAAAAGCCCCAGTTTTGGAGCATCAAAATTGATGTTTCGAGGCACAACAAGGATTCAAGATGCAAGTCTTGATTCTCAAGCCGGTAGCATCAAATTTTGATTTTGACACACATCGTGCTCTTAGAACTTTGTTTTAGAACTTATGCCTCAAAATCTTCGGTTCTGAAGCATCAAAATTGGTGTTTGCAGGCACAATAAGCTTTCAAGAGGCAAGTCCCCATTCTGGAGCCTGTAGTGTCAAAACGCGAGTTTGATGCACATTGTGCTCTTAGAACCTCGTTTCGAAGCGTGTGGCTCAAAATCTCTAGTTTCAAAACATCAAAATCAATGTTTAAACGCACAACAAAGTTTCAAAACACAAGTCCCGATTCTCAAGCTGATAGTGTCAAAACACGATTTTGACAAACATAGTGTTTGGAGGCATGACAAGGTTTCAAGACACAAGTCCCAATTCCAAAGTCGGTATTATCAAAATGCAATTTTGATATACATCATGCTATTAGAACCTCATTTCGGAGCTTGTGCCTTGAAAGCCCTGATTTTGGAACATAAAATTGGTGTTTGGAGGCACAAAATGGTTTCAAGAAGCAAGTCCCTATTCCAGAGCTTGTAGCGTCAAAATTCCATTTTGACGCACATCATTCTCTTAGAAGCTCATTTTGGAGCTTGTGCCTCAAAAGACCCAATTTTGGAGCGTCAAAATCAATGTTTCGAGGCACAACAAGGTTTCAAGATGCAAGTCCCGATTCTAGAGTCAATAGTGTGAAAATCTGATTTTGGTGCAAATCCTGCTCTTAGAACCTCATTTCGAAGCTTGTGCCTCGAAAGCCCGAATTTTGGAGCATCAAAATCAGTGTTTTGAGGCACAACAAAAGTTACAAGATGCAAGCCCTGATTTTAGAGCTAGTAGCATCAAAATTGAATTTTGATGCACATTGTTCTCTTAGAACCCTGTTTTAGAAATTGTCCCTCAAAAGCTCCAGTTTTGGAATATCAAAATCGATGTTTGGAGGCACAACAAGTTTTCAAGATGCAAGTACTAATTCTGGAGCTGGTAGCATCAAAATTTGATTTTGACGTACATCATGCTCTTAGAACCTTGTTTTGGAGCTTATGCCTCAAAATCTTCAGTTTCGAAGCATCAAAATTGGTGTTTGGAGGCAGAACAAGCTTTCAAGAAGCAAGTCCCTATTCCAGAGCCTGTAGTGTCAAAATGTTATTTTGATGCACATCGTGCTCTTAGAACCTCGTTTCCGAGCGTGTGGCTCAAAAGCTCTAGTTTCAAAACATAAAAATCAGTGTTTAGAGGCACAACAAGGTTTCAAGACACAAGTCCTGATTCTCAAGCTCATAGCGTCAAAACACGATTTTGACAAACATGCTGTTCTTAGAACCTCATTTCGGAGGTTGTGCCTCAAAATCCTCATTTTTGGAGCATATAAATTAGTGTTTGGAGGCACAACAATTTTGATGTACATCGTGCTCTTCGAACTTCATTTCGGAGCTTGTGCCTTGAAAGCCCTGATTTTGGAACATCAAAATTAGTGTTTGGAGGCACAACAAGTTTTAAAGAAGCAAGTCCCTATTTAAGATCCTGTAGCGTCAAAAATTTATTTTGACGCACATCATTCTTTTGGAGCTCATTTTTGGAGATTGTGCCTTGAAAGGCCCAGTTTTCGAGTGTCAAAACCAATGTTTGGAGGCACAACAAGGTTTCAAGATGCAAGTCCCAATTCTAGAGTCGATAGCATCAAAATATGATTATGGGGCACATTGTGCTCTTAGAACCTCATTTCGAAGCTTGTACCTCGAAAGCCTTGGTTTTGGATCATCAAAATCGATGTTTTGAGGTACAACAAAGTTTCAAGATGCAAGCCCCGATTCTAGAGCCAGTAGCATCAATATTCAATTTTGATCCACATTATGCTTTTAGAACCTTGTTTTAGAAATTGTGCCTCAAAAGCCCTAGTTTTGGAGCATAAAAATCGATGTTTGTAAGCACAACAAGGTTTCAAGATGCAAGTCCTAATTCTGGAGCCAGTATCATCAAAATTTGATTTTGACAAACATCGTGCTCTTAGAACCTTGTTTTGGAGCTTATGCCTCAAAATCTTTAGTTTTGAAGCATCAAAATTGGCGTTCGGAGGCAGAACAAGCTTTCAAGATGCAAGTCCCTATTCCGGAGCCTGTAGTGTCAAAATGTTATTTTGATTCACATTGTGCTCTTAGAACCTCGTTTCGGAGCGTGTGGCTCGAAAGCTCTAGTTGCAAAACATCATTCTCAATGTTTAAAGGCACAACAAGGTTTCAAGACACAAGTCCCGATTCTCAAGACAAACATGGTGTTCTTAGAACCTAATTTCGGAGGTTGTGCCTCAAAAGCCTCATTTTTGGAGCATAAAAATTAGTGTTTGGAGGCGCAACAAGGTTTCAAGACACAAGTCCCAATTCCAGAGTCGATTGCGTCAAAATGCAATTTTGATGTACATCGTGCTCTTCGAACTTCATTTCAGAGCTTGTTCCTTGAAAGCCCTGATTTTGGAACATCAAAATCATTGTTTGGAGGCGCAACAAGGTTTCAAGATGCAAGTCCCGATTCCTATACTGGTGGCATCAAAATTCAATTTTGGTGCACATCGTTCTCTTAGAACTTGGTTTTGAAGCTTGCACCTTGATCGCCCCGGTTTCGGAACATCAAAATTGGTGTTTGGAGACACAACAAGGTTTCAATACGCAAGTCCCGATTCCAGAGCCGGTAGTGTCAATATCTGATTTTGAAGCACATTGTGCTCCTAGAACCTTATTTAGGAGCTTGTCTCTCGAAAGTCCCAATTTGGGAGCATCAAAATTGGTGTTTGGAGGCACAAGGTTTGCAAGACGCAAGTTGCGATTTTGGAGCCGGTAGCGTCAAAACGTGATTATGATGCACATCGTGCTCTTAGAGCCTCGTTTGTGGAGCTTGTGCTTCGAGCTTGTAGTGTCAAAATTCCATTTTGATGCACATCATTCTTTTAGAAGCTCATTTCCGAGCCTATGCCTTGAAAAACCCAGTTTTGGAGCATCAAAATCAATGTTTGGAGCCACAACAAGGCTTCACGATGCAAGTCCCGATTCTAGAGTCAATAGCATCAAAATATGATTTTGGCACACATCGTGCTCTTAGAACCTCTTTTTGAAGCTTGTGCCTCAAAAGCCCCAGTTTCAGAGCATCAAAATCAGTGTTTTTTGGAACAACAAGGTTTCAAGATGCAAGCCCCGATTCTAGAGCTAGTAGCATCAAAATTAATTTTTGATGCACATTGTGCTTTTAGAACCCTGTTTTAGGAATTGTGCCTCAAAAGCCCCAGCTTTGGAGCATCAAAATTGATGTTTGGAAGCACAACAAGGCTTCAAGATGCAAGTCTTGATTCTGGAGTGGGTAGCGTCAAAATTTGATTATGACGTACATCGTGCTCTTAGAACCTTGTTTTGGAGCTTATCCCTCAAAATCTTTGGGTTCGAAGCATCAAAATTGGTGTTTGGAGGCACAAGAAGTTATCAAGACGCAAGTCCCTATTCCGGAGCCTGTAGTGTGAAAACGTGATTTTGATGCACATCGTGCTCTTAGAACCTCATTTCGGAGCTTGTGCCTTGAAAACCCTGATTTTGGAACATAAAATCGGTGTTTGGAGGCACAAAAAGGTTTTAAGAAGCAAGTCCCTATTCTGGAGCTTGTAGCGTCAAAATTCCATTTTGACGCACATCATTCTCTTAGAAGCTCATTTCGGAGCTTGTGCCTCAAAAGACCCAGTTTTGGAGCATCAAAATCAATGTTTTGAGGCACAACAAGGTTTCAAGATGCAAGTCCTGATTCTAGAGTCAATAGCGTCAAAATCTGATTTTGGCGCAAATCCTGCTCTTAGAACCTCATTTCAAAGTTTATGCCTCGAAAGCCCCCGTTTCGTAGCATCAAAACTAGTGTTTTGAGGCACAACAAAGTTTCAAGATGCAAGCCCCGATTCTAGAGCTAGTAGCATCAAAATTCAATTTTGATGCACATTGTACTCTTAGAACCCTGTTTTAGAAATTGTGCCTCAAAAGCTCCAGTTTTGAAGCATCAAAATCGATGTTTTGAGGCACAACAAGGTTTCAAGATGCAAGTCTTGATTCTACAGCCAGTAGCATCAAAATTTGATTTTGACAGACATCGTGCTCTTAGAACCTAGTTTTGGAGCTTATGCTTCAAAATCTTCGGTTTCGAAGCATCAAAATTGGTGTTTGGAGGGAGAACAAGCTTTCAAGACACAAGTCCCTATTCTGGAGCTTATACTATCAAAGCATTATTTTGATGCACACCGTGCTCCTAGAACCTCATTTCTGAGCATGTGGCTCGTAAGCTACAGTTACAAAACATAAAAATCAATGTTTCGAGGCACAACAAGGTTTCAAGATGCAAGCCTCGATTCTAGAGCTAGTAGCATCAAAATTCAATTTTGATGCACATTGTGCTCTTAGAACCCTGTTTTAGAAATTGTGCCTCAAAAGCCCTAGTTTTGCAGCATCAAAATCGATGTTTGGAGGCACAACAAGGTTTCAAGATGCAAACCATCGGTTTTCAAACCATCGAAATTAGTGTTTGGAGGCACAACAAGATTTCAAGATGCAAGTCCCTATTCCGGAGCATGTAGTGTCAAAACATGATTTTGAGGCAAATCATGCTCTTAGAACCTCGTTTCCGAGCGTGTGGCTCGAAAGATCTAGTTTCAAAACATCAAAATCAATGTTTAAAGGCACAACAAGGTTTCAAGACAGTAGTCCCAATTCCAGAGTTGGTAGCATCAAAACATAATTTTGATGTACATCGTGCTTTTCGAACCTCATTACAGAGCTTGTGCCTTGAAAGCCTTGTTTTTGGAACATCAAAATCAGTGTTTCGAGGCACAACAAGGTTTAAAGAAGCAAGTCCCTATTCCGGAGCCTATAGCATCAAAATTCCATATTGATGCACATCATTCTGTTAAAAGCTCATTTCAGGGCTTGTGCCTCGAAAGACCTAGTTTTGGAGCATCAAAATCGATGTTTGGAGGCACAACAAGGTTTCAAGATGCAAGTCTCGATTCTAGAGTCAATAGCATCAAAATCTGATTTTGGCGTACATTGTGCTCTTAAAACCTCATTTCGAAGCTTGTCCCTTGAAACGCCCAGTTTTAGAGCCAGTAGCATCAAAATTCAATTTTGATCCACATTGTGCTCTTAGAACCCTGTTTTAGAAATTGTGTCTCAAAAGCCCTAGTTTTGGAGCATCAAAATCGATGTTTGGAGGCACAAAAAGGTTTCAAGATGCAAGTCCTGATTCTAGCAGCAAAATTTTATTTTGACGCACATCGTGCACTTAGATCCTTGTTTTGTAGCTTACGCCTCAAAATCTTAAGTTTCAAAGCATCAAAATTGGTGTTTGGAGGCACAACAAGCTTTCAAGAGGCAAGTACCTATTCCGGAGCCTTTAGTGTCAAAAAATGATTTTGATGCACATCGTGCTCTTAGAACCTCATTTCAGAGCATGTGGCTCCAAAGCTCCAGTTTTAAAACATCAAAAATCAATGTTTAAAGGCACAAGAAGGTTTCAAAACACAAGTCCCGATTCTCCAGCTGATAGCCTCAAAACATGATTTTGACAAACATGGTGCTCTTGAAACCTCATTTCGGAGCTTGTGCCTTGAAAGCTCTGATTTTGGAACATCAAAATCAATGTTTGGAGGCACAACAAGGTTTCAAGAAGCAAGTCCCTATTCAGTAGCCTGTAGCGTCAAAATTCTATTTTGACACACATCATTCTCTTAGAAGCTCATTTCCGAGCTTGTGCCTTGAAAGACCCAGTTTTCGAGCGTCAAAATCAATGTTTGGAGGCACAAAAAGGTTTCAAGATGCAAGTCTCGATTCTAGAGTCAATAGCGTCAAAATCTGATTTTCTGGCACATTGTGCTCTTAGAACCTCATTTCGATGCTTGTGCCTCAAAAGCCCCAGTTTTGGAGCATCAAAATCAGTGTTTTGAGGCACAACAAGGTTTCCAAGATGCAAGCCCCGATTCTAGAGCCAATAGCATCAAAATTCAATTTTGATGCACATTGTGCTCTTAGAACCCCGTTTTAGAAATTGTGCCTCAAAAGCCCCAATTTTTTGCATAAAAATCAATGTTTGGAGGCACAACAAGGTTTCAAGATGCAAGTACTGATTCTGGAGATGGTAGCATCAAAGTTTGATTTTGAGAATCTTGTTTTGTAGCTTACGCCTCAAAATCATCGATTTTGAAGCATCAAAATTGGTGTTTGGAGGCACAACAAGCTTTCAAGATGCAAGTCCCTATTCCGGAGCCTGTAGTGTCAAAACGTGATTTTGATGTACATCATGCTCTTAGAACCTCGTTTTGGAGGTTGTGTCTCAAAATCCTCATTTTTGGAGTATAAAAATTTGTGCTTGGAGGCACAACAAGGTTTCAAGAGACAAGTCCCAACTCTAGAGTTGGTAGCCTCAAAATGCAATTTTGATGTACATCGTACTCTTAGAACCTCATTTCAAAGTTTGTGTCTCGAAAGACCTAGTTTGGGAGCGTCAAAATCAATGTTTTTAGGCACAACAAGGTTTCAAGATCCAAGCCTCAATTATAGAGCCGGTAGAATCAAGATTCAATTTTGATGCACATTGTGCTCTAAGAACCCTATTTTAGAAATTGTGCCTCAAAAGCCCAGTTTTGGAGCATCAAAATTAATGTTTGGAGGCACAACAAGCTTTCAAGATGCAAGTCCTAATTATGGAGCCGGTAGCATCAAAATTTGATTTTGACACACATCCTGCTCTTATTACCTCGTTTTGCAGCTTACGCCTCAAAATCTTTGGTTTTGAAGCATCAAAATTGGTGTTTGGAGGCACAACAAGCTTTTAAGATGCAAGTCCCTATTCCGGAGCCTGTAGTGTCAAAATGTGATTTTGAAGCACATCATGCTCTTAGAACCTCATTTCGGAACTTGTGCCTTGAAAGCCCTAATTTTGGAACATGAAAATCAATGTTTTGAAGCACAACAAGGTTTCAAGAAGCAAGTCCCTATTCCCGAGCTTGTAGCGTCAAAATTTCATTTTGACGCACATCATTCTCTTAGAAGCTCATTTTGGAGCTTGTGCCTCGAAAGACCCAGTTTTGGACCATCAAAATCTAATTTTGGTGCACATCTTGCTCTTAGAACCTCATTTCAAAGATTGTGTCTCGAAAGCCCCGGTTTTGGAGCATCAAAATCAGTTTTTTGAGGCACAACAAGGTTTGAAGATGCAAGTCGTGATTCTAGAGCCAGTAGTATCAAAATTCAATTTTGATGCACATTGTGATCTTAGAACCGTGTTTTAGAAATTGTGCCTCAAAAGACCTAGTTTTGGAGCATCAAAATCAATGTTTGGAGGCACAACAAGGTTTCAAGATGCAAGTTCTGATTCTGGAGCTAGGAGCATCAAAATTTGACTTTGGTGCACATCGTGCTCTTAGAACCTTGCTTTGGAGCTTATGCCTCAAAATCTTCGGTTTCGAAGCATCAAAATTGGTGTTTGGAGGCACAACAAGATTTCAAGACGCAAGTCCGTATTCCGGAGTTTGTAGTGTCAAAACGTGATTTTGATGCACATCGTGCTCTTAGAACCTCATTTCAGAGAGTGTGGCTCAAAAGCTACAGTTTAAAAACATCAAAATCAATGTTTAATGCCACAACAAGGTTTCAAGACAAAAGTCTCAATTCTCAAGCTAATAGCATCAAAACACAATTTTGTCAAACATGGTGTTCTTAGAACCTTATTTCGGATGTTCTCCATCAAAAGCCTCATTTTTGGAGCATAAAAATTAGTGCTTGGAGGCACAAAAAGGTTTCAAGACACTAGTCCCAATTCCAAAGTCGGTAGCGTCAAAACGCAATTTGATGTACATCATGCTCTTAGAACCTCATTTTGGAGGTTGTGCCTTGAAAGCCCTGATTGTAGAACATCAAAATCAGTGTTTGGAGGCACAACAAGGTTTCAAGAAGCAAGTCCCTATTCCGGAGCCTGTAGCATCAAAATTCCATTTTGACGCACATCCTTCTCTTAGAAGCTCATTTCAGAGCTTGTGCCTCGAAAGACCCAGTTTTGGATTATCAATATCAATGTTTGGAGGCACACCAAGGTTTCAAGTTGCAAGTCCCGATTCTAGAGTCAATAACGTGAAAATATGAGTTTGGTGCACATCATTCTCTTAGAACCTCATTTTGAAGCATGTGCTTTGAAAGCCCTAGTTTCAGAGCATCAAAATTAGTGTTTTGAGGAACAAGAAGGTTTCAAGATGCAAGCCCCTATTCCGGAGGCTGTAGCATCAAATTTCCCCTTTGACGCACATCATTCTCTTAGAATCTCATTTCAGAGCTTGTGTCGAAAGACCTAGTTTTGCAGCATCAAAATCAATGTTTTGAGGCACAACAAGGTTTCAAGATGCAAGTCCCGATTCTAGAGTCAATAGTATCAAAATTTGATTTTGGCGCACATCGTTCTTTTAGAATCTCATTTCGAAGCTTGTGCCTCAAAAGCCTCGGTTTCAGAGTATCAAAATAAGTGTTTTGAGGCACAACAAGGTTTCAAGATGCAAGCCCTGATTCAATTTTCAAGCACATTGTGCTCTTAGAACCCTGTTTTAGAAATTGTGCTTCAAAAGCCCCACTTTTGGAGCATCAAAATCGATGTTTGGAGGCACCACAAGGTTTCAAGATGAAAGTCTTGATTCTGGAGCCGGTAGCGTCAAAATTTGCTTTTGACGCACATCGTGCTCGTAGAACCTTGTTTTGGAGCTTATGCCTCAAAATCATCAGTTTCAAACGCATCAAAATTGGCGTTTGGAGGAACAACAAGCATTCAAGATGCAAGTCCCTATTTTGGAGCCTGTAGTGTCAAAAAATGATTTTGATGACATCATGCTCTTAGAACCTCGTTTTGGAGCTTATGGCTCTAAAGCTCCAGTTTTGAAACATCAAAATAAATATTTAAAGGCACAATAATGTTTCAAGAAGCATGTTCCGTTCTCAAGTTGATAGTGTCATAACACGATTTTGACAAACATGGTGTTTTTTGAACCTTATTTTGGAAGTTGTGCCTCAAAATTCTCATTTTGGGAACATAAAAATTATTGTTTGGAGGCACAACAAGGTTTCAAGACACAAGTCCCAATTCTAGAGTCGGTAGCATCAAAACACAATTTTGAAGTACATCATGCTCTTAGAACCTATTCCGGCGCAACAAGGTTTAAGGAAGCAAGTCCCTATTCCGGTGCCTATAGCGTCAAAATTCCATTTTGAGGCACATTATTCTCTTGCAGCTCATTTTTGGAGCTTGTGCCTCGAAAGACCAAGTTTTCAAGCATCAAAATCAATGTTTGGAGGAACAAAAAGGTTTCAAGATGCAAGTCTTGATTCTAGAGTCGATAGCATCAAAATCTGATTTTGGGGCACATCGTGCTCTTAGAACCTCATTTTGAAGCTTGTGCCTCGAAAGCCCCAGTTTCAGAACATCAAAATCATTGTTTTGAGGCAAAACAAAGTTAAAAGATGCAAGCCCCGATTCTAGAGCCAGTAGCATCAAAATTCAATTTTGATGCACTGTGTGCTCTTAGAACCGTGTTTAAGAAATTGTGCCTCAAAAGCCCCAGTTTTGGATCATCAAAATCGTTGTTTCGAGGCACAACAAGGATTCAAGATGCAAGTCTTGATTCTCAAGCCGGTAGCGTCAAAATTTGATTTTGACGCACATCGTGCTCTTACAACTTTGTTTTAGAGCTTATGCCTCAAAATCTTTGGTTCCGAAGCAACCGAATTGGTGTTTGTAGGCACAACAAGCTTTCAAGAGGCAAGTCCCTATTCTGGAGCCTGTAGTGTCAAAACACGATTTTGATGCACATCATACTCTTAGAACCTCGTTTCGGAGCGTGTGGCTCAAAATCTCTAGTTTCAAAACATCAAAATCAATGTTTAAAGGCACAACAAAGTTTCAAAACACAAGTCCCGATTCTCAAGCTGATAGTGTCAAAACACGATTTTGACAAACATAGTGTTTGGAGGCACGACAAGGTTTCAAGACACAAGTCCCAATTCCAGAGTCGGTATTATCAAAATGCAATTTTGATATACATCGTGCTCTCAGAACCTCATTTCGGAGCTTGTGCCTTGAAAGCCCTGATTTTGGAACATAAAATCGGTGTTTGGAGGCACAAAAAGGTTTCAAGAAGCAAGTCCCTATTCCATAGCTTGTAGCATCAAAATTCCATTTTGACGCACATCATTCTCTTAGAAGCTCATTTCGGAGCTTGTGCCTCAAAAGACCCAATTTTGGAGTGTCAAAATCAATGTTTCAAGGCACAACAAGGTTTCAAGATGCAATTCCCGATTCTAGAGTCAATAGCGTCAAAATCTGATTTTGGTGCAAATCCTGCTCTTAGAACCTCATTTCGAAGCTTGTGCTTCGAAAGCCCCGGTTTTGGAGCATCAAAATCAGTGTTTTGAGGCACAACAAGGTTTCAAGATGCAAGCCCCGATTCTAGAGCTAGTAGCATCAAAATTCAATTTTGATGCACATTGTGTTCTTGGAACCCTGTTTTAGAAATTGTGCCTCAAAAGCTCCAGTTTTGGAGCATCAAAATCGATGTTTGGAGGCACAACAAGGTTTCAAGATGCAAGTCTTGATTCTAGAGCCGGTAGCATCAAAATTTGATTTTGACGCACATCGTGCTCTTAGAACCTTGTTTTGGAGCTTATGCCTAAAAATCTTCGGTTTCGAAATATCAAAATTGGTGTTTGGAGGCAGAACAAGCTTTCAAGACGCAAAACCCTATTCCGGAGCTTGTAGTGTCAAAATGTTATTTTAATGCACATCGTGCTCTTAGAACCTCATTTCCGAGTGTGTGGCTCAAAAGCTCCAGTTTCAAAACATAAAAATCAATGTTTAGGGGCACAACAAGGTTTCAAGACACAAGTCCCGATTCTCAAGCTGATAGCGTCAAAACAAGATTTTGACAAACATGTTGTTCTTAGAACCTCATTTCAGAGGTTGTGCCTCAAAATCCTCATTTTTGGAGCATATAAATTAGTGTTTGGAGACACAATAATTTTGATGTACATCGTGCTCTTAGAACCTCATTTCGGAGCTTGTGCCTTGAAAGCCCTGATATTGGAACATCAAAATTAGTGTTTGGAGGCACAACAAGGTTTAAAGAAGCAAGTCCCTATTTTGAAGCTTGTAGCGTTAAAACTTCATTTTGACGCACATCATTCTTTCGGAGCTCATTTGTGGAGCTTGTGTCTCGAAAGACCCAGTTTTCGAGTGTCAAAACCAATGTTTGGAGGCACAACACGGTTTCAAGATGCAAGTCTCGATTCTAGAGTCCATAGCATCAAAATCTGATTTTGGGGCACATCGTGCTCTTAGAACCTCATTTCGAAGCTTGTACTTCGAAAGCCCTGGTTTTGGAGCATCAAGATCGGTGTTTTGAGGCACAACAAGGATTCAAGATGCAAGTCCTGATTCTGGAGCCGGTAGCGTCAAAATTTAATTATGACGTACATCATGCTCTTAACCTTGTTTTGGAGCTTATCCCTCAAAATCTTTGGTTTCGAAGCATCAAAATTGGTGTTTGGAGGCACAACAAGTTTTCAAGATGCAAGTCCCTATTCCGGAGCCTGTAGTGTCAAAACGTGATTTTGATGCACATCATGCTCTTAGAACCTCATTTCGGAGCTTGTGCCCTGAAAACCCTGATTTTGGAACATAAAATCAGTGTTTGGAGGCACAAAAAGGTTTCAAGAAGCAAGTCCCTATTCCGGAGCTTGTAGCGTCAAAATTCCATTTTGACACACATAATTCTCTTAGAAGCTCATTTCAGAGCTTGTGCCTCAAAAGACCCAGTTTTGGAGTGTCAAAATCAATGTTTCGAGGCACAACAAGGTTTCAAGATGCAAGTCCTGATTCTAGAGTCAGTAGCATCAAAATCTGATTTTGGCGCAAATCCTGCTCTTAGAACCTCATTTAAAAGCTTGTGTCTCGAAAGCCCTCGTTTCAGAGCATCAAAATCAGTGTTTTGAGGCACAACAAAGTTTCAAGATGCAAGTCCTGATTCTAGAGCTAGTAGCATTAAAATTCAATTTTGATGCACATTGTGCTCTTAGAACCCTGTTTTAGAAATTGTGCCTCAAAAGCTCCAGTTTAGGAGCATCAAAATCGATGTTTTGAGGCACAAAAAGGTTTCAAGATGCAAGTCCTGATTCTGCAGCCGGTAGCATCAAAATTTGATTTTGACGCACATCGTGCTCTTAGAACCTAGTTTTGGAGCTTATGCCTCAATATCTTCAATTTTGAAGCATCAAAATTGGTGTTTGGAGGGAGAACAAGCTTTCAAGAAGCAAGTCCCTATTCTAGAGCCTATAGTGTCAAAACGTTATTTTGATGCACATCGTGCTCTTAGAACCTCGTTTCCGAGCGTGTGGCTCGAAAGCTCCAGTTTCAAAACATAAAAATCAATGTTTAGAGGCACGACAAGGTTTCAAGATACACGTCCCGATTCTCAAGCTGATAGCGTCAAAACACGATTTTCACAAACATGCTGTTCTTAGAACCTCATTTCGGAGGTTGTGCCTCAAAATCCTCATTTTTGGAGCATAAAAATTAGTGTTTGGAGGCACAACAAGTTTTCAAGACACAAGTCCCAATTCCAGAGTCGGTAGTGTCGAAACACAATTTTGATGTACATCATGCTCTTAGAACCTCATTTCAGAGCTTGTGCCTTGAAAGCCCTGATTTTGGAACATCAAAATCAATGTTTTGAGGCACAATAAGGTTTCAAGAAGCAAGTCCCTATTCCAGAGCCTGTAGTGTCAAAATTCCATTTTGGCGCACATCGTGCTCTTACAACCTCATTTCGAAGCTTGTGCCTCGAAAGCCCCAGTTTCAGAGCATCAAAATCAGCGTTTTGAGAAACAACAATGTTTCAAGATGCAAGCCCCGATTCTAGAGCCAGTAGCATCAAAATTCAATTTTGATGCACATTTTGCTCTTAGAAACCTGTTTTAGAAATTGTGCCTCAAAAGCTCCAGTTTTGGAGCATCAAAATTGATGTTTGGAGGCAAAACAAGGTTTCAAGATGCAAGTTTTGTTTCTGGAGCCTGTAGCATCAAAATTTGATTTTGACACACATCGTGCTCTTAGAACCTTGTTTTGGAACTTATGCCTAAAAATCTTTGGTTTTGAAGCATCAAAATTGGTGTTTGGAGGCACAACAAGCTTTGAAGACGCAAATCCCTATTCTGGAGCCTGTAGTGTCAAAACGTGATTTTGATGCACATCGTGCTCTTAGAACCTCATTTCGGAGCATGTGGCTCGAAAGCTCTAGTTTCAAAACATCAAAATCAATATTTAAAGGCACAACAAGATTTCAAGACATAAGTGCCGATTCTCAAGCTGATACCGTCAAGACACGATTTTGTCAAACATCGTATTCTTAAAACCTCATTTTGGAGGTTGTGCCTCAGAAGCGTCATTTTTTGAGAATAAAGATTAGTGTTTGGAGGCACAACAAGGTTTCAAGACACAAGTACCAATTCCAAAGTCGGTAACGTCAAAATGCAATTTTGATGTACATTGTGCTCTTAGAACCTCATTTTGGACCTTGTGCCTTGAAAGCCCTAATTTTGGAACATCAAAATCAATGTTTTGAGGCAAAACACTGTTTCGAGAAGCAAGTCCCTATTCCGGAGCCTGTAGCGTCAAAATTCCATTTTGACGCACATCATTCTCTTCGAAGCACATTTCGGAGCTTGTGCCTCGAAAGACCCAGTTTTGGAGCTTCAAAATCAATCTTTGGAGGCACAACAAGGTTTCAACATGCAAGTCCCGATTCTAGAGTCAATAGCATCAAAATCTGATTTTGGCACACATCGTGCTCTTAGAGTTTCATTTCGAAGCTTGCGCCTCGAAAGCCCTGGTTTCAAAGCATCAAAATTAGTGATTTGAGGCACAACAAGGTTTTAGAGTGTTGCTCGAAAGCTCCAGTTTCAAAACATCAAAATCAATGTTTAAAGGCACAATAAGGTTTAAAGACACAAGTCATGATTCTCAAGCTGATAGCATCAAAACACTATTTTGACAAACATGGTGGTCTTATAACATCATTTCGGAGGTTGTGCCTCAAAAGCCTCATTTTTGCAGCATAAAAATTAGTGTTTGAAGGCACAACAAGGTTTCAAGACACAAGTCCCAATTCCAGAGTGGGTAGCATCAAAATGAAATTTTGATGTACAATGTGCTCTTAGAACCTCATTTCGGAGATTGTGCCTTGAAAGACCTGATTTTGGAACATCAAAATCAATTTTTTGAGGCACAACAAGGTTTTAAGAAGCATGTCCCTATTCTGAAGCCTGTAGTGTCAAAATTCCATTTTGACCATCCATTTTGATGCACATTATTCTCTTAGAAGCTCATTTCAAAACTTGTGCCTTGAAAGACCCAATTTTGGAGCGTCAAAATCAATGTTTGGAGGCACAACAAGGTTTCAAGATGCAAGTCCCCATTCTAGAGTAAATAACGTGAAAATCTTATTTATGTGCACATAGTGCTCTTAGAACCTCATTTCAAAGTTTGTGCCTCGAAATCCCCAGTTTTGAAACATCAAAATCAATTTTTAAACGCACAACAAGGATTCAAGACACAAGTCCCGATTCTCAAGCTGATAGCATCAAAACACAATTTTGACAAACATGGTGTTCTTAGAACCTCATTTCGAAGGTTGTGCCTCAAAATCCTTGTTTTTGGAGCATAAAAATCGATGTTTCGAGGCACAACAAGATTTCAAGATGCAAGTCCTGATTGTGGAGCCGGTAGAATCAAAATTTGATTTTTACCCACATCGTACTCTTAGATCCTTATTTTGTAGCTTATGCCTCAAAATCTTTGGTTTCGAAGAATCAAAATTGGTGTTTGGACGTACAAAAAGCTTTCAAGACGTAAGTCCATATTCGAGAGCCTGTAGTATCAAAACATGATTTTGATGCACATCATACTCTTAGAACCTCATTTTGGAGCGTGTGGCTCGAAAGCTCCAGTTTCAAAACATCAAAAACAATGTTTAAAGGCTCAACAAGGTTTCAAGATACAAGTCCCAATTCTCAAGCTGATAGTGTCAAAACACGATTTTGACAAACATGGTGTTCTTAGAACTTCATTTCAGAGGTTGTGCCTCAAAGGCCTCATTTTCGCAGCATAAAAATTAGTGTTTGGAGGCACATCAAGGTTTCAAGACACAAGTCCCAATTCCAGAGTTGGAAGCATCAAAACGCAATTTTTATGTACATCGTGCTCTTAGAACCTCATTTCGAAGCTAATGCCTTGAAAGCCCTGATTTTGGAACATCAAAATCAATTTTTTGAGGCACAACTAGGTTTCAAGAAGCAAGTCCCTATTCCAGAGCCTGTAGCGTGAAAATTCCAT
Source organism: Cryptomeria japonica (assembly GCF_030272615.1). Classification (NCBI taxonomy): domain Eukaryota; kingdom Viridiplantae; phylum Streptophyta; class Pinopsida; order Cupressales; family Cupressaceae; genus Cryptomeria; species Cryptomeria japonica. The sequence continues at coordinate 338,667,516 of NC_081412.1, forward strand.
TTTGAGGCACATCATTCTCTTAGAAGCTCATTTCGAAGCTTGTGCCTTGAAAGACTCAGTTTTGGAGCATCAAAATCAATGTTTGGAGGCACAACAAGGTTTCAAAATGCAAGTCTCGATTCTAGAGTCAATAGCGTCAAACTCTGATTTTGGGGCACATCGTGCTCTTAGAACCTCATTTTGAAGCTTGTGCCTCGAAAGCCCCGATGTCGGACAATCAAAATCAATGTTTTGAGGCACAACAAGGTTTCAAGATGCAAGCCCCAATTCTAGAGCTCGTAACATCAAAATTCAATTTTGATGCACATTGTGCTAATAGAACCCTATTTTAAAATTTTACCCCAAAAGACCCAGTTTTGGAGCATCAAAATCGATGTTTGGAGGCACAACAAGGTTTCAAGATGCAAGTCTTGATTCTAGAGCTGGTACTGTCAAAACGTGATTTTGATGCACATCGTTCTCTTAGAACCTTGTTTTGGAGCATAAAGATTAGTGTTTGGAGGCACAACAAGGTTTCAAGACACAAGTCCCAATTCTAGAGTCGATAGTGTCAAAATGCAATTTTGATGTACATCGTGCTATTAGAACCTCATTTTAGAGCTTGTGCCTTGAAAGCCCTGATTTTCTAACATCAAAGTTAGTGTTTGGAGGCAGAACAAGGTTTCAAGAAGCAAGTCCCTATTCCGGAGCCTGTAGTGTTAAAACGTGATTTTGATGCACATCGTGCTCTTAGAACCTCGTTTCAGAGCGTGTGGCTTGAAAGCTTCAGTTTAAAAAAATCAAAATCAATGTTTAACGACAGAACAAGGCTTCAAGACACAAGTCCCGATTCTCAAGCTGATAGCATCAAAACACGATTTTGACAAACATGGTGTTCTTAGAACCTCATTTTGGAGGTTGTGCCTCAAAAGCCTCCTTTTTTTAGCATAAAAATTAGTGTTTGGAGTCACAACGAGGTTTCAAGACACAAGGCCCAATTCTAGAGTCGGTAGCATCAAAATACAATTTTGATGTACATCGTGCTCTTAGAACCTCACTTCGGAGCTTGTGCCATGAAAGCCCTGATTTTCGAAGATCAAAATCAGTGTTTGGAGGCACAAAAAAATTTCAAGGTGCAAAACCCTATTCCAGAGCCTGTAGCATCAAAATTCCATTTTGACGCACATCATTCTCTTAGAACCTCATTTCGAAGCTTTTGCCTCGAAAGGCCCGGTTTCAGAGCATCAAATTCATTGTTTTGAAGAACAACAAGGTTTCAAGATGCAAGCCCCGATTCTAGAGCCGGTAGCATCAAGATTCAATTTTGATGCACATTGTGCTCTTAGAACCCTGTTTTAGAAATTGTGCCTCAAAAGCCCCTTTTTTGGAGCATCAAAATTGATGTTTGGAGGGACAAAAAAATTTCAAGATGCAAGTCCTGATTTTAGAGCTGGTAGACTCAAAATTTGATTTTGATGCACATCGTTTTGTTAGAACCTTTTTTCGCAGCTTACGCCTCAAAATTATCGGTTTCAAAGCATCAAAATTGGTGTTTGGAGGCACAACAATTTTTCAAGAAGCAAGTTCCTATTCTAGAGCCTGTAGTGTCAAAATGTGATTTTGATTCACATCGTGCTCCTAGAACCTCGTTTCGGAGCGTGTGGCTCCAAATCTCTAGTTTCAAAACATCAAAATCAATGTTTAAAGGCATAACAAGGTTTCAAGACACAACTCCCGATTCTCAAGCTGATAGTGTCAAAACATGATTTTGACTAACATGGTGTTCTTAGAAACTCATTTCGGAGGTTGTGTCTCAAAAGCCTTGTTTTTGGAGCATAAAAATTAGTGCTTGGAGGCAAAACAAGGTTTAAGGACACAAGTCCCAATTCCAGAGTCGGTAGCATCAAAATGCAAATTTTTATGTACATAGTGCTCTTAGAACCTCATTTCAGAGCTTGTGCCTTAAAAGCCCTGATTTTGGAACATCAAAATCAATGTTTTGAGGCACAACAAGGTTTCAAGAAGCAAGTCTCTATTACGGAGCCTGTAGCGTCAAAATTCAATTTTGACGCACATCATTCTTTTAGAAGCTCATTCCGGAGCTTGTGCCTCGAAAAACCCAGTTTTGGAGTATCGAAATCAATGTTTGGAGGCAGAACAAGGTTACAAGATGAAAGTCCCGATTCTAGACTCAATAGCAACAAATTCTAATTTTGGCGCACATCGTTCTCTTAGAACCTCATTTCAAAGCTTGTGCCTTCAAAGCCCCAGTTTTGGAACATCAAAATCAATGTTTTGAGGCACAACAAGGTTTCAAGATGCAAGCCCTGATTCTAGAGCCGGTAGCATTAAGATTCAATTTTGATGCACATTGTTCTCTTATAACCCTGTTTTAAAAATGATGCCTCAAAAGCCCCAATTTTGGAGCATCAAAATCGATAATTTGAGGCACAACAAGGTTTCAAAATGCAAGTCCTGATTCTAAAGCCGGTAGCATCAAAATTTTATTTTAAGGCATAAGTCCCTATTCAAGATGCAAGTGTTTATTCGAAAGCATCAGTTCCGGAGCATCAAAATCAGTGTTTTGAGGCACAATAAGGTTTCAATATGCAAGTCCCTATTCAAGATGCAAGTCCCGATTCTAGAGTCAATAGCATCAAAGTCTGATTTTGGCGCACATCGTGCTCTTAGAACCTCATTTCGAAGCTTGTGCCTCGAAAGCATCGGTTCTGGAGCATCAAAATCAGTGTTTTGATGCACATTGTGCTCTTAGAACCTTGTTTTAGAAATTGTGCCTCAAAAGCCCCTGTTTTGGACCATCAAAATCGATGTTTGGAGGGACAACAACGTTTCAAGATGGAAGTCCTGATTCTCGAGCCGGGAGCGTGAAAATTTGATTTTGAAGCACATCGTGCTCTTAGAACCTATTTTTGGAGCTTATTTTTAAAAATCTTTTGTTTTGAAGCATCCAAATTGGTGTTTGGAGGCACAACAAGCTTTCAAGATGCAAGTCCCTATTCCAGACCCTATAGTTTCAAAACGTGATTTTGATCCACATCGTGCTCTTAGAACCTTGTTTCGGAGCATGCCTCGAAAGCTCCAGTTTCAAAACATCAAAATCAATGTTTAAAGACACAACAAGGTTTCAAAACACAAGCCCTAATTCTCAAGCTGATAGCATCAAAACATGATTTTGACAAACATGGTGTTCTTAGAACCTCATTTCAGAGGTTGTGCCTCAAAAGTCTCATTTTTGGAGCTTAAAAATTAGTGTTTGGAGGCACAACAATGTTTCAAGACACAAGTCCCAATTCCAGAGTCGCTAGCATCAAAATTCCATTTTGACACACATCATTCTCTTCGAAGCTCATTTCGGAGCTTGTGCCTCGAAAGACCCAGTTTTGGAGCATCGAAATCAATGTTTGGAGGCACAACAAGGTTTCAAGATGAAAGTCCCGATTCTAGACTCAATAGCATCAAAATCCGATTTTGGTGCACATCGTGCTCTTAGAACCTCATTTCAAAGCTTGTGCCTCCAAAGCCCCAGTTTTGGAGCATCAAAATCAGTGTTTTGAGGCACAACAAGGTTTCAAGACGCAAGCCCAATTCTAGAGCCCGTAGCATCAAGATTCAATTTTGATGCACATTGTGCTCTTAGAACCCTATTTTAGAAATTGTCCCTCAAAGGCCCCAGTTTTGGAGCATCAAAATCGATAATTTGAGGCACAACAAGGTTTCAAGATGCAAGTCTTGATACTAGAGCCGGTAGCGTCAAAATTTTATTTTGAGGCATAAGTCCCTATTCAAGATGCAAGTCCAAATTCTAGAGTCAATACCGTTAAAATTTGATTTTCGCGCACATCGTTCTCTTAGAACCTCATTTCGAAGCTTGTGCCTCGAAAGCATCAGTTTCAGAGCATCAAAATCAGTGTTTTGAGGCACAACAAGATTTCAGTATGCAAGCCCCGATTCTAGAGCCAGTAGCATCAAAATTTAATTTTGATGCACATTGTGCTCTTGGAACCTTGTTTTAGAAATTGTGCCTCAAAAGCCCCAGCTTTGGAGCATCAAAATTGATGTTTGGAGGAACAACAAGGGTTCAAGATGGAAGTCTCTATTCTGGAGTCAGGAGCGTGAAAATTTGATTTTGACGCACATCGTGCTCTTAGAACCTTGTTTTGGAGCTTATGCCTCAAAATCTCCAGTTTCGAAGCATCCAAATTGGTGTTTTGAGGAACAACAAGCTTTCAAGATGCAAGACCCTATTCTGGAGCCTATAGTGTCAAAACGTTATTTTGATGCACATCATGCTCTTAGAAACTTGTTTCGGAGCGTGTGCCTCAAAAGCCTCATTTTTTGAGCTTAAAATTAGTGTTTGGAGGAACAAGGTTTCAAGACACAAGTCCCAATTTCAGAGTCGGTAGCATCAAACTGCAATTTTGATGTACATCATGCTCTTAGAACCTCATTTCAGAGCTTTTGCCTTGAAAGACCTGATTTTGGAACATCAAAGTCAGTGTTTGGAGGCACAACAATGTTTCAAGAAGAAAGTCGCTATTCCAGAGCATGTAGTGTCAAAATTCCATTTTGACGCACATCATTCTCTCAGAAGCTCATTTTGGAGATTATCCCTTGAAAGACTCAGTTTTGGAGCATCAAAATCAATGTTTGGAGGCACAACAAGGTTTCAAGATGCAAGTCTTGATTCTAGAGTCAATAGCGTCAAAATCTGATTTTGGCGCAGATCGTGTTCTTAGAACCTCATTTCAAAGCTTGTGCCTCGAAAGCTGCGGTTTCGAAGCATCAAAATGAGTGTTTTGAGGAACAACAAGGTTTCAAGATGCAAGCCCCGATTCTAGAGGCAGAAGCATCAAAATTCAATTTTGATGCACATTGTGCTCTGACAACCCTATTTTAGAAACTGTGCCTCAAAAGCCCTAGTTTTGGAGCATCAAAATTGATGTTTGGAGGCACAACAAGGTTTCAAGATGTAAGTCCTGATTCTGGAGCTGATACACATTGAGCCCTTAGAACCTTGTTTTGGAACTTATGCCTGAAAATCTTTGGTTTTGAGGCATCAAAATTGGTGTTTGCAGGCACAACAATCTTTCAAGATGCAAGTCCCTATTCTGGAGCTTGTAGTGTCAAAACATAATTTTGATGAACATCGTGCTCTTAGAACCTTGTTTCAGAGCATGCGTCAAAAGCTCCTATTTCAAAATATCAAAATCAATGTTTAAAGACACAACATGGTTTCAAAACACAAGTCATGATTCTCAAGCTGATAGCATCAAAACATGATTTTGATAAACATGGTGTTATTAGAACCTCATTTCGGAGGTTGTGCCTCAAAACCCTCGTTTTTGGAGCATAAAAATTAGAGCTTGGAGGCATAACAAGGTTTCAAGACACAAGTCCCAATTCTAGAGTCCGTAGCATCAAAATGCAATTTTCATGTACATCGTGCTCTAAGAACCTCATTTCAGAGCTTGTGCCTTGAAAGCCCTGATTTTGGAACATCAAAATCAGTGTTTGGAGGCACAACAAGGTTTAAAGAAGCAAGTCCCTATTCCAGAGCTTGTGGCATCAAAATTTGATTTTGATGCACATCATTCTCTTAGAAGCTTATTTCGGAGCTTGTGCCTCGAAAGACCCATTTTTGGAGCATGAAAATCAATGCTTGGAGCCACAACAAGGTTTCAAGATGTAAGTCCCGATTCTAGAGTCAATAGCGTCAAAATATGATTTTGGCGCACATCGTGCTCTTAGAACCTCATTTCGAAGCTTGTGCCTCGAAAGCTCTAGTTTCAGAGCATCAAAATCAGTGTTTTGAGGCATAACAAGGTTTCAAGATGCAAGCCCTGATTCTAGAGCCAGTAGCATCAAAATTCAATTTTGATGCACATTGTGCTCTTAGAAGCTTGTTTTAGAAATTGTGCCTCAAAAGCCCCGAGCTTGTTTTAGAAATTGTTTTGGACCATCAAAATCGATGTTTGGAGGGACAACAACGTTTCAAGATGGAAGTCCTGATTGTCGAGCCGCGAGCATGATTTTGACGCACATCTTGCTCTTAGAACCTTGTTTTGGAGCTTATGCCTCAAAATCTTCAATTTCGAAGTATCCAAATTGGTGTTTGGAGGCACAACAACCTTTCAAGATGCAAGCCCCTATTCCAGAGCCTGTAGTTTCAAAACATGATTTTGATCCACATTGTACTCTTAGAACCTTGTTTCGGAGCATGCCTCGAAAGCTCCAGTTTCAAAATATCAAAATCAATGTTTAAAGACACAATAAGGTTTCAAAACACAAGTCCTGATTCTCAAGCTGATAGCATCAAAACATGATTTTGAAAAACATGGTGTTCTTTGAACCTCATTTTGGAGGTTGTGCCTCAAAAGTCTCATTTTTGGAGCAATTCCAAGACACAAGTTCCAATTCCGGAGTCGCTAGCATCAAAATGCAATTTTGATGTACATCGTGCTCTTAGAACCTCATTTCGGAGCTTGTGCCTTGAAAGCCCTGATTTTGGCACATCAAAATCAATGTTTTGAGGCATAACAAGATTTCAAGAGGCAAGTCCCTATTCCGGAGCCTGTAGCGTCAAAATTTCATTTTCACGCACATCATTCTCTTAGAAGCTCATTTCGGAGCTTGTGCCTCGAAAGACCCAGTTTTGGAGCATCGAAATCAATGTTTGGAGTCACAACAAAGGTTTCAGGATGAAAGTCTCGATTCTAGACTCAATAGTGTCAAAATTTGATTTTGACGCACATCATGCTCTTAGAGCCTCATTTCGAAGCTTGTGCCTCCAAAGTGCCAGTTTTGGAGCATCAAAATCAGTGTTTTGAGGCACAACAAGGTTTCAAGATGCAAGCCCCGATTCTAGAGCCGATAGCATCAAGATTCAATTTTGATGCACATTTGTGCTCTTAGAACCCTGTTTTAGAAATTGTGCCTCAAAAGCCCCAGTTTTGGAGCATCAAAATTGATAATTTGAGGCACAACAAGGTTTCAAGATGCAAGTCCTGATTCTAAAGTCGGTAGCGTCAAAATTTTATTTTGAGCCATGAGTCCCTATTCAAGATGCAAGTCTCGATTCTAGAGTCAATAGCGTCAAAAATTGATTTTGGCACACATCGTGCTCTTAGAACCTCATTTCGAAGTTTGTGCCTCAAAAGCATCAGTTTCGGAGAATCAAAATCAATGTTTTGAGGCACAATAAGGTTTCAATATGCAAGCCCCGATTCTACAGCCAGTAGCATCAAAATTTAATTTTGATGCACATTGTGCTCTTAAAACCTTGTTTTAGAAATTGTGCCTCAAAAGCCCCAGTTTTGGAGCATCAAAATCGATGTTTGGAGGGACAACAAGGTTTCAAGATGGAAGTATTGATTCTGGAGCTGGGAGCATGAAAATTTGATTTTGACGCACATCGTGCTCTTAGAACCTTGTTTTGGTGCTTATGCCGCAAAATCTTCGGTTTCAAAGCATCCAAATTGGTGTTTTGACGAACAACAAGCTTTAAAGACGCAAGACCCTATTTTGGAGCTTGTAGTGTCAAAACGTTATTTTGATGCACATCATGCTCTTAGAAACTCGTTTCAGAGCGTGTGCCTCAAAAGCCTCTTTTTTGGAGCTTAAAAATTAGTGTTTGGCGGTACAACAAGGTTTCAAGACACAAGTCCCAATTTCAGAGTCGGTAGCGTCAAAACGCAATTTTGATGTACCTCTTGCTTTTAGAACCTCATTCCAGAGCTTTTGCCTTGAAAGCCCTGATTTTGGAACATCAAAGTCAGTGTTTGGAGGCACAACAAGTTTTCAAGAAGCAAGTCCCTATTCCGAAGCCTGTAGTGTCAAAATTCCATTTTGACGCACATCATTCTCTCAGAAGCTCATTTCGGAGATTGTCCCTTGAAAGACCCAGTTTTGGAGCATCAAAATCAATGTTTGGAAGCACAACAAGGTTTCAAGATGCAATTCCTGATTCTAGAGTCAATAGCGTCAAAATCTGATTTTTGCGCAGATCGTGTTCTTAGAACCTCATTTCGAAGCTTGTGCCTCGAAAGCTACGGTTTCGGAGCATCAAAATCAATGTTTTGAGGCACAACAAGGTTTCAAGATGCAAGCCCTGATTCTAGAGTCAATACCATAAAAAACTCATTTTGGCACACATCATGCTCTAAGAACCTCATTTCAAAGCTTGTGCCTCGAAAGCCCCAGTTTGAGAGCATCAAAATTAGTGTTTTGAGGTACAACAAGGTTTCAAGATGCAAGCCCTGATCCTAGAGCCAGTAGCATCAAAATTCAATTTTGATGCACATTGTGCTCTTAGAACCCTATTTTAGAAATTGTGCCTCAAAAGCCCTAGTTTTTTAGCATCGAAATTGATATTTGGAGGCACAACAACGTTTCAAGATGCAATTCCTGATTCTAGAGTCAGTAGCATCAAAATCTTTTAGAAGCGCATTTCGGAGCTTGTCCCTCGAAAGACCCTATTTTGGAGCATCAAAATCAATGACTGGAGCCACAACAAGGTTTCAAGATGCAGGTCCCGATTCTAGAGTCAATAGCGTCAAAATCTGATTTTGGCGCACATCTCGCTCTTAGAACCTCATTTTGAAGCTTGTGCCTCGAAAGCCCCGGTTTCAGAGCATGAAAATCAGTGTTTTGAGGCACAACAATGTTTCAAGATGCAAGCCCTAATTCTAGAGCCAGTAGCATCAAAATTCAATTTTCATGCACATTGTGCTCTTAAAACCCTGTTTTAGAAATTGTGCCTCAAAAGCCCCAGTTTTGGAACATCAAAATCGATGTTTGGAGGCACAACAAGTTTTCAAGATGCAAGTATTGATTCTGGAGCCGGGAGCGTCAAAATTTGATTTTGACGCACATCATGGTCTTAGAACCTTGTTTTGGAACTTATGCCTCAAATCTTTGTTTCGAAGCATCAAAATTGGTGTTTGGAGGCACAACAAGCTTTCAAGACGCAAGTCCCTATTCCGGAGCCTGTATTGTAAAAACATGATTTTGATGCACATCGTGTTCCTAGAACCTTGTTTCAGAGCGTGTGGCTCGAAACCTCTAGTTTCAAAACATCAAAATCAATGTTTAAAGGCACAACAACATTTCAAGACACAAGTCTCGATTCTTAAGCTGATATCGTCAAAACACAATTTTGACAAACATGGTGTTCTTAGAACCTCATTTAGGAGGTTGTGCCTCAAAAGCCTCATTTTTGGAGCATAAAAATTAGTGTTTGGAGGCACATTAAGGTTTCAAGACACAAGCCCCAATTCCAGAGTCGGTAGCGTCAAAACACAATTTTGATGTACATCGTGCTCTTAGAACCTCATTTCGGAGCTTGTGCCTTGAAAGCCCTGATTTTGGAATATCAAAATCATTGTTTGGAGGCACAACAAGTTTTCAAGATACAAGTTCCGATTCCCATGCAATTTTCATGCACATCGTTCTCTTAGAACCTTGTTTCAAATCTTGCACCTCGAATGCCCCAGTTTTGGAACATCAAAATTGGTGTTTGGAGGCACAACGTTGCAAGACGCAAGTCCTGATTTAGAAGCTCATTTCGGAGCTTGTGCCTCAAAAGACCCAGTTTTGGAGCATCAAAATCAATGTTTGGGCATAACAAGGTTTCAGGATGCAAGTCCCGAGTCTAGAGTCAATAGCTTTAAAATCTGATTTTGGCGCACATCGTGCTCTTAGAACCTCATTTCGAAGCTTGTGCCTCGAAAGCCCCAGTTTTGTAGCATCAAAATCAGTGTTTCTAGGCACAACAAAGTTTGAAGATGCAAGCCCCGATTCTAGAGTCAGTAGCATCAAAATTCAATTTTGATGCACATTGTGCTATCAGAACCCTGTTTTAGAAATTGTACATCAAAGCCCCAGTTTTGGAGCATCAAAATCGTTGTTTGGAGGCACAACAAGGTTTCAAGATGCAAGTCCTGATTCAGGTGCCGGTAGCATCAAAATTTTATTTTGACGCACATCGTGCTCTTAGAACCTTGTTTTGGAACTTATGCCTCAAAATCTTCGATTTCGAAGCATCGAAATTGGTGTTTGGAGGCACAACAAGCTTTCAAGACGCAAGTCCCTATTCTAGAGCTTGTAGTATCAAAATGTGATTTTGAAACAAACATGGTATTCTTAGAACTTCATTTCGGAACTTGTGCCTTGAAAGCCCTGATTTTGGCACATCAAAATAAATGTTTTGAGGCACAATAAGGTTTCTAGAGGCAAGTCCCTATTCTGGAGCCTCTGTGTCAAAACATGACTTTGACGCACATCGTGCTCTTGGAACCTCGTTTTGGAGTGTGTGGCTCGAAAGCTCTAGTTTCAAAACATCAAAATCAATATTTAAAGGCACAACAAGGTTTCAAGACACAAGTCCTGATTCTCAAGCTGATAGTGTCAAAACATGATTTTGACAAACATGGTGTTCTTAGAACCTCATTTCGGAGGTTGTGCCTCAAAAGCCTCCTTTTTGGAGAATAAAAGTTAGTTCTTGGAGTCACAATAAGATTTCAAGATACAAGTCAAAATTCTAGAGTCGGTAGCGTCAAAACGCAATTTTGATGTAAGTCGAAATTCTAGAGTCAATTGCGTCAAAATCTGATTTTGGTGCACATCATGCTCTTAGAACCTCATTTCGAAGCTTGTGCCTCAAAAGCCCCGGTTTCGGAGCATCAAAATCAATGTTTTTCAGAGCAACAAAGTTTCAAGATGCAAGCCCCGATTCTAGAGCTGGTAGCATCAAAATTCAATTTTGATGCACATTGTGCTCTTAGAACCCTGTTTTAGAAATTGTGCCTCAAAAGCCCTAGTTTTGGATCATCAAAATTGATAATTGGAGGCACAACAAGGTTTCAAGATGCAAGTCCTGATTCAGGAGCCAATAGCATCAAAATTTGATTTTGATGCACATTGTGCTCTTAGATCCTTGTTTTGGAGCTTATGCCACAAAAGCTTCAGTTTCGAAGCATCGAATTAGTGTTTGGAGGCACAACAAGCTTTCAAGATGCAAGTCCCTATTCCGGAGCTTGTAGTGTCAAAATATGATTTCGATGCACATCGTGCTCTTAGAACCTCGTTTCAGAGTGCGTGGCTCAAAAGCACGAGTTTCAAAATATCAAAATCAATGTTTAAAGGCACAACAAGGTTTCAAGACACAAGTCCCGATTCTCAAGCTGATAGCATCAAAACACGATTTAGACAAACATGGTGTTCTTAGAACCTCATTTCAGAGGTTGTGCCTCAAAAGCCTCATTTATGGAGCATAAAAATTAGTGTTTGGAGACACAACAAGGTTTCAAGACACAAGTCCCAATTCCATTTTGACGCACATCATTTTCTTAGGAGCTTGTAGGTTTCAAGATGCAAGTCCCGATTCTAGAGTCAATACCATCAAAATTTGATTTTAGCGCATATCCTGCTCTTAGAACCTCATTTTGAAGCTTGTGCCTCGAAAGCCCTAGTTTCAGAGCATAAAAATCAATGTTTTTAGGCACAACAAAGTTTCAAGATGCAAGCCCCGATTCTAGAGCTGGTAGCATCAAAATTCAATTTTGATGCACATTGTGCTCTTAGAACCCTATTTTAGAAATTGTGCCTCAAAAGCCCCAGTTTTGGAGTATCAAAATCGATGTTTGGAGGCACAACAAGGTTTCAAGGTGCAAGTCCTAATTCAGGAGTTGGCAGCATCAAAATTTGATTTTGACGCACATCGTGCTCTTAGAACCTTGTTTCGCAGCTTATGCCTCAAAATCTTTGGTTTCGAAGCATCGAAATTATGTTTGGAGGCACAACAAGCTTTCAAGATGCAAGTCCCTCTTCTGGAGCCTGTAGTATCAAAATGTGATTTTGATGCACGTCGTGCTCTTAAAACCTCGTTTCAGAGCATGTGGCTCGAAAGATTCAATTTCAAAATATCAAAATCAATGTTTAAAGGCACAACAAGGTTTCAAGACACAAATCCCGATTCTCAAGCTAATAGCGTCAAAACACGATTTTGAGAAACATGGTGTTCTTAGAACCTCATTTCGGAGGTTGTGCCTCAAAAGCCTCATTTTTGGAGCATAAAAATTAATGTTTGGAGGCACAACAAGATTTCAAGAAACAATTCCCAATTCCAGAGTCGATAGCATCAAAACGCAATTTCGATGTACTTAGAACCTAATTTCGGAGCTTGTGCATTGAAAGCCGGATTTTGGAACATCAAAATCAGCGTTTGGAGGCACAACAAGGTTTCAAGAAGCAAGTCCCTATTCTGGAGCCTGTAGCGTCAAAATTCCATTTTGATGCACATCATTCTCTTAGAAGCTCATTTCAGAGTTTGTGCCTCGAAAGATCCAGTTTCGGGGCGTCAAAATCAATGTTTGGAGGCACAACAAAGTTTCAAGATGCAAGTCCCGATTCTAGAGTCAATAGCGTCAAAATCTAATTTTGGCGCATCGTTCTCTTAGAACCTCATTTCAAAGCTTGTGCCTTGAAAGCCTCGGTTTCAGAGCATCAAAATAAGTGTTTTGAGGCAAAAAAAGGTTTGAAGATGCGAGTCCTGATTCTGGAGCCGGTAGCTTCAAATTTTGATTTTGACGTACATGGTGCTCTTAGAACATTGTTTTGGACCTTATGCCTCAATATATTCGGTTTCAAAGCATCCAACTTTGTGTTTGGAGGCACAACAAGCTTTCAAGATGCAAGTCCCTATTCTGGAGCCTGTAGTGTTAAAACGTGATTTTGATGCACATCGTGCTCTTAGAACCTCATTTCGGAGCATCTGGCTCGAAATCTCTAGTTTGAAAACATCAAAATCAATGTTTAAAGGCACAACAAGATTTCAAGACACAAGTTCTGATTCTAAAGCTGATAGCGTCAAAACATGATTTTGATAAACATGGTGTTCTTAAAACCTCATTTCGGAGGTTGTGCCTCAAAAGCCTCATTTTTGGAGCATAAAAATTAGTGTTTGCAGGCATAACAAGGTTTCCAGACACAAGTCCCAATTCCAAAGTCGGTAGCATGAAAACGCAATTTTTTTAGGCACAACAAGGTTTCAAGAAGCAAGTCCCTATTCCGGAGCCTGTAGCATCAAAATTCCATTTTGACGCACATCATTCTCTTAGAAGATCATTTCAGAGCTTGTGCCTCGAAAGACCCAATTCTGGAGCATCAAAATAAATGTTTAAAGGCACAACAAGGTTTCAAGACACAACTCCTAATTCTCAAGCTGAAAGCGTCAAAACACTATTTTGACAAACATGGTGTTCTTAGAACCTCATTTCGGAAGTTGTGCCTCAAAAGCCTCATTTTTGGATCATAAAAATTAGTGTTTGAAGGCACAACAAGGTTTCAAGACACAGGTCCCAATTCCAGAGTCAGTAGCTTCAAATTTTTCGTTTGATCCACATTGTGCTCTTAGAACCCTCTTTTAGAAATTGTGCCTCAAAAACCCCAGTTTTGGAGAATCATAATCAATGTTTTGAGGCACAACAAGGTTTCAAGATGCAAGTACTGATTTTGGAGCCGGTAGAGTCAAAAATTTGATTTTGACACCTATCGTGCTCTTAGAACCTTGTTTTGGATCTTATGCCTCAAAATCTTTAGTTTCGAAGCATCAAAATTGGTGTGTGGAGGTACAACAACATTTCAAGACACAAGTCCGTATTCCGGAGCCTTTATTGTCAAAACATGATTTTGATGTGAATCATTCTCTTAGAACCTCATTTCGGAGCGCGTGGTTCGAAAGCTCCAGCTTCAAAACATCAAAATCAATGTTTAAAGGCACAACAAGGTTTCAAGACACAAGTCCTGATTCTCAAGCTGATAGCATCAAAACATGATTTTGACAAACATGGTGTTCTTAGAACCTCATTTAGGAGGTTGTGCCTCAAAAGCCTCCTTTTTGGAGCATACAAATTAGTGTTTGGAGTCAGAACAAGGTTTCAAGACACAAGTCCCAATTCCAGAGTCGGTAGCGTCAAAACACAATTTTGATGTACATCGTGCTCTTAGAACCTCATTTCATAGCTTGTGCTTTGAAATCCCTGATTTTGGCACATCATAATCAATGTTTTGAGGCACAACAACGTTTCAGGAGGCAAGTTCCTATTTCGGAGCCTGTAGCATCAAAATTCCATTTAGACACACATCATTCTCTTAGAAGCTCATTTTAGAGCTTGTGCCTCGAAAGACCCAGTTTTGGAGCATCAAAATCAATGTTTTTGAGGCACAACAAGGTCTCAAGATGCAAGTCCCGAGTTTAGAGTCAATAGCCTCAAAATCTGATTTTGGCGCACATCGTTCTCTTAGAACCTCATATCAAAGCTTGTGCCTCGAAAGGCCCAGTTTTCGAGCATCAAAAACAGTGTTTTGAGGCACAACAAGGTTTCAAGATGCAAGCCCTGATTCAAGAGCCAGTAGCATCAAAATTGAATTTTGATGCACATTGTGCTCTTAGAACTCTATTTTAGAATTTGTGCCTCAAAAGCCCCAGTTTTGGAGCATCAAAATTGATGTTTGGAGGCACAACAAGGTTTCAAGATGCATGTCCTTATTCTGGAGCCGATAGCGTCAAAATTTGATTTTGACGCAAATCATGCTCTTAGAAACTTGTTTTGGAGCTTATACCTCAAAATCTTCGGTTTCGAAGCATCAAAATTGGTGTTTGGAGGCACAACAAGATTTCAAGACACAAGTCCCTATTCTGGAGCCTCTAGTGTCAAAACATGATTTTGATGCACATCGTGCTCTTAGAACCTTGTTTTGTAGCGTGTGTCTTGAAAGCTCCAGTTTACAAACATCAAAATCAATGTTTAAAGGCACAAAATGGTTTCAAGAAACAATTCCCAATTCCAGAGTCGGTAGCGTCAAAATGCAATTTTGATGTACATCGTGCTCTTAGAACCTCATTTCGGAGCTTGTGCCTTGAAAGCCCTGATTTTGGAACATCAAAATCAGTGTTTGGAGGCACAACAAGGTTTAAATGAGCAAGTCCCTTTTCTGAAGCCTGTAGCGTCAAAATTTGATGCACATCATTCTCTTAGAAGCTCATTTTGGAGCTTGTGCCTCGAAAGACCCAGTTTTCAAGCGTCAAAATCAATATTTGGAGGCACAACAAGGTTTCAATATGCAAGTCCCGATTCTAGAGTCACTAGCAGCAAAATCTAATTTTGGCGCACATCGTGCTCTTAGAACCTCATTTCGAAGCTTGTGCCTCAAAAGCCCCAGTTTTGGGGCATCAAAATCAGTGTTTTGAGGCACAACAAGGTTTGAATATGCAAGCCCCAATTCTAAAGCCAGTAGCATCAAAATTCAATTTTGATGTACATTGTGCTCCTAGAACCATATTTTAGAAATGGTGCCTCAAAAGCCCTAGTTTTGGAGCATCAAAATCAATGTTTTCAGGCACAACAAGGTTTCAAGATGCAACTCTTGATTCTTGAGTCCATAGCGTCAAAATTTGATTCTGAGGCACATCGTGCTCTTAGAACCTTGCTTTGCAGCTTATGCCTGAAGCGTCAAAATTGATGTTTGGAGGTAAAACAAGCTTTCAAGTCACAAGTCCCTATTCTGGAGCCTGTAGTGTCAAAACTTGATTTTGATGCACATCGTGCTCTAGAACCTTGTTTCGGAGCCTTTGGCTTGAAATCTCCAGTTTCAAAACATCAAAATCAATGGCACAACATGGTTTCAAGACACAAGTCCTAATTCTCAAGCTTATAGCGTCAAAACACGATTTTGACAAACATGGTGTTCTTAAAACCTCATTTCGGAGGTTGTGCCTCAAAAGCCTCATTTTTTAGGCATAAAAATTAGTGTTTGGAGGCACAACAATGTTTCAAGACACAAGTCCCAATTCCAGAGTCAGTAGCATCAAAACGCTATTTTGATATACATCATGCTATTAGAATCTCATTTCGGAGCTTGAGCCTTGAAAGCCCTAATTTTGGAACATCAAAATCAATGTCAATAGCATCAAAATCGTCAAGTCTTGATTCTAGAGTCAATAGCGTACAAATCTAATTTTGGCGCACATCGTGCTCTTAGAACCTCATTTCGAAGCTTGTACCTTGAAAGCCGCGGTTTGAGAGCATCAAAATCAGTGTTTTTAGTCACAACATGGTTTCAAGATGCAAGCCCCGATTCTAAAGACAGTAGAATCAAAATTCAATTTTGATGCACATTGTGCTCTTAGAACCCTGTTTTAGAAACTGTGCCTCAAAAGCCTCATTTTTTAGCATAAAAATTAGTATTTGGAGTCACAACAAGGTTTCAAGACACAAGTCTTGATTCTGGAGCCGCTAGCGTCAAATTTTGATTTTGACGCACATCGTGCTCTTATAGCCTTATTTTGGAGCTTGTGCCTTGAAACTCCTGATTTTGGAACATCAAAATCAATGTTTGGAGGCACAACAAGGTTTCAAGAAACAAGTCCCTCTTCCGGAGCCTATAGCGTCAAAATGGAATTTCCATTTTGAAGCACATCATTATCTTAGAAGCTCATTTTGGAGCATCAAAATCAATGTTTGCAACCACAACAAGGTTTCAATATGCAAGTCCTAGCGTCAAAATCTGATTTTGGCGCACATCGTCCTCTTAGACCCTCATTTCAAAGTTTGTGCCTCAAAATCCCTGGTTTCGAAGCATCAAAATCGGTGTTTTGAGGCACAACAAGGTTTAAAGATGCAAGCCCTGATTCTAGAGCTAGTATCACCAAAATTCAATTTTCATGCACACTGTGCTCTTAAAACCTTGTTTTAGAAATTGTGCCTCAAAAGCCCCAGGTTTGGAGCATGAAAATTGATGTTTGGAGGCACAACAAGGTTTCAAGGTACATGTCCTTATTCTGGAGCCGGTAGCGTCAAATTTTGATTTTGACGCAAATCATGCTCTTAGAACCTTGTTTTGGAGCTTATACCTCAAAATCTTTGGTTTCGAAGCATCAAAATTGGTGTTTGGAGGCACAACAAGATTTCAAGACACAAGTCCCTATTCTGGAGCCTCTAGTGTCAAAACGTGATTTTGATGCACATCGTGCTCTTAGAACCTCGTTTCGGAGCATGTGGCTTGAAAGCTCAACTTTCAAAACATCAAAATCAAGCTTTAAAGAAACAACAAAATTTCAAGACACAAGTCCCAATTCTCAAGCTGATAGCGTCAAAACACAATTTTGACAAACATCGTCCTCATAGAACATCATTTCGGAGCTTGTGCCTTGAAAGCCGTGATTTTGGAACATCAAAATCAATGTTTTGAGGCACAACAAGGTTACAAGAAGCAAGTCCCTATTCCGGAGCCTGTAGCATCAAAATTCCATTTTGACACACATCATTCTCTTAGAAGCTCATTTCGGAGCCTGTGCCTCGAAAGACCCAGTTTTCAAGCATCAAAATCAATGTTTGGAGGCAGAACAAGGTTTCAAGATGCAAGTCTCGATTCTAGAGTCAATAGCATCAAAATCCTATTTTGGCGTACATCATCCTCTTAGAATCTCATTTCGAAACTTGTGCCTCGAAAGCCTTGATTTTGGAGCATCAAAATCATTGTTTTGAGGCACAACAAGGTTTTATGCTGCAAGACCCAATTCTAGAGCTAGTAAAATCAAAATTCAATTTTGATGCACATTGTGCTCTTAGAACCCTGTTTTAGAAATTATGCTTCAAAAGCCCCAGTTTTGGAGAATCAAAATTGATATTTGGAGGCACAACAAGCTTTCAAAATGCAAGTCCCTATTCCGGAGCCTGTAGTGTCAAAACGTGATTTTGATGCATATCGTGCTCTTAGAACCTTGTTTCGGAGCGTGTGACTCAAAAGCTCCAGTTTCAAAATATCAAAATCAATGTTTAAAGGCACAACAAGGTTTCAAGACACAAGTACTGATTCTCAAGCTGATAGCGTCAAAACAGGATTTTGACAAACATGGTGTTCTTAGAACCTCATTTCGGAGGTTGTGCCTCAAAAGCCTCGTTTTAGGAGCATAAAATTTAGTGTTTGGAGGCACAACAAGGTTTCAAGACACAGGTCCCAATTCTAGAGTCGGTAGCATCAAAACGCAATTTTGAAGTACATCGTGCTCTTAGAACCTCATTTCGGAGCTTTTGCCTTGAAAGCCATGATTTTGAAACATAGAATTCATTGTTTGCAGGCACAACAAGGTTTCAAGATGCAAGTCCCGATTTTCATGCTAGTAGCATCAAAATTTGATTTTGATGCACATCGTTCTCTTAGAACCTTGTTTCAAAGCTTGCACCTCGAACGCCCCGGTTTCGGAATATAAAAATTGGTGTTTGGAGGCACAACAAGGTTTGAAGACGCAAGTCCCGATTCCAGAGCCAGTAGTGTCAAAATGCGATTTTGAAGCACATTGTTCTCTTAGAACCTTATTTAGGAGCTTGTCCCTCAAAAGCCCCGGTTTGAGAGCATCAAAATTGGTGTTTGGAGGCAGAAGGTTGCAAGACGCAAGTCACGATTTTGGAGCTGTTAGCGTCAAAATGTGATTTTGACGCACATGGTGCTCTTAGAGCCTCGTTTGCGGAGCTTGTGCCTCAAAATCCCCGATTTTGAAACATCAAAATCAATGTTTGGAGGCACAACAATGTTTCAAGAAGCAAGTCCCTTTTCTGGAGCCTGTAGTGTAAAAAATCCATTTTGACGCACATCATTCTCTTAGAAGCTCATTTCGGAGCCTGTGCCTCGAAAGACCCAGCTTTGGAGCATCAAAATCAATGTTTGGAGGCACAACAAGGTTTCAAGAAACAAGTCTTAATTCTCACGTTGATAGCGTGAAAACACTATTTTGACAAACATGGTGTTCTTAGAACCTCATTTCGGAGGTTGTGCCTCAAAAGCCTCATTTTTGGAGGCACAACAAGGTTTCAGGAAGCAAGTCCCTATTCTGGAGCCTGTAGCACCGAAATTCCATTTTCAAGCAAATCATTCTCTTAGAAGCTCATTTCGAAGCTTGTGCCTCGAAAGACCCAATTTTGCAGCGTCAAAATCAATGTTTGGAGGCACATCGTTCTCTTAGAACCTAATTTCGAAGCTTGTGCCATGAAAGCCCCGATTTCAGAGCATCAAAATCAGTCACAACAAGGGTTCAAGACACAAGTCCTGATTCTCAAGCTGATATTGTCAAAATACGATTTTGACAAACATGGTGTTCTTAGAACCTCATTTCGGAGGTTGTCCCTCAAAAGCCCCATTTTTGGAGCATAAAAATTAGTGCTTGGAGGCAAAAAAAGGTTTCAAGACACAAGTCCCTATTCCGAAGTCTGTAGTATCAAAACATGATTTTCATGCACATCGTGCTCTTAGAACCTCATTTCGGAGCGTGTGGCTCAAAAGGTCCAGTTTCAAAACATCAAATCAATGTTTAAAGGCACAAAAAGGTTTCAAGACACAAGTCCTGATTCTCAAGCTGATAGTATCAAATCATGGTTTTGACAAACATGGTGTTCTTAAAACCTCATTTCGGAGGTTGTGCCTGAAAAGCCTCATTTTTGGAGCATAAAATTAAGTGATTGGAGGCACAACAAGGTTTCAAGACACAAGTCCTAATTCCAGAGTCGGTAGCATCAAAACGCAATTTTGATGTACATCGTGCTCTTAGAACCTCATTTTGGAACTTGTGCCTTGAAAGCCCTTATTTTGGAACATCAAAATCAATGTTTTGAGCCACAACAAGGTTTCAAGAAGCAAGTCCCTGTTCCAGAGCCTGTAGTGTCAAAATTCAATTTTGACGTGCATCATTCTCTTAGAAGCTCAGTTTGGAGCTTGTGCCTCGAAAGACCCAGTTTTGGAGCATCAAAATCAATGTTTGGAGGCACAACAAGGTTTCAAGATGCAAGTCCCGATTCTAGAGTCAATAGCATCTAAATCTGATTTTCGTGCACATCATGCTATTAGAACCTCATTTCAAAACTTGTTTCTCGAAAGCCCCAGTTCAGAGCATCAAAATCAATTTTTTGATGCATAACAAGGTTTCAAGATGCAAGACCCGATTCCAGAGCTAGTAGCATCAAAATTGAATTTTGATACACATTGTGCTCTTCGAACGCTATTTTAGATATTGTGCCTCAAAAGCCCCAGTTTTGGAGCATCAAAATAGATGTTTGGAGGCACAACAAGGTTTCAAGATGCATGTTCTGATTCTGGAGCCGGTAGCCTCAAAATTTGATTTTGACGCACATCATTTTCTTAGAAGCTCATTTCCGAGCTTGTGCCTCGAAATACCAAATTTTGGAGCATCAAAATCAATGTTTGGAGACACAACAAGGTTTCAAGATGCAAGTCCCGATTCTAGAGTCAATAGTGTCAAAATTTGATTTTCGCACACATCGTGCTCTTAGAACTTCATTTCAAAACTTGTGCCTCGAAAGAACCAGTTTTGGAGTATAAAAATCAGTTTTTTGAAGCACAACAAGGTTTCAAGATGCAAGCCCCGATTCTAGAGCCAGTAGCATCAAAATTCAATTTTGATGCACATTGTGCTCTTAGAACCCTGTTTTAGAAATTGTGCTTCAAAAGCCCCACTTTTGGAGCATCAAAATCGATGTTTGCAGGCACAACAAGGTTTCAAGATGCAAATCCTGATTCTGGAGTTGATAGCATCAAAATTTGATTTAGACACACATCGTGCTCTTACGACCTTGTTTTGGAGCTTATGCCTCAAAATCTTCGGTTTCAAAGCATCAAAATTAGTGTTTGGAGGCACAACAAGCTTTCAAGACGCAAGTCCCTATTCCAGAGCCTGTACTGTCAAAATGTGATTTTGATGCACATCGTGCTCTTAGAACCTCATTTCGGAGCGTGTGGTTCGAAAGCTCCAGTTTCAAAATATCAAAATAAATGTTCAAAGGCACAACAAGGTTTCAAGACACAAGTCCTGATTCTCAAGCTAATAGCGTCAAATCACTATTTTGACAAACATGGTGTTCTTAGAACCTCATTTCGGAGGTTGTGCCTCAAAAGCCTCATTTTTGGATCATAGAAATTAGTGTTTGGAGACACAACAAGGTTTCAACACACAAGTCCCAATTCTAGAGTCGGTAGCATCAAAATGCAATTTTGATGTTCATCGTGCTCTTAGAACCTCATTTCGAAGCTTGTGCCTTGAAAGCCCTTATTTTGGAACATCAAAATCAATGTTTTGATGCACAACAAGGTTTCAAGAAGGAAGTCCCTATTCAGGAGCCTGTACAGTCAAAATTCCATGTTGACGCACATCATTCTCTTCATTTCGGAGCTTCTACCATGAAAGACCCAGTTTCAGTGCATCAAAATCAGTGTTTTGAGGTAGAGCAATGTTTCAAGATGCAAGCCCTGATTCTAGAGCCAGTAGCATAAAAATTCATTTTGATGCACATTGTGACTCTTAGAACCCTATTTTAGAAATTGTGCCTCAAAAGCCCCAGTTTTGGAGCATCAAAATTGATGTTTGGAGGCACAACAAGGTTTCAAGATGCAAGTGCTCTTAGAACCTTGTTTTGGAGGTTATGCCTAAAATCTTCAGTTTCAAAGCATAAAAATTGATGTTTGGAGGCACAACAAGCTTTCAAGATGCAAGTCCCTATTCCGGAGCCTGTAGAATCAAAACGTGATTTTAATGCACTTCGTGCTATTAGAACCTCATGTCGGAGCGTGTGGCTCGAAAGCTACAATTTCAAAACATCAAAATCAATTTTTAAAGGCACAACAAGGTTTCAAAACACAAGTCGCGATTCTCAAGCTGATAGCGACAAAACACGATTTTGACAAACATGGTGTTCTTAGAACCTCATTTCGGAGGTTGTGCCTCAAAAGACTCATTTTTGGACATTAAAATCAGTGTTTGGAAGCAAAACAAGGTTTCAAGAAGCAAGTCCCTATTATGGAGCCTGTAGCATCAAAATTCCATTTTGACGCACATCATTCTCTTAGAAGCTCATTTCGGAGCTTGTGCCTTGAAAGTCCCAGTTTTGGATAATCAAAATCAATGTTTTGAGGCACATCGTTCTCTTAGAACCTAATTTCAAAACTTGTGCCTCGAAAGCCCCAGTTTCAGAGCATCAAAATTAGTGTTTTTACGCACAACAGGGTTTCAAGATGCAAGCCCCGATTCTAGAGCCAGTAGCATCAATATTCAATTTTGATGCATAATGTGCTCTTAGAACCCTGTGTTTAGAAATTGTGCCTCAAAAGCCCCAACTTTGGAGCATCAAAATGGATGTTTGGAGGGACAACAAGGTTTCAAGATGCATGTCCTGATTCTGGAGCTGGTAGCATCAAAATTTGATTTTGATGCACATATTGCTCTTAGAACCTTGTTTTGCAGCTTACGCCTCAAAATCAATGTTTGGAGGCACAACAAGGTTTCAAGATGCAAGCCCCAATTCTAGAGCTAGTAGCATCAAAATTCAATTTTGATGCACATTGTGCTCTTAGAAGCCAGTTTTAGAAATTGTGCCTCAAAAGCCCCAATTTTGGAGCATCAAAATCGATGTTTGGAGGCACAACAAAGTTTCAAGATGCAAGTACTTATTCTGAAGTCGGTAGTGTCAAAATTTGATTTTGATGCAAATCATGCTCTTAGAACGTTGTTTTGGAGCTTATGCGTCAAAATCTTTGATTTTGAAGCATCAAAATTGGTGTTTGGAGGCACAACAAGCTTTCAAGACACAAGTCCTAATTCCAGAGTCGATAGCATCAAAACGCAATTTTGATGTACATCGTGCTCTTAGAACCTCATTTCGGAGCTTGTGCCTTCAAAGCCCTGATTTTGGAACATCAAAATCAGTGTTTGGAGGCACAACAAGGTTTCAAGAAGCAAGTCTCTATTCTGGAGCCTGTAGCATCAAAATTCCATTTTTATGTACATCATTATCTTAGAAGCTCATTTAGGAGCTTGTGCCTCGAGAGACCCAGTTTTGGAGAATCAAAATCAATGTTTGGAGGCACAACAATGTTTCAAGATACAATTCCCGATTCTAGAGTGAATAGCATCAAAATCTGATTTTGGCGCACATTGTGCTCTTAGAACCTCATTTCAAAGCGTGTGCCTCGAAAGCCCTGGTTTCCGAGCATCAAAATCAATGTTTTGAGGCATAACAAGGTTTCAAGATGCAAGCCCCGATTCTAGAGCCAGTAGCATCAAAATTCATTTTTGATGCACATTGTGCTCTTTGAAACCTATTTTAGAAATTGTGACTTAAAAACTCCAGTTTTGGAGTATCAAAATCGATGTTTGGAGGCACAGCAAGGTTTCAAGATGCAAGTCTTGATTCTGGAGCCGATAGCGTCACAATTTGATTTTGACTCACATCATGTTCTTAGAACCTTTTTTTGGAGCTTATTCCTCTAAATCTTCGGTTTGGAAGCATCAAAATTCGTGTTTGGAGGCACAACAAGCTTTCAAGACGCAAGTCCCTATTCTAGAACCTGTAGTGTCAAAACTTAATTTTGATGCACATCATGCTCTTAGAACCTCGTTTCGGAGCATGTGGCTCGAAAGGTCTAGTTTCAAAACATCAAAATCATTGTTTAAAGGAACAACAAGGTTTCAAAATAGAAGTCCTGATTCTCAAGATGATAACATCAAAACACGATTTTGACAAACATGGTGTTCTTAGAACCTCATTTCAGAGGTTGTGCCTCAAAATCCTCATTTTTGGAGCATAAAAATTAATGTTTGGAGGCACAACAATGTTTCACGACACAAGTCCCAATTCCAGAGTCAGTAGCGTCAAAACGCAATTTTGATGTACATCGTGCTCTTAGGACCTCATTTCGGAGCTTGTGCCTTCAAAGCCCTGATTTTGGAACATCAAAATCAGTGTTTGGAGGCACAAGAAGGTTTAAAGAAAGAAGTCCTTATTCCAAAGTGTGTAGCATCAAAATTCCATTTTGACGCACATCATTTAACAAGGTTTCAAGATGCAAGCCCTGATTCTAGAGCCAGTAGCATCAAAATTCAATTTTGATGCACATTGTTCTCTTAGAACCCTGTTTTAGAAATTGTGCCTCAAAAACTCTAGCTTTGGAGCATCAAAATCGATGTTTGGAGGCACACCAAGGTTTCAAGATGCAAGTCTCAATTCTGGAGCCGGTAGCGTCAAAATTTGATTTTGACACACATCGTGCTCTTAGAACCTTGTTTCGGAGCTTATGCCTCAAAATCTTTGGTTTTGAAGCATGAAAATTGGTGTTTGGAGGCACAAAAATCTTTCAAGTCGCAAGTCCCTACTATGGAGCCTGTAGTGTCAAAAAGTGATTTTGATGCACATAGTGCTCTTAGAACCTCGTTTCGAAGCATGTGCCTCGCAAGATCTAGTTTCAAAACATGAAAATCAATTTTTAAAGGCACAATAAGGTTTCAAGACACAAGTCCGGATTTTTAAGCTGATAGTGTGAAAACAAGATTTTGACAAACATGGTGTTCTTAGAATTTCATTTCGGAGGATGTGGGCCTCAAAAGCCTCATTTTTGGAGCATAAAAATTAGTGATTGGAGGCACAACATGGTTTCAAGACACAAGTCCCAATTCCAGATTCGGTAGCATCAAAACACAATTTTGATCTACATCGCGCTCTTAGAACCTCATTTCGGAGCTTGTGCCTTGAAAGCCCTGATTTTGGAGCATCAAAATCAGTGTTTTGAGGCACAACAACGTTTCAAGAAGCAGGTCCCTATTCCGGAGCCTGTAGCGTCAAAATAGAATTTTGACGCACAACATTCTCTTAGAAGCTCATTTCGGAGCTTGTGCATCGAAAGACCCAGTTTTAGAGCATGAAAATCAATGTTTTGAGCCACAACAAGGTTTCAAGATGCAAGTCCCGATTCTAGAGTCAATAGCCTCAAAATCTGATTTTGGTGGACATTGTGCACTTAGAACCTCATTTTGAAGCTTATGCCTCAAAACCTCTAGTTTCGGAGTATCAAAATTGATGTTTTCAAGCACAAGGTTTCAAGATGCAAGCCCCGATTCTAGAGCTAGTAGAATCAAAATTCTATTTTGATGCACATTGTGCTCGTAGAACCCTGTTTTAGAAATTGTACCTCAAAAGCCCCAGTTTTGGAGCATCAAAATCGATGTTCGGAGGCACAACAAGGTTTCAAGATGCCAATCCTGATTCTGGAGCTAGTAGCGTCAAAGTTTGATTTTGACGCACATCGTGCTCTTAGAAACTTTTTTTTGGAGCTTATGCCTCAAAATGTTTGGTTTTGAAGCATCAAAATTGGTGTTTGGAGGCACAACAAGGTTTCAAGACGCAATTTCCTATTCCGAAGCCTATAGTGTCAAAACATGATTTTGATGCACATCGTGCTCTTAGAACCTCATTTCGAAGCGTGTGGCTCGAAAGCTCCAGTTTCAAAACATCAAAATCAATGTTTAAAGGCACAACAAGGTTTCAAGACACAAGTCCTGATTCTCAAGCTGATAGCGTCAAAACACGATTTTGACAAACATGGTGTTCTTAGAAACTCATTTCGAAGGTTATGCCTCAAAATCCTCATTTTTTGAAAATAAAAATTAGTGTTTGGAGGCACAACAAGGTTTCAAGATACAAGTCCCAATTCCAGAGTCGGTAGCATCAAAACATAATTTTGATGTACATCGTGCTCTTAGAACTTCATTTCGGAGCTTGTGCCTTGAAAGCCCTGATTTTGGAACATCAAAATCAATGTTTTGAGGCACAAAAAGGTTTCAAGAAGCAGTTCCCTATTCTAGAGCCTGTAGCGTCAAAATTCCATTTTGACTCACATTATTCTCTTAGAAGCTCATTCTAGAGCTTGTGCCTCGAAAGACCTAGTTTTGGAGCGTCAAAGTCAGTGTTTGGAGGCACAACAAGGTTTCAAGATGCAAGTCCCGATTCTAGAGTCAATAGCATCGAAATCTGATTTTGGCGCACATCGTGCTTTTAGAACCTCATTTCGAAGCTTGTGCCTCGAAAGCCCCAGTTTCAGAGCATCAAAATCAGTGTTTTGAGGTACAACAAGGTTTCAAGATGAAAGCCCCGATTCTAGAGCTAGTAGCATCAAAATTCAATTTTGATGCACATTGTGCTCTTACAACTTTGTTTTAGAAATTGTGCCTCAAAAGCCCCAGTTTTGGAGCATCAAAATCGATGTTTGGAGGCACAACAAGTTTTGAAGATGCAAGTCCTGATTTTGGAGCCGGTAGCATCAAAATTTGATTTTGATGCACATTGTGCTCTTAGAACCTTGTTTTGGAGCTTATGCCTCAAAATCATCGGTTTCGAAACATCAAAATTGGTTTTTGGAGGCACAACAAGCTTACAAGACACAAGTCCCTATTGCAGAGCCTGTAGTATCAAAACATGATTTTGATGCACATCGTGCTCTTAGAACCTCATTTCGAAGTGTGTGGCTGGAAAGCTCCAGTTTCAAAACATCAAAATCAATGTTTAAAGGAACAACAAGGTTTCGAGACACAAGTCCCGATTCTCAAGCTGATAGCGTCAAAACATGATTTTGACAAACATGGTGTTCTTAGAACCTCATTTTGGAGGTTGTGCCTCAAAAATCCTCGTTTTTGGAGCATAAAAATTAGTGTTTAGAGGCACAACAAGGTTTCAAGACACAAGTCCTAATTCCAGAGTCGATAGCATCAAAACGCAATTTTGATGTACATCGTCCTCTTAGAACCTCATTTCGGAGCTTGTGCCTAGAAAGCCATGATTTTGGAACATCAAAATCAATGTTTTGAGACACAACAAGGTTTCAAGAAGCAAGTCCCTATTCCAGAGCCTATAGCATCAAAATCAATGTTTTTGGCACAACAAGGTTTCAAGATGCAAGCCCCGATTCACATTGTGCTCTTAGAACCCTGTTTTAGAAATTGTGCCTCAAAAGCCCCAGTTTTGGAGCATCAAAATTGATGTTTGAAGGCACAACAAGGTTTCAAGACACAAGTCCCAATTCTAGAGTAGCTAGCATCAAAACGCAAAATCTGATTTTGGCGCACATCGTGCTCTTAGAATCTCATTTCGAAACTTGTGCCTCGAAAGCCCTGGTTTTGGAGCATCAAAATCATTGTTTTTATGCACAACAAGGTTTCAAGATGAAAGACCTGATTCTAGAGCCAGTAGAACCCTATTTTAGAAATTGTGCTTCAAAAGCCCCAGTTTTGGAGCATCAAAATCGATATTTTGAGGCACAACAAGGTTTCAAGATGCAAGTCCTTTTTCTGATATCGGTATTATGTGACTCGAAAGCTCCAATTTCAAAACATCAAAATCAATGTTTAAAGGCACAACAAGGTTTTGAGACACAAGTACCGATTCTCAAGCTGATAGCGTCAAAACATGATTTTCACAAATATGGTGTTCTTAGAACCTCATTTCGGAGGTTGTGCCTCAAAAGCCTCATTTTAGGAGCATAAAAATTAGTGTTTGGGGGCAAAATAAGGTTTCAAGACATAAGTCCCAATTCCAGAGTCGGTAGCATCAAAACACAGTTTTGAAGTACATCGTGCTATTAGAACCTAATTTTGGAGCTTTTGCCTTGAAAGCCGTGATTTTGGAACATAGAAATCATTGTTTGGAGACACAACAAGGTTTAAAGATGCAAGTCCCGATTCTCGTGCTGGTAGCATCAAAATTTGATTTTGATGCGCATCGTTCTCTTAGAACCTTGTTTCGAAGCTTGCACCTCGCACGCCCCGATTTCGGAATATAAAAATTGGTGTTTGGAGGCACAACAAGGTTTGAAGACGCAAGTCTTGATTCTAGAGCCGGTAGTGTCAATATGCAATTTTGAAGCACATTTTTCTCTTAGAACCTTATTTAGGAGCTTGTCCCTCAAAAGCCCCAGTTTAAGAGCATCAAAATTGGTGTTTGGAGACACAAGGTTGCAAGATGCAAGTCGCGATTTCGGAGCCGGTAGTGTCAAAATGTGATTTTGACGCACATGGTCCTCTTAGAGCCTCATTTGTGGAGCTTGTGCCTCGAAAGCCTCGATTTTGAAACATCAAAATCAGTGTTTGGAGGCACAACAAGGTTTCAAGAAGCAAGTCCCTTTTCCGAAGCCTGTAGTGTGAAAAATCCATTTTGACGCACATCATTCTGTTAGAAGCTCATTTCGGAGCCTATGCCTTGAAAGACCCAGTTTTGGAGCATCAAATTCAATGTTTGGAGGCACAACAAGGTTTCAAGATGCAAGCCCCGATTCACATTGTGCTCTTAGAACCCTACTTTAGAAATTGTGCCTCAAAAGCCCCAGTTTTGGAGCATCAAAATCGATGTTTGGAGGCACAACAAGGTTTCAAGACACAAGTTCCAATTCTAGAGTCGCTAGCGTCAAAATGCAATTTTGATGTACATTGTGCTCTTAAAACCTCATTTTAGAGCTTGTGCCTTGAAAGCCATGATTTTGGCGAACATCAAAATCAATGTTTTGAGGCACAACAAGGTTACAAGAAGCAAGTCCCTATTCCGGAGACTAAAGCGTCAAAATTCCATTTTGATGCACATCATTCTCTTAGAAGCTCATTTCGTAGCTTGTGCCTCGAAAGACCCAGATTTGGACCATCAAAATCAATGTTTGGAGGCACAACAAGGTTTCAAGATTCAAGTTCCGATTCTATCGTCAATAGCGTCAAAATCTGACTTTGGCGCATCATTCTATAAGAATCTCATTTCGAAGCGTGTGCGTCGAAAGCCCTGGTTTTTTAGCATCAAAATCAGTGTTTTGAGGCACAACAAGGTTTCAAGATGCAATACCTGATTCTAGAGCCAGTAGCATGAAAATTCAATTTTGATGCATATTGTGTTGTTAGAACCCTGTTTTAGAAATTGTGCCTCAGAAGCCCTAATTTATAAGCATCAAAATCGATATTCCGGAGCGTATAGCGTCAAAATTCCATTTTGACGCACATCATTCTCTTAGAAGCTCATTTCGGAGCTTGTGCCTCGAAAGACCCAGTTTTGGAGTGTCAAAATCAATGTTTGGAGGAGGCACAACAAGGTTTCAAGATGCAAGTCCCGATTCTAGAGTCAATAGTGTCAAAATCTGATTTTGGCGCACATCGTGCTCTTAAAACCTCAATTTGAAGCTTGTGCCTCGAAAGCCCCGATTTCAGAGCATCAAGATCAGTGTTTTGAGGCACAACAAGGTTTCAAGATGCAAGCCCCGATTCTAGAGCTAGTAGCATCAAAAGTCAATTTTGATGCACGTTGTGCTCTTACAACTCTGTTTTAGAAATTGTGCCTCAAAAGCCCTAGTTTTGTAGCATCAAAATAGATGTTTGGAGGCAAAACAAGGTTTCAAGATGCAAGTCCTTATTTTGGAGCACGTAGCGTCAATATTTGATTTTGACGCACATCGTGTTCTGCACATCATGCTCTTAGAACCTTGTTTCGGAGTTTATGCCTCAAAATCTTTGGTTCCGAAGCATCAAAATTGGTGTTTGGAGGCACAACAAGCTTTCAAGATGCAAGTCCCTATTCCAGAGCCCGTAGTGTCAAAACGTGATTTTGATGCACATCGTGCTATTAGAACCTCATTTTGGAGTGTGTGGCTCAAAAGCTCCAGTTTCAAAACATCAAAATCAATGTTTAAAGGCACAACAAGGTTTCAAGACACAAGTCTCGATTCTCAAGCTGATAGTGTTTGGAGGCGCTGCATGGTTTCAAGACACAAGTCCCAATTCCAGAATCGGTAGTGTCAAAACGCAATTTTTATGTACGGCGTGCTCTTAGAACCTCATTTCAGAGCTTGTGCCTTGAAAGCACCGATTTTGGATCATCAAAATCATTGTTTGGAGGCACACACAAGGTTTCAAGATGCAAGTCCCGATTCTCATGCTGGTAGCATCAAAATTCGATTTTGATGCACATTGTTCTTTTAGAACCTTGTTTTGGAGCTTGCACCTTGAACACCCCGGTTTCAGAACATCAAAATTGGTGTTTGGAGGCACAACGAGGTTTCAAGTTGCAAGTCCGAATTCTTGTGCCGGTAGTGTCAAAATACGATTTTGAAGCAAATTGTGCTCTTAGAAACTTATTTAGGAGCTTGTCCCTCGAAAGCCTCGGTTTGGGAGCATCAAAATTGGTGTTTGGAGGCACAAGGTTGCAAGAAGCAAGTCTCGACTTCGGAGCCGACAGCGTCAAAACATGATTTTGACACACATTTTACTCTTAGAGCATCGTTTGTAGAGCTTGTTCCTCGAAAGCCCTGATTTTGAATCATCGAAATCAGTGTTTGGATGCACAACAAGGTTTCAAGATGCAAGTCCCAATTCTAGAGTCAATAGCGTCAAAATCTGATTTTGGTGCACATCATTCTCTTAGAACCCTATTTTAGAAATTGTTCCTCAAAAGCCCCAGTTTTGGAGCATCAAAATCTATATTTGGAGGCACAACAACGTTTCAAGGTGCAAGTCCTGATTCTGGAGCCAAATTTTGATGCACATCGTGCTCTTAGAACCTTGTTTTGGAACTTATGCCTCAAAATCTTCAGTTTCGAAGCATCAAAATTGGTGTTTGGAGGCACAAGAAGCTTTCAAGATGCAAGTCCCTATTCCAGAGCTTGTAGTGTGAAAACATGATTTTGATGCACATCATGCTCTTAGAACCACATTTCGGAGTGTGTGGCTCGAAAGCTCCAGTTTCAAAACATCAAAATAAATGTTTAAAGGCACAACAAGGTTTCAAGACACAAGTCCCGATTCTCAAGTTGATAGCATCAAAACACGATTTTGAAAAACATGGTGTTCTTAGAACCTGATTTCAGAGGTTGTGCCTCAAAATCCTCATTTTTGGAGCATAAAAATTAGTGTTTCGAGGCACAACAAGGTTTCAAGGCACACGTCCCAATTCCAAAGTCAGTAACATCAAAACGCAATTTTGATGTACATTGTGCTCTTCGAACCTCATTACGGAGCTTGTGCCTTTAAAGCCCTGATTTTGGAACATCAAAATCAATGTTTGGAGGCACAACAAGATTTCAAGAAGCAAGTCCCTATTCTGGAGCCTGTAACGTCAAAATTTCATTTTGATGCACATTATTCTGTTAGGAGCTCATTTTGGAGCTTGTGCCTCGAAAGACCCATTTTTCGAGCGTCAAAATCAATTTTTGGAGCCACAACAAGGTTTCAAGATGTAAGTCCCGATTGTAGAGTCAATAGCGTCAAAATTTGATTTTGGTACACATCATGCTCTTAGAACCTCATTTCGAAGCTTGTGCCTTGAAATCCCCAGTTTTGGAGTATCAAAATCAGTGTTTTGACGCACAACAAGGTTTCAAGATGCAAGCCCCGATTCTAGAGCCAGCAGCATCAAAATTCAATTTTGATTTACATTGTTCGCTTAGAACCTTGTTTTAGAAATTGTGCCTCAAAAGCCCCAATTTTGGAGCATCAAAATCGATGTTTGGAGGCACAACAAGGTTTCAAGATGCAAGTCCCTATTTCGGAGCTTATGCCTCATCATACTCTTAGAACCTTGTTTTGGAGCTTATGCCTCAAAATCTTTCGTTTCGAAACATAAAAATTGGTGTTTGGAGGCAGAACAAGCTTTCAAGATGCAAGCCCCTATTTCGGAGCCTGTAGTCTCAAAACATGATTTTGATGCACATCGTGCTCTTAGATCCTCGTTTTGGAGCGTGTGGCTCGAAAGCTCCAGTTTCAAAACATTAAAATCAATGTTTAAAGGCACAACAAGGTTTCAAGACACAAGTCCCGTTTCTCAAGCTGATAGAGTCAAAACACGATTTTGACAAACATGGTTTCCTTAGAACCTAATATCAGGGGTTGTGCCTCAAAATCCTTGTTTTTGGAGCATAAAAATTAGTGTTTGGAGGCACAACAAGGTTTCAAGGCACAAGTCCCAATTCCAGAGTCGATAGCGTCAATACACAATTTTAATGTACATCGTGCTCTTAGAACCTCATTACGGAGCTTGTGCCTTGAAAGTCCCAATTTTGGAACGTCAAAATCAGCGTTTGGAGGCACAACAAGGTTTAAAGAACCAAGTCCCTATTCCGGAGCCTGTAGCGTCAAAATTCCATTTTGATTCATATCATTCTCTTAGAAGCTCATTTTGGAGCTTGTGCCTCGAAAGACCTAGTTTTCGACTATCAAAATTAATTTTTGGAGGCACAACAAGGTTTCAAGATGCAAATCCCGATTGTAGAGTCAATAGCATCAAAATTTGGTTTTGGCGCACATCGTGCTCTTCAAAGCTTGTGCCTCAAAAGCCCCTATTTCGGAGTATCAAAATTAGTGTTTTGATGCACAACAAGGTTCCAAGATGCAAGCCCTGATTCTAGAGCTAGCAGCATCAAAATTCAATTTTCATGCACATTGTTCTCTAAGAACTTTGTTTTAGAAATTGTGCATCAAAAGCCCCAGTTTTGGAGCATCAAAATCGATGTTTGGAGGGACAACAAGGTTTCAAGACACAAGTCCCAATTCCAGAGTCAGTAGCGTCAAAACACAATTTTGACGCACATCATTCTCTTAGAAGCTCATTTCAGAGCTTGTGCCTTGAAAGACCCAGTTTTGGAAAATCAAAATCAATGTTTGTAGGCACAACAAGGTTTCAATATACAAGTCCCGATTCTAGAGTCAATAGCGTCAAAATCTGATTTTTGCACATATCATGCTCTTAGAAACTCATTTTGAACTCTGGATTCTAGAGCCAATAGCATCAAAATTCAAATTTGATGCACATTGTGCTCTTAGAATCCTGTTTTAGAAATTGTGTCTCAAAAGCCCCAGTTTTGGAGCATCAAAATCGATGTTTGGAGGCGAAACATGGTTTCAAGATGCAAGTCATGATTCTAGAGGCGGTAGCGTTAAAATTTGATTTTGACACATATTGTGCTCTTAGAACCTTGTTTTGGAGCCTATGCCTCAAAATCTTTGGTTTCGAAGCATCAAAATTGATGTTTGGAGGCACAACAAGGTTTCAAGACGCAAGTCCCTATTCCGGAGCCTGTAGTGTGAAAACATGATTTTGATGCACATCGTGCTCTTAGAACCTCATTTTCGAGCGTGTGGCTCGAAAGCTCAAGTTTCAAAACATCAAAATCAATGTTTGAAGGCACAACAAGGTTTCACGATACAAGTCCTGATTTTC
The DNA here is from genome assembly GCF_030272615.1 of Cryptomeria japonica. NCBI lineage: Eukaryota > Viridiplantae > Streptophyta > Pinopsida > Cupressales > Cupressaceae > Cryptomeria > Cryptomeria japonica. The sequence continues at coordinate 338,700,584 of NC_081412.1, forward strand.
AAGCTGATGTGAGCATTCCCAAAGATACTGAGAGGGGGGGTGAATCAGTATCTGACTGGTATAATAATTTTCTTAACTTATACCTCAAAAGCCCCAGTTTTGGAGCATCAAAATTAGTGTTTTGAGGCTCAACAAGCTTTCAAGATGCAAGCCTCGATTCTAGAGCCAAAAGCATCAAAATTCAAGTTTGATGTATATTATACTCTTATAACCCTGTTTTAGAAATTGTGCCTCAAAAGCCCCAATTTTGGACCATCAAAATCGATGTTTGGAGGCATAACAAGGTTTAAATATGCAAGTCCTGATTCTGGAGCCGGTAGTGTCAAAATTTGATTTTCTCGCACATTGTGCTCTTAGAACCTTATTTTGGAGCTTATGCCTCAAAATCAGTGCTTGGTGGCACAACAAGCTTTCAAGACGCAAGTCCCTATTCCAGAGCATGTAGTGTCAAAACCTGATTTTGATGCACATTGTCCTCTTAGAACCTCGCTTCAGAGCGTGTGGCTCGAAAGCTCTAGTTTCAAAACATCAAAATCAATGTTTAAAGACACAACAAGGTTTCAAGACACAAGTCCCGATTCTCAAGCTGATAGCGTCAAAACACGATTTTAACAAACATGGTGTTCTTAGAACCTCATTTCGGAGGTTGTGCCTCAAAAGCCTCATTTTTGGAGCATAAAAATTAGTGTTTAGAGGCACAACAAATTTTCAAGACACAAGTCCCAATTCCAGAGTCGGTAGCATCAAAACGCAATTTTGATGTACATCATGCTCTTAGAAATTCATTTCGGAGCTTGAGCTTTGAAAGCCCTAATTTTGGAACATCTAAGTCAGTGTTGGAGGCACGAAAAGGTTCCAAGAAGCAAGTCCCTATTCCAGAGCCTGTAGAGTCAAAATTCCATTTCGACGCACATCATTCTCTTAGAAGCTCATTTCGAACCTTGTGCCTCGAAAGACCCAGTTTTGGACCATCAAAATCAATTTTTGGAGGCACAACAAGGTTTCAAGATGCAAGTCCAGATTCTACAGTCAATAGCATCAAAATCTGATTTTGAAGCACATTGTGCTCTTAGAACCTCATTTCGAAGCTTGTGCCTTGAAAGATGTAGTTTCGGAGCATCAAAATAAGTGTTTTGAGGCCCAACAAGGTTTCAAGATGCAAGCCCTGATTTTAGAGCCAGTAGCATCAAAATTCAATTTTGATGCAAATTGTGCCTCAAAAGCCCCAGTTTGGAGCATCAAAATCGATGTTTGGAGGCACAATAAGGTTTCAAGATGCAAGTCCTAATTCTGGAGCCAAGAGCGTCAAAATTTGATTTTCACGCACATCGTGGTCTTAGAACCTTGTTTTGAAGCTTGTGCCTCGAAAGCCCTAGTTTCAGAGCATCAAAATCAGTCTTTTGAGGCACAACAAGGTTACAAGATGCAAGCCCCGATTCTAGAGCAAGTAGCATCAAAATTCAATTTTGAAGCATATTGTGCTCTTAGAACCATATTTTAGAAATTGTGCCTCAAAAGCCCCAGTTTTGGAGAATCAAAATCGATGTTTGGTGGCACAACAAGATTTCAAGATGCAAGTCCTAATTCTGGAGCTGGTAGCATCAAAATGTGATTTTGACGCACATCATTTTCTTAGAACCTTTTTTTGGAGCTTATACCTACAAGATGCAAGTCCTTATTCGAGAGCCTATAGTATCAAAACATGATTTTGATGCACATCCTGCTCTTACAACCTCGTTTCGGAGCATGTGGCTCGAAAGCTCCAATTTCAAAACATCGAAATCAATGTTTAAAGGAACAACAAGGTTTCGAGACAGAAGTCCCGATTCTCAAGCTGATAACGTCAAAACATGATTTTGACAAACATGGTGTTCTTAGAACCTCATTTCGGAGGTTGTGCTTTAAAATCCTCATTTTTGGAGCATAAAAATTAGTGTTTAGAGGCACAACAACGTTTCAAGACACAAGTCCCAATTCTAGAGTCGGTAGCATCAAAATGCAATTTTGATGTACATCATGCTCTTAGAACCTCATTTCAGAGCTTGTCCCTTGAAAACCTTGATTTTGGAACATCAAAACCAGTGTTTGAAGGCACAACAAGATTTAAAGAAGCAAGTCCCTATTCCAGAGCCTGTAGCATCAAAATTCCATTTTGACGCACATGATTCTCTTAGAAGCTCATTTCAAAGCTTGTACCTCAAAAGAACCAGTTTTGGAGCGTCAAAATCAATGTTTGGAGGCACAACAAAGTTTCAAGATGCAAGTCCCGATTCTAGAGTCAATAACGACAAAATCTGATTTTGGTGTACATCATGCTCTTAAAAATTCATTTTGAAGCTTGTGCCTCGAAAGCCTTGGTTTCAGAGTTTCAAAATCTGATTTTGAGGCACAACTAGATTTCAAGATGCAAGCCCCGAATCTAGAGCCAGTAGCATCAAAATTTGATTTTGATGCACATTGTGCTCTTAGAACCCTTTATTAGAAAGTGTGCCTCAAAAGCCCCAGTTTTGGACCATCAAAATCGATGTGTGAAGGCACAACAAGGTTTCAAAATGCAAGTCATGATTCTGGAGCCGATAGTTTCAAAGTTTGATTTTGACGCACATCATGCTCTTAGAACCTTGTTTTGGAGCTTATGCCTCAAAATCTTTGGTTTCGAAGCATCAAAATTGGTGTTTAGAGGCAAAACAAGCTTTCAAGATGCAAGTCCCTATTCCGGAGCCTGTAGTGTCAAAACGTGATTTTGATGCACATCGTGCTTTTAGAATCACATTTTGGAGCATGTGGCTCGAAAGCTCCCATTTGAAAACATCAAAATAAATGTTTAAAGGCACAACAAGGTCTCAAGACATAAGTCCCGATTCTCAAGTTGATAGCGTCAAAACACGATTTTGACAAACATGGTGTTCTTAGAACCTCATTTTTTAGGTTGTGCCTCAAAATCTTCATTTTTGGAGCATAAAAATTAGTGTTTGGAGGCACAACAATATTTCAAGACACAAGTCCCAATTCTAGAGTCGGTAGCGTAAAAGCGCAATTTTGATGTACATCGTGCTCTTAGAACCTCATTTCAGAGCTTGTGCCTTAAAAGCCCTAATTTTGGAACATGAAAATCAGTGTTTGGAGGCACAACAAGGTTTAAATTATCAAGTCCCTATTCTGCAGCCAGTAGCGTCAAAATTCTATTTTGACACACACCATTCTCTTAGAAGCTCATTTCGGAGCTTGTGCCTCGAAAGACCTAGTTTTCGAGCATCAAAATCAATGTTTGGAGGCACAACAAGCTTTCAAGATGCAAGTCCCGATTCTAGAGTCAATAGCGGCAAAATCTAATTTTGGCGTACATCGTGCTCTTAGAACCTCATTTCAAAGCTTGTGCCTCAAAAGCCCCAATTTCGGAGCATCAAAATTAGTGTTTTTTGGCACAACAAGGTTTCAAGATGCAAACCTCGATTCTAGAGCCAGTAGTATCAAAATTCAATTTTGATGCACATTGTGCTCTTAGAACCCTGTTTTAGAAATTGTACCTCAAAACACCAGTTTTGGAGCATCAAAATCAATGTTTGGAGGCACAACAAGGTTTCAAGATGCAAGTCCCGATTCTGGAGCCCGTAGTGTCAAAATTTGATTTTGATGCACATCATGCTTTTAGAACCTTGTTTTGGAGCTTATGCCTCAAAATCTTTGGTTTCGAAACATTAAAATTGGACTTTGGAGGCACAACAAGCACTCAAGACGCAAGTCCCTATTTCGGAGCCTGTTGTGTCAAAACATGATTTTGATGTGCATCATGCTCTTAGAACCTCATTTCGAAGCATGTGGCTCGAAAGCTCCAGTTTCAAAACATCAAAATCAATGTTTAAAGGCACAACAAGGTTTCAAGATATAAGTCTCGATTCTCAAGCTGATAGCGTCAAAACATAATTTTGACAAATATAGTGTTCATAGAACCTCATTTCGGAGGTTGTGCCTCAAAAGCGTAATTTTTGGAGCATAAAAATTAGTGTTTGGAGGCACAACAAGGTTTCAAATCACAAGTCCCAATTCCAAAGTTGGTAGTGTCAAAACACAATTTTAATGTACATCGTGCTCTTAGAACCTCATTTCGGAGCTTGTGCCTTGAAAGCCTTGATTTTGGAACATCAAAATCAGTGTTTGGAAGCACAACAAGGTTTCAAGAAGCAAGTCCCTATTTTGGAGCCTGTAGCATCAAAATTCCATTTTGACGCACATCATACTCTTAGAAGATTATTTCGACGCTTCTGCCTCGAAAGACTCAGTTATGGAGCTTGTGCCTCGGAAGCCCGAGTTTCGAAGCATCAAAAATTAGTGTTTTGAGGCACAACAAGGTTTCAAGATGCAAGCCCCAATTCTAGAGCCAGTAGCATCAAAATTTAATTTTGATGAATTTTGATGTACATTGTGGTCTTAGAACCCTATTTTAGAAATTGTGCCTCGAAAGCCTTGATTTAAAGCATCAAAATCAGTGTTTTGGGGCACAAAAACTTCTCAAGATGCAAGCCCCTATTCTAGAGGCAGTGGCATCAAAATTCAATTTTGATGCACATTGTGCTCTTAGAACCCTGTTTTAGAAATTGTGCCTCAAAAGCCTCAGTTTGGAGCATCAAATTTGATGTGTGGAGGCACAACAAGGTTTCAAGATGCAAGTCCTGATTCTACAGCCGGTAGCATCAAATTTTGATTTTGATGCACATCGTGCTCTTAGAACTTTGTTTTGGACCTTATGCCACAAAATCTTCGGTTTCGAAGCATCAAAATTGGTGTTTGGAGGCACAACAAGATTTCAAGATGCAAGTCCCTATTCGGGAGCCTATAGTGTCAAAATGTGATTTTGATGCACATCGTGCTCTTAGAACCTCATTTCGGAGCTTGTGGCTCGAAAGCTCCAGTTTAAAAATATCAAAAGCAATGTTTAAAGGCCCAATAAGGTTTCAAGACACAAATCCGATTCTCAAGCTGATGGCGTCAAAACATGATTTTGACAAACATGGTGTTCTTAGAACATCATTTCGGAGGTTGTGCCTCAAAATCTTCAGTTTTGGAGCATCAAAATGAATGTTTCGAGGAACAACAAGGTTTCAGGATGCAAGTCCCAATTTAAGAGTCAATAGCATCAAAATCTGATTTTGGCTCACATCGTGCTATGAGAACCTTATTTCAAAGCTTGTGCTTCGGAAGCACCGGTTTCGGAGTATCAAAATCTGTGTTTTGAGGCACAAGGTTTTAAGATGCAAAGCTCAATTCTAGAGCCATTAACAACAAAAGTCAATTTAGATACACATTGTCCTCTTAGAACCTTATTTTAGAAATTGTGCCTCAAAAGCCCCAGTTTTGGAGCATCAAAATCGATGTTTGGAGGCACAACAAGGTTTCCAGATGCAAGTCCTGATTCTAGAGCTGGTAGTGTCAAAATTTGATTTTGACGCACATCGTGCTCTTAGAACCTTATTTTGGAGCTTATGCCTCAAAATCATCGGTTTCAAAGCATCAAAATTGGTGTTTGGAGGCAGAACAAGCTTTCAAGATGCAAGTCCCTATTCCGGAGCCTATAGTGTCAAACATGATTTTGATACACATCGTGCTCTCAGAACCTTGTTTCGGAGCGTGTGGCTCAAAAGCTCCAGTTTCAAGACATCAAAATCAATGTTTAAAGGCACAAAAAGGTTTCAAGACACAAGTCTCGATTCTAGAGCCAATAGATTTTGATTCACATTATGCTCTTAGAACCCTATTTTAGAAATTGTGAGTCAAAAGCTCCAGTTTTGGAGCATCAAAATTGATGTTTGGAGGCACAACAAGGTTTCAAGATGCAAGTCCTTATTCTAGAGCCGATAGCATCAAAATTTGATTTTGACGCACATCGTGCTCTTAGAACATTGTTTTGGAGCTTATGCCTCAAAATCTTCATTTTTGAAGCATCAAAATTAGTGTTTGGAGGCAGAACAAGGTTTCAAGACACAAGTCCAAATTCCAGAGTCGGCAGTGTGAAAATGCAATTTTGATGTACATTGTGCTCTTAGAACATCATTTCGGAGCTTCTACCTTGAGAGCCCTGATGTTGGCACATCAAAATCAATGTTTTATGACACAAAAAGGTTTCAAGAACCAAGTCCCTAGTCTGGAGCCTGTAGCATCAAAAATCCATTTTGACGCACATCATTCTCTTAGAAGCTCATTTCAGAGCTTGTGCCTCGAAAGACCCAGTTTTGGAGCATCAAAATCAATGTTTGGATGCACAACAAGGTTTCAAGATACAAGTACCAATTTTGGTGCACATCGTGCTCTTAGAACCTCATTTCGAAGCTTGTGCCTCGAAAGCCCCGATTTCAGAACATCAAAATCAGTCTTTTGAGGCACAACAAGGTTTCAAGATGCAAGCCCCGATTCTAGAGCCAGTACCATCAAAATTCAATTTTGATGCACATTGTGCTCTTAGAATCCTGTTTTAGAAATTGTGCCTCAAAAGCCCCAGTTTTGGAGCATCAAAATCGTTGTTTGGAGGCACCACAAGGTTTCAAGATGCAAGTCCTGATTCTGGAGCCGGTAGCGTCAAAGTTTGATTTTGATGCACATCGTGCTCTTAGAACCTTGTTTCGGCTTATGCCTCAAAATCTTCGGTTTTGAAGCATCAAAATTGGTTTTTGGAGGCACCATAAGCTTTCAAGACGCAAGTCCCTATTCCAGAGCCTATAGTGTGAAAACGTGATTTTGATGCACATCGTGCTCTTACAACCTCATTTCAGAGTGTGTGGCTCGAAAGCTCCAGTTTCAAAATATCAAAATCAATGTGTACAGGCACAACAAGGTTTCAAGGCACAACTCCCGATTTTCAAACTGATAGCATTAAAACACGATTTTGACAAACATGGTTTTCTTAGAACCTCATTTCGGAGGTTGTGCCTCAAAAGCCTCCTTTTTGGAGCATAAAAATTAGTGTTTGGAGTCACAACACACAAGTCCCAATTTCAAAGTCGGTAGCGTCAAAACGCAATTTTGATGTACATCGTGCTCTTAGAACCTCATTTCGGAGCTTGTGCCTTGAAAGCCCTGATTTTGGAACATCAAAATCAATGTTGTGAGGCACAACAAGCTTTCAAGAAGCAAGTCCCTATTTTGGAGCCTGTAGCTTCAGAATTCCATTGTGACACACATCATTCTCCTAGAAGCTCATTTCGTAGCTTGTGCCTTGAAAGACCCAGTTTTGGAACATCAAAATCAATGTTTGGAGGCACAACAAGGTTTCAAGATGCAAGTCCCAATTCTAGAGTCAATAGCGTCAAAATATGATTTTGGTGCACATAGTGCTCTTAGAACCTCATTTCGAAGCTTTTGCCTCAAAAGCCCTGATTTCAGAGCATCAAAATCATTGTTTTGAGGCACAAAAAGGTTTCAAGATGCAAACCCCAATTCTAGAACCAGTAGCATCAAAATTCATTTTTGATGAACATTGTTCTCTTAGAACCCTGTTTTAGAAACTGTGCCTCAAAAGCCCTTGTTTCGAAGCATCAAAATCGATGTTTGGAGGCACAACAAGGTTTCAAGATGCAAGTCCTGATTCTAGAGCCGATAGCATCAAAATTTGATTTTGACGCACATCTTGCTCTTAGAACCTTGTGTTTGGAGTTTATGCCTCAAAATATTTCAGAGCCTGTAGTGTTAAAATGTGATTTTGATGCACATCATGCTCTTAGAACCTTGTTTCGGAGCGTGTGGATCAAAAGCTCCATTTTCAAAACATAAATATCAATGTTTAAAGGCACAACAAGGTTTCAAGAGACAAGACCCAATTCTCAAGTTGATAGCATCAAAACATGATTTTGACAAACATGGTGTTCTTAGAACCTCATTTCGAAGGTTGTGCCTCAAAAGCCTCATTTTTTTAGATAAAAATGAGTGTTTGGAGCGACAACAAGGTTTCAGGACACAAGTCCCAATTCCAGAGTCGGTAGTGTCAAAATGCAATTTTGATGTACATCATGCTCTTAGAACTTCATTTCGGAGTTTGTGCCTTGAAATCCCTGATTTTGGAACATCAAAATCAATGTTTTGAGGCACAACAAGGTTTCAAGAAGCAAGTCCCTATTTGGGAGCCTGTAGCATCAAAATTCCATTTTGATGCACATCATTCTCATAGAAGAAAGTCCCTATTCTCTTAGTAGCATCAAAATCGATATTTGGAGGCACATCAAGGTTCCAAGATGCAAGTCCTGATTCTGGAGCCGCTAGCATCAAAATTTGATTTTGACGCACATCGTGCTCTTAGAACCTTGTTTTGGAGCTTATGCCTCAAAATATTTCGTTTTGAAGCATCAAAATTGGTGTTTGGAGGCACAACAAGCTTTCAAGTTGCAAGTCCCTTATTCCGGAGCCTGTAGTGTCAAAACGTGATTTTGATGCATATCGTGCTCTTAGAACCTCTTTTCGGAGCGTGTGGCTCGAAAGCTCCAGTTTCAAAACATCAAAATCAATGTTTAAAGGCACAACAAGGTTTCAAGATACAAGTACCGATTCTCAAGCTGATAGTGTCAAAACACGATTTTGACAAACATGGTGTTCTTAGAACCTCATTTCAGAGGTTGTGCCTCAAAAGCCTCATTTTTGGAGCATAAAAATTAGTGTTTGGAGGCACAACAAGGTTTCAAGAGACAAGTCCCAATTCCATTGTCGGTAGCGTCAAAATGCAATTTTCATGTACATCATGCTCTTAGAACCTCATTTCGGAGCTTGTGCCTTGAAAGCCCTGATTTTGGAACATAGAAATCATTGTTTGGAGGCACAACAAGGTTTCAAGACGCAAGTCCCGATTCCAAAGTCGGTAGTGTCAAAATACGATTTTGAAGCACATTGTGTTATTAGATCCTTATTTTGGAGCTTGTCCCTTGAAAGCCCCGGTTTGAGAGCATCAAAATTGGTGTCTGGAGGCACAAGGTTGCAAGACGCAAGTCGTGATTTCGGAGGCGGTAGCTTTAAAACATGATTTTGACGCACATGGTGCTCTTAGAGCCTTGTTTGTGAAGCTTGTGCCTCGAAACCCCCAATTTTGAAACATCAAAATCAGTACTTGGAGGCACAAAAAGGTTTCAAAAAGCAAGTCCCTTTTCCGGAGCCTATAGTGTCAAAATTCCATTTTGACGCACATAATTCTTTAAGAAGCTCATTTCAGAGCCCGTGCCTCAAAAGACCCCGTTTTGGAGCATCAAAATTAATGTTTGGAGGCAGAAAAAGATTTTAAGATGCAAGTCCCGATTCTAGAGTCAATAGCATTAAATTCTGATTTTGGCGCACATCATGCTCTTAGAACATCATTTCGTAGCTTATGCCTCGAAAGCCCTAGTTTTGGATCTTCAAAATCAGTGTTTTTTGGCACAACAAGGTTTCAAGATGCAAGCCTTGATTCTAGAGCCAGTAGCATCAAAATTCAATTTTGATGCACATTGTGCTCTTAGAACCCTATTTTAGAAATTGTGCCTCAAAAGCCCCAGTTTTGGAGCATCAAAATCGATGTTTGAAGGCACAACAAGGTTTCAAGATGCTAGTCCTGATTCTAGAGCAGACAACGTCAAAATTTGAGTTTCACGCACATCGTGCTCTTAGAACCTTGTTTTTGAGCTTATGCCTCAAAATATTTGGTTTCAAAGCATCAAAATTGTTGTTTGGAGGCACAAGAAGCTTTCAAGATGCAAGTGCCTATTCTAGAGCCTGTACTGTCAAAACATGATTTTGATGCACATCGTGCTCTTAGAACCTTGTTCCGGAGCGTGTGGCTCGAAAGCTCCAGTTTCAAAACATCAAAACCAATGTTTAAAGGCACAACAAGGATTCTAGACACAAGTCCCAATTCTCAAGATGATAGCATCAAAACATTATTTTGACAAACATGGTGTTCTTAGAACCTCATTTCGGAGGTTGTGCCTCAAATGCGTTGTCATTTTTCGAGCATAAAAATTAGTTTTTGGAGGCACAACAAGGTTTCTAGACACAAGTCGCAATTCCAGAGTTGGTAGCGTCAAAACGCAATTTTGATGTACATCGTGCTTTTAGAACCTCATTTCAGCGCTTGTGCCTTGAAAGTCCTGATTTTGGAACATGAAAATCAATGTTTGGAGGCACAACAAATTTTCAAGATGCAAGTCTCGATTCCCATACTGGTAGCATCAAAATTCAATTTTGTTCTCTTAGAACCTTGTTTCAAATCTTGCACCTCGAATGCTCCGGTTTCAGAACATCAAAATTGGTGTTTGGAGGCACAACAAGGTTTCAAGATGCAATTCTCAATTTCAAAGCTGGTAGTATCAAAATATGATTTTGAAGCACATTGTGCTCTTAGAACCTTATTTCAGAGCTTGTCCCCTGAAAGCCCCGGTTTGAGTGCATCAAAATTGGTATTTGGAGACACAAGGTTGCAAGACGCAAGTCACGATTTCGGAGCCCGTAGCGTTAAAACATGATTTTGACGCATATGGTGCTCTTAGAGCCTCGTTTGTGGAGCTTGTGCCTCAAAAGCCCTGATTTTGAATCATCAAAATCAGTACTTGGAGGCACAACAAGGTTTCAAAAAGCAAGTCCTTTTTCCGGAGCCTATAGTGTCAAAATTCCATTTTGACGCACATCATTATCTTAGAAGCTCATTTCGGAACCTGTGCCTTGAAAGACCCAGTTTTGGAGCATCAAAATCAATGTTTGGAGGCACAATAAGTTTTCAAGATGCAAGTCCCGATTCTAGAGTCAATAGCGTCAAAATCTGATTTTGGCTGACATCGTGCTCTTAGAACCTCATTTCAAAGCTTGTACCCTGAAAGCGCCGGTTTCAGAGCATCAAAATCAGTGGTTTTTGGCACAACAAGGTTTCAAGATGCAAGCCCCGATTCTAGAGCCAGTAGCATCAAAATTCAATTTTGATGCACATTGAACCCTATTTTAGAAATTGTGCCTGAAAAGCCCTAGTTTTGGAGCATCAAAATCGATGTTTGGAGGCACAACAAGGTTTCAAGATGCAAGTCCTGATTCTGGAGCCAGTAGCGTCAAAATTTGATTTTGACGCACATTGTGCCCTTAGAACCTTGTTTTGGAGCTTATGCCTCAAAATATTTGGTTTCGAAGGATTAAAATTGGTGTTTGGAGGCACAACAAGCTTTCAAGATGCAAGTCCCTATTCCAGAGCCTGTAGTGTGAAAACCTGATTTTGATGCACATCGTGTTCTTAGAACCTTGTTTCGGAGCGTGTGACTCGAAAGCTCCAGTTTCAAAACATCAAAATCAATGTTTAAAGGCACAACAAGGTTTCTAGACACAAGTCCTGATTCTCAAGCTAATAGTGTCAAAACATGATTTTGACAAATATGGTGTTGTTAGAACCTCATTTCGGAGGTTGTGCCTCAAAAACCTCATTTTTGGAGCATAAAAATTAGTGTTTGGAAGCACAACAAGGTTTTAAGAAGCAAGTCCCTATTCCGGAGCCTGTAGCGTCAAAATTCTATTTTGATGCACATCATTCTCTTAGAAGCTCATTTCAGAGCTTCTGCCTTGAAAGAACCAGTTTTGGAGCAATCAATGTAATGAGGCACAACAAGGTTTCAAGATGCAAGTCTCGATTCTAAAGTCAATAGTGTCAAAATCTAATTTTGGCGCACATCGTGCTCTTAGAACCTCATTTCGAAGCTTGTGCCTCGAAAGCCTCAGTTTCGGAGCTTCAAAATTAGTTTTTTGAGGCATAACAAGGTTTCAAGATGCAAGCCTCGATTCTTGAGCCAGTAGTATCAAAATTCAATTTTGATGCACATTGTGCTCTTATAACCCTAATTTAGAAATTGTGCCTCAAAAGCCGTAGTTTTGGAGCATCAAAATTGATGTTTGGAGGCACAGTAAGGTTTCAAGATGCAAGTCCTGATTCTGGAGCCGGTAGCGTCAAAATTTGGTTTTGACGCACATCGTGATTTTGATGCAAATGTGCTTTTGACGCACATCATGATTTTGATGCAAATCGTGTTCTTAGAACCTCATTTTGGAGCGTGTGGCTCGAAAACACCAATTTCAAAACATCAAAATCAATGTTTAAAGGCACAAAAAGGTTTCAAGACACAAGTCCTGATTCTCAAGTTGATAGCGTCAAAACACGATTTTGACAAACATGGAGTTCTTAGAACCTCATTTCAGAGCATAAAACTTAGTGTTTGTAGAAACAACAAGGTTTCAAGACACAAGTCCCAATTCCAGAGTCGTTATTGTCAAAATGCAAATTTGATGTACATCATGATCTTAGAACCTCATTTGGGAGCTTGTGCCTTGAAAGCCCTGATTTGGGAACATCAAAATCAGTGTTTGGAGGCACAACAAGGTTTCAAGAAGCAAGTCCCTATTCCGGAGCCTGTAGCATCAAAATTGCATTTTGATGCACATCATTCTCTTAGAAGCACAACAAGGTTTCAAGATGCAAGCCCTGATTCTAGAGCCAGTAGCATCAAAATTCAATTTTTATGAACATTGTGCTCTTAGAACCCTGTTTTAGAATTAGTGTCTCAAAAGCCCTAGTTTTGGAACATCAAAATCAATGTTTGGAGGCACAACAATGTCTCGAGATGCAAGTCCGATTCTAGAGCGGGTAGCGTCAAAATTTGATTTTGACATACATTGGTTTTGAAGCATCAAAATTGTTGTTTGGAGGTACAATAAGCTTTCAAGACGCAAGTCCCTATTCCGGAGCGTGTAGTGTCAAAACATCATTTTGATGCACATCGTGCACTTAGAACCTCGTTTCAGAGCGTATGGCTCAAAAGGTCTAGTTTCAAAACATCAAAATCAATGTTTAGCGTCAAAACATGATTTTGACAAACATGGTGTTCTTAGAACGTCATTTAGGAGGTTGTGCCTCAAAAGCCTCATTTTTGGAGCATAAGAATTAGTGTTTGGACGCACAATAAGGTTTCAAGACACAAATCCCAATTCAAGAGTCGGTAGCGTCAAAACACAATTTTGATGTACATCATGCTCTTAGAACATCATTTTGGAGCTTTTGCCTTGAAAGCCCTAATTTTGGAATCAAAATCAGTGTTTGGAGACACAACAAGGTTTCAAGAAGCAAGTCCCTATTCCGAAGCCTGTAGCGTCAAAATGGAATTTTGACAGACATCATTCTCTTAGAAGCTCATTTCGGAGCTTGTGTCTTGAAAGACCCAGTTTTGGGGCATCAAAATCAATGTTTGGAGGCACAACAAGGTTTCAAGATGTAAGTCCCAATTCTAGAGTGAATAGCGTCAAAATCGGATTTTGGTGCACATCGTGCTCTTAGAACCTCATTTCAAAGCTTGTGCCTCGAAAGCCCTGGTTTCAAAGCATCAGAATTAGTGCTTTGAAGCACAACAAGGTTTCAAGATGCAAGCCCCGATTCTAGAGCCAGTAGTATCAAAATTCAATTTTGATACACATTGTTCTTTTAGAACCCTGTTTTAGAAATTGTGCCTCAAAAGCCCCAGTTTTGGAGCATCAAAATTGATGTTTGGAGGCACAACAAGGTTCCTGATTTTGGAGCCGGTAGCATCAAAATTTGATTATGACGCACATCGTGCTCTTAGAACCTTGTTTTGAAGCTTATGCCTCAAAATCATCGGTTTCAAAGCATCAAAATTTGTGTTTGGAGGCATAACAAGCTTTCGAGATGCAAGTCCCTATTCTGGAGCTTGTAGTGTCAAAACATGATTTTGATGGACATCGTGCTCTTAGAAGCTCATTTCGGAGTGTGTGGCTCGAAAGATCTAGTTTCAAAACATCAAAATCAATGTTTAAAGGCATAACAATTTTTCAAGACACAAGTCCCAATTCTGAAGCTGATAGCATCAAAACACAATTTTGACAAACATGGTGTTCTTAGAACCTCATTTCGGAGGTTGTGCCTCAAAAGCCTCCTTTTTGGAGCATAAAAATTAGTGTTTGGACGCACAATAAGGTTTCAAGACACAAGTCCCAATTCTAGAGTCGCTCTTAGAACCTCATTTCGGAGCTTGTCCCTCGAAAGCCGTGATTTTTTAACATAAAATCACTGTTTGGAGGCACAACAAGGTTTCAAGAAGCAAGTCCCTATTTCAGAGCCTGTAGCGTCAAAATTACATTTTGACGCACATCATTCTCTTAGAAGCTCATTTCGGAGCGTCAAAATCAATGTTTCGAGGCACAAAAGGGTTTAAAGATGCAAGTCCTGATTCTAGAGTCAATAGCGTCAAAATTTGATTTTGGCGCACATCATGCTCTTAGAACCTCATTTCGAAGCTTGTGCCTCAAAAGCCCCGGTTTCGGAGAATCAAAATCAGCGTTTTGAGGCAAAACAAGGTTTCAAGATACAAGCCGCGATTTTAGAGCCAGTAGCATCAAAATTCAATTGTGATGCACATTGTGCTCTTAGAACCCTGTTTTAGAAATTGTGCCTCAAAAGCCCCTGTTTTGGAGCATCAAAATCGATGTTTGGAAGCACAACAAGGTTTAAAGATGCAAGTCCTAATTCTGGAGCTGGTAGCATCAAAATTTGATTTTGATGCACATCGTGCTCTTAGAACCTTTCTTTGGAGCTTATGCCTCAAAATCTTTAGTTTTGTAGCATCAAAATTGGTGTTTGGAGGCAGAACAAGCTTTCAAGACGCAAGTCTCTATTCCGGAGCCTATAGTGTCAAAACATTATTTTGATGCACATCGTGCTCTTAGAACCTCGTTTCAAAGCGTGTGTCTCGAAAGCTCTAGTTTCAAAATATCAAAATCAATGTTTAAAGGCACAACAAGGTTTCAAGACACAAGTCCCGATTCTCAAGCTGATAGCTTCAAAACACAATTTTGACAAACATGGTGTTCTTAGAACCTCATTTCGGAGGTTGTGCCTCAAAATCCTCATTTTTGGAGCATAAAAATTAGTGTTTGGAGGCACAACAAGGTTTCAAGACACAAGTCCCAATTCCAGAGTGAGTAGCGTCAAAACGCAATTTTTATGTAGATCGTGCTCTTAGAACCTCATTTCGGAGCTTGTGCCTTGAAAGCCCTGATTTTGGAACATCAAAATCATTGCTTGGAGGCAAAACAAGGTTTAAAGAAGCAAGTCCCTATTCCAGAGCCTGTATCGTCAAAATTCCATTTCGACACACATCATTCTGTTAGAAGCTCATTTCGGAGCTTGTGCCTCGAAAGACCCAATTTTGGAGCTTCAAAATCAATGTTTGGAGGCACAACAAGGTTTCAACATTCAAGTCTTTATTCTAGAGTCAATAGCATCAAAATTTGATTCTGGCGCACATCGTGCTCTTAAAACCTTATTTCGAAGCTTTTGCCTCGAAAGCCCTGGTTTAAGAGCATCAAAATCAGTGTTTTGAGGCACAACAAGGTTTCAAGATGCAAGCCTAGATTCTAGAGCCAGTTGCATCAAAATTCTATTTTGATGCCATTGTACTCTTAGAACCCTTTTTTATAAATTGTGCCTCAAAAGCCCTAGTTTTGGAGCATCAAAATCGATGTTTGGAGGCACAACAAGGTTTCAAGATGCAAGTCCTGATTCTAAAGCCGGTAGCGTCCAAGTTTGATTTTGACGCACATCATGCTCTTAGAACCTCTTTGGTTTCGAAGCATCAAAATTGGTGTTTGGAGGCAGAACAAGCTTTCAAGACGCAAGTCCCTATTCTAGGGCCTATAGTGTCAAAACATAATTTTGATGCACACACTCTTAGAACCTCATTTTGGAGCATGTCCCGATTCTAGAGCCGGTAGCATCCAAGTTTGATTTTGACGCACATCGTGCTCTTAGAACCTTGTTTTGGAGCTTATACCTCAAAATCTATATTTAAAGGCACAACAAGGTTTCAAGACACAATTCGAAAGCTAATAGCATCAAAATGCAATTTTGACAAACATGGTGTTCTTAGAACCTCATTTCCAAGGTTGCACCTCAAAATCCTTGTTTTTGGAGCATTCAAATTAGTGTTTTGAGGTATAACAATGTTTCAAGGCACAAGTCCCAATTCCAGAGTCGGTATCATGAAAACACAATTTTAATGTACATCGTGCTCTTAGAACCTCATTTCAAAGCTTCTGCCTTGAAAGCCCTGATTTTGGAACATCAAAATCAGTGTTTGGAGGCACAATAAGGTTTAAATAATCAAGTCCCTATTCTGGATCCTATAGCGTCAAAAATGCACATCATTCTCTTAGAAGTTCAATTCGGAGCTTGTGCCTCGAAAGAACCAGTTTTGGAGCATCAAAATCAATGTTTGGAGGCACAACAAGGTTTCAAGATGCAAGTCCTAATTCTACAGTCAATAGCTTCAAAATCTGATTTTGATGCACATCGTGCTCTTAAAACCTCATTTTGATGCTTGAGCCTCGAAAGCCCTAGTTTCAGAGCATCAAAATCAGTGTTCTGAGGTAAAAAAGGGTTTCAAGATCCAAGCCTTGATTCTAGAGCCAATAGCATCTAAATTCAATTTTGATGCAAATTGTGCTCTTAGAACCCTGTGTTATAAATTGTGTCTCAAAAGCCCCAATTTTGGAGCATCAAAATCGATGTTTGGAGGCACAACAAGGTTTGAAGATGCAAGTCTTGATTCTAGAGATGGTAGCATCAAAATTAAATTTTGACGCACATCGTGTTCTTAGAACCCTGTTTTGGAGCTTATCCCTCAAAATCTTCGGTTTCGAATCATCAAAATTGGTGTTTGGAGGCACAACAAACTTTCAAGATGCAAGTCCCTATTCCAGAGCCTGTAGTGTCAAAACGTGATTTTTATGCACATCGTGCTCTTAGAACATCATTTCGAAGCGTGTGGCTCGAAAGCTCCAGTTTCAAAACATCAAAATCAATGTTTAAAGGCACAACAAGGTTTCAAGACACAAGTCCCGATTCACAAGCTGATAGCGTCAAAACATGATTTTGACAAACATGGTGTTCTTAGAACCTCATTTTAGAGGTTGTGCCTCAAAATCCTCATTTTTGGAGCATAAAAATTAGTGTTTGGAGGCACAACAAGGTTTCAAGACACAAGTCCCAATTCTAGAGTCGGTAGCGTCAAAACACAATTTTTATAAACATCGTGCTCTTAGAACCTCATTTCGGAGCTTGTGGCTTGAAAGCCCTGATTTTGGAACATCAAAAACAATGTTTTTAGGCATAACAAGTTTTCAAGAAGCAAGTCCCTATTTTGGAGCCTGTAGCATCAAAATTCCATTTTGACGCATATCATTTTCTTAGAAGCTCATTTTGGAGCATCAAAATTAATGTTTGGAGGCATAACCAGGTTTCAAGATTCAAGTCTCGATTCTAGTGTCAATAGCATCAAAATCTGATTTTGGTGCACATCGTGCTCTTGGATCCTCATTTCGAAGCTTGTGCCTTGAAAGCCCCGATTTCGAAGCATCAAAATCAGTGTTTTAAGGCACAACATGGTTTCAAGATGCAAGCCTCGATTCTAGAGCTTGTAGCATAAAATTCAATTTTGATGCACATTGGGCTCTTAGAACCCTGTTTTAGAAATTGTGCCTCAAAAACTCCAGTTTTGGAGCATCAAAATTGATGTTTGGAGGCACAACAAGGTTTCAAGATGTAAGTCTCGATTCTGGAGCCGGTAGCGTCAAAATTTGATTTTGACGCACAATTGCTCTAAGAACCTTTTTTTGGAGCCTATGCCTCAAAATATTCGGGAGCCTGTAGTGTCAAAAAGTGATTTTGATGCACATAGTGCTTTTAGAACCTCATTTCGAATTGTGTGGCTTGAAAGAGCTAGTTTCAAAACATCAAAATCAATGTTTAAAGGCACAATAAAGTTTCAAGAGACAAGTCCCGATTCTCAAGCTGATAGCGTCAAAACACAATTTTGACAAACATGGTGTTCTTAGAATTTCATTTTCGAGGATGTGGGCCTCAAAAGCCTCATTTTTGGAAAAGAAAAATTACTGTTTGGAGGCACAACAAGGTTTCAAGACACAAGTCCCAATTCCAGAGTCGGTAGTGTTGAAATGCAATTTTGATGTACATTGTGCTCTTAGAACTTCATTTCGGAGCTTGTGCCTTGAACGCCCTAATTTTGGAACATCAAAATCAATGTTTTGAGGCAGAACAAGGTTTCAAGAAGCAAGTCCCTACTCCAGAGCCTGTAGCGTCAAAATTCCATTTTGACTCACATCATTCTCTTAGAAGCTCATTTCGGAGCTTGTGCCTTGAAATACCCAGTTTTGGAGCATCAAAGTCAGTGTTTGGAGGCACAACAATGTTTTAAGATGCAAGTCTCAATTCTATAGTCAATAGCGTCAAAATCTGATTTTGGCACACATCCTGCTTTTAGAACCTCATTTTGAAGCTTGTGCCTTGAAAGCCCCTGGTTTCGGAGCATCAAAATTAGTGTTTTGAGGCCAACAAGGTTTCAAGATGCAAGCACCGATTCTAGAGTCAGTAGCATCAAAATTCAATTTTGATGCACATTGTGCTCTTAGAACCTTGTTTTAGAAATTGTGCCTCAAAAGCCCCAGTTTTGGAGCATCAAAATCGATGTTTGGAGGCACAACAATGTTTCAAGATGCAAGTCCTGATTCTGGAGCTGGTAGCGTTAAAATTTGATTTTGATGCACATCGTGCTCTTAGAACCTTGTTTTGGAGCTTATGCCTCAAAATCTTCGGTTTCGAAGCATCAAAATTGATTTTTTGAGGCACAACAGGCTTACAAGATGCAAGTCCCTATTCCAGAGCCTGTAGTATCAAAATATGATTTTGATGCACATCGTGCTCTTAGAACCTTGTTTCGGAGCGTGTGGCTCAAAAGCTCCAGTTTCAAAACATCAAAATCAATGTTTAAAGGAACAACAAGGTTTCAAGACACAAGTCCTGATTCTCAAGCTGATAGCGTCAAAACATGATTTTGACAAACATGGTGTTCTTAGAACCTCATTTCGGAGGTTGTGCCTTAAAATCCTCATTTTTGGAGCATAAAAAATAGTGTTTAGAGGCACAACAAGGTTTCAAGACACAAGTCCCAATTATAGAGTCGGTAGCGTCAAAACACAATTTTGATGTACATCGTGCTCTTAGAACCTCATTTCAGAGGTTGTGCCTTGAAAGCCCTAATTTTGGAACATCAAAATCAGTGTTTGGAGGCACAACAAGGTTTAAAGAAGCAAGTCCCTATTTCAGAGCCTTTTGCATCAAAATTCCATTTTGATGCACATCATTCTCTTAGAAGCTCATTTAGAATCTTCTGCCTCAAAAGACCCAGTTTTGGAGCGTCAAAATCAATGTTTGGAGGCACAACAAGGTTTCAAGATGCAAGTCCCGATTCTAGAGTCAATAGCGTCAAAATCTGATTTTGGCGTAGATCATGCTCTTAAAACTTCATTTTGACGCTTGTGCCTCGAAAGCCCTGGTTTTGGAGTATAAAAATCAGTGTTTTGAGGCACAACCAGGTTTCAAGATGCAAGCCCCGACTCTAGAGCCAGTAGCATCAAAATTTGATTTTGATGCACATTGTTCTCTTAGAACCCTATTTTAGAAATTCTGCCTCAATAGCCGCAGGTTTGGAGCATCAAAATTGATGTTTGGAGGCACAAAAAGGTTGCAAGATGCAAGTCCCATTTCTGGAGCCGGTAGCATCAAAATTTGATTTTGACGCACATCGTACTCTTAGAACCTTGTTTTAGAGCTTATGTCTCAAAATCTCTAATTTTGAAGCATCAAAATTGGTGTTTGGAGGCACAACAATCTTTCAAGATGCAAGTCCCTATTCCGGAGCCTGTAGTGTCAAAAGATGATTTCGATGCACATCATGCTCTTAGAACCTCGTTTCGGAGCATGTGGCTTGAAAGCTCAAGTTTCAAAACATCAAAATCAATGTTTAAAGGCACAACAAGGTTTCAAGACACAAGTCCCAATTCTCGAGCTGATAGCATCAAAACACAATTTTGATAAACATGGTGTTCTTAGAACATCATTTTGCAGGTTGTGCCTCAAAAGCCTCATTTTTGGAGCATAAAAATTAGTGTTCAGAGGCACAAAAGGTTTCAGGACACAAGTCCAAATTCTCAAGCTGATAGCGTCAAAACACGATTTTGACAAACATGGTGTTCTTAGAACCTCATTTCGGAGCTTGTGCCTTGAAAGCACTGATTTTGAAACATCAAAATCAATGTTTTGAAGCACAACAAGGTTTCAAGAAGCAAGTCCCTATTCCAGAGCCTATAGCATCAAAATTCCATTTTCATGGACATCATTCTCCTAGATGCTCATTTTGGAGCATGTGCCTCGAAAGACCCAGTTTTCAGCATCAAAATCAATGTTTGGAGGCGGAACAAGGTTTCAAGATGCAAGTCCCGATTCTAGAGTCAATAGCATCAAAATCTGATTTTGACGCACATCATGCTCTTAGAATCTCATTTCAAAACTTGTGCCTCGAAAGCTTTGGTTTTGGAGCATCAAAATCATTGTTTTGAGGCACAACAAGGTTTCAAAATGCAAGACCCGATTCTAGACCCAGTAGCATCAAAATTCAATTTTGATGCACATTGTGCTCTTAGAACCCTGTTTTAGAAATTGTGCTTCAAAAGCCCCAGTTTTGGAGCATCAAAATTGATATTTGGAGGCACAACTAATTTTGAGACACAAGTACCGATTCTCAAGCTGATAGCATCAAAACATGATTTTGACAAACATGGTGTTCTTAGAACCTCATTACGGAGGTTGTGCCTCAAAAGCCTCGTTTTAGGAGCATAAAAATTAGTGTTTGGAGGCACAACAAGGTTTCAAGACACAAGTCGCAATTCCAAAGTCGGTAGCGTCAAAACACAATTTTGAAGTACATCGTGCTCTTAGAACCTCATTTAAGAGCTTTTGCCTTGAAAGTCATTGTTTTGGAACGTAGAAATCATTGTTTGGAGGCACAACAAGGTTTCAAGATGCAAGTCCTGATTCTCATGCTGGTAGCATCAAAATTTGATTTTGATGCACATCGTTCTCTTAGATCCTTGTTTCGAAATCATTGTTTGATTTTGCTTGCACCTCGAACGCCCCAGTTTTGGAATATAAAAATTGGTGTTTGGAGGCACAACAAGGTTTGAAGAGGCAAGTCCCAATTCCAGAAATGGTAGTGTCAAAATGCAATTTTGAAGCACATTGTGCTCTTAGATTCTTATTTAGGAGCTTGTCCATCGAAAGCCCCAATTTTGAAACATCGAAATCAGTGTTTGGAACCACATCGTGCTCTTAGAACCTCGTTTCAGAGCGTGTGGCTCGAAAGCTCTAGTTTCAAAACATCAAAATCAATGTTTAAAGGCACAACAAGGTTTCAAGACACAAGTCCCGATTCTCAAGTTGATAGCATCAAAAAACAATTTTGACAAACATGGTGTTCTTAGAACCTCATTCGGGAGGTTGTGCCTCAAAAGCCTCATTTTTGGAACATAAAAATTAGTGTTTGGAGGCACAAAAAGGTTTCAAGACACAAGTCCCAATTCCAGAGTCGGTAGCATCAAAACGCAATTTTTATGTACATCGTGCTCTTAGAACTTCATTTCAGAGCTTGTACCTTGAAAGCCCTGATTTTGGAACATCAAAATCAATGTTTTAAGGCACAACAAGTTTTCAAGAAGCAAGTCCCTATTATGGAGGTTGTAGCGTCAAAATTCCATTTTGACACACATCATTCTCTTTATAAACTCATTTCAGAGCTTGTGCCTCGAAAGACGCAGTTTTGGAGCATAAAAATCAATGTTTCGAGGCACAACAAGGTTTCAAGTTGCAAGTCTTGATTCTAGAGCCGGTAGTATCAAAATGCAATTTTGAAGCAAATTGTGCTCTGACAACCTTATTTAGGAGGTTGTCCCTTGAAAGCCTCGGTTTGGGAACATCAAAATTGGTGTTTGGAGGCACAAGGTTGCAAGAAGCAAGTTGCGATTTCATAGCTGGTAGCGTCAAAACGTGATTTTGATGCACATGGTGCTCTTAGAGCATCATTTGCAGATCTTGTGCCTCGAAAGCCCCAATTTTGAAACATCAAAATTAGTGTTTGGAGGCACAACAAGGTTTCAAGATGCAAGTCCTGATTCTAGAGTCAATAGCGTCAAAATCTGATTTTGGTTCACATCGTGCTCTTAGAACCTCATTTCGAAGCTTGTGCCTTGAAAGCCCCGGTTTCGGAGCATCAAAATCAGTGGTTTTTGGCACAACAAGGTTTCAAGATACAAGCCTCGATTCTAGAGCCGGTAGCATCAAAATTTGATTTTGATGCACATCGTGCTCTTAGAACCTTGTTTTGGAGCTTATACCTCAAAATATTTGGTTTCGCAGCATCAAAATTGGTGTTTGGAGGCACAACAAGCTTTCAAGATTTCTAGAGCCTATATTGTCAAAACGTGACTTTGATGCACATCACGCTCTTAGAACATCGTTTCGTAGCATGTGACTCAAAAGCTCCAGTTTCAAAACATCAAAACCAAGTTTTAAAGACACAACAAGGTTTCTAGACACAAGTCCCGATTCTCAAGCTAATAGCGTCCAAAAATGATTTTGACAAACATGGTGTTCTTAGAACCTCATTTCGGAGATTGTGCCTCAAAAGCCTCATTTTTGGAGCATAAAAATTAGTGTTTTTCAAGACACAAGTCCCAATTCCAAAGTCAGTAGCGTCAAAATGCAATTTTGATGTACATCCTGCTCTTAGAACCTCATTCCGGAGCTTGTGCCTTGAAAGCCCTGATTTTGGAACATCAAAGTCAGTGTTCGGAGGCACAACAAGGTTTCAAGAAGCAAGTCCCTATTCTGGAGCCAGTAATGTCAAATTTTGATTTAGACGCACATTGTGCTTTTAGAACCTTGTTTTGGAGGTTATGCCTCAAAATATCTAGGTTCGAAGCATCAAAATTGGTGGTTGGAGGCACAACAAACTTTCAAGGTGCAAGTCCCTATTCCGGAGCTTGTAGTGTCAAAACGTGATTTTGACGCACATCGTGCTCTTAGAACCTCATCTTGGAGTGTGTGGCTTGAAAGCTCCAATTTCAAAACATCAAAATCAATGTTTAAAGGCACAACAAGGTTTCAAGCCACAAGTCCCAATTCTCAAGCTGATAGCATCAAAACATGATTTTGACAAACATGGTGTTCTTAGAACCTCATTTCAGAGGTTGTACCTCAAAAGCCTCATTTTTGGAGCATAAAAATTAGTGTTTCGACGGACAATAAGGTTTCAAGACACAAGTCCCAATACTAGTGTCGGTAGCGTCAAAACGCAATTTTGATGTACATCGTGCTCGTAGAACCTCATTTCAGAGCTTGTGCCTTGAAAGCCCTGGTTTTGGAACAAAAATATCAGTGTTTGGAGGCACACAACAAGGTTTCAAGAAGCAAGTCTCTATTCTGGAGCCTCTAGCGTCAAAATTCCATTTTGACGCATATTATTCTCTTAGAAGCTCATTTTGGAGCTTGTGCCTCGAAAGACCCAGTTTTGTAGCATCAAAATCAATGTTTGAAGGCAGAACAAGGTTTCAAGATGCAAGTCTCGATTCTAGAGTCAATAGCGTCAAAATCTAATTTTGGCGCACATCATGCTCTTAAAACCTCATTTCAAAGCTTGTGCCTCGAAAGCCTCGATTTCGGAACATCAAAATCATTCTTTTGACGCACAACAAGGTTTCGAGATGCAAGCCCCGATTCTACAGCCAGTAGCATCAAAATTCAATTTTAATGCACATTGTCCTCTTAGAACCCTATTTTACAAATTGTTTATCAAAAGCCCCATTTTTGGAGCATCAAAATCGATGTTTGGAGGCACAACAAGATTTCAAGATGCAAATCCTGATGCTAGAGCCGGTAGCGTCAAAATTTGATTTTGACGAACATCGTGCTCTTAGAACCTTATCTTGGAGCTTATGCCTCAAAATATCTGGTTTCAAAGCATCAAAATTGGTGTTTGGAGGCACAACAAGCTTTCAAGATACAAGTCCCTATTCTAGAGCCTGTAGTGTCAAAATGTGATTTACAAGCACATCGTGCTCTTAGAACCTTGTTCCGGAGTGTGCGGCTTGAAAGCTCCAGTTTCAAAACATCAAAATCAATGTTTAAAGGCACAACAAGGTTTCAAGACACAAGTCCCAATTCTCAAGCTGATAGCATCAAAACACGGTTTTGACAAATATAGTGTTCTTAGAACCTCATTTCGGAGGTTGTGCCTCAAAAGCCTCCTTTTTGGAGCATAAAAATTAGTGTTTCGAGGCACGACAAGGTTTCAAGACACAAGTCCCAATTCCAGAGTCGGTAGCATCAAAACGCAATTTTGATGTACACCGTGCTTTTAGAACCTCATTTTGGAGCTTGTGCCTTGAAAGCCCTGATTTTGGAACATAAAATTAGTGTTTGGAGGCACATCAAGGTATCAAGAAGCAAGTCCCTATTCCGGAGCTTGTGCCTCGAAAGACCCACTTTTGGAGCGTCAAAATCAATGTTTCTAGGCACAAAAAGGTTTCAAGATGCAAGTCCTAATTCTAGAATCAATAGCGTCAAAATCTATTTTTGGTGCACATTGTGCTCTTAGAACCTCATTTCGAAGCTTGTGCCTCGAAAGCCCCAATTTCGGAGCGTCAAAATTAGTGTTTTGAGGCACAACAAGGTTTCAAGATGCAAGCTTTGATTCTAGAGCCAGTAGCATCAAAATTCAATTTTGATGCACATTGAGCTCTTATAACCCTGTTTTAGAATTTGTGCCTCAAAAGCCCCAATTTTGGAGCATCAAAATTGATGTTTGGAGGGACAACAAGGTTTCAAGATGCAAGTCTTGATTCTAAAGCTAGTAGCATCAAAATTGAATTTTGATGCACATCGTGCTCTTAGAACCTTGTTTTGGAGCTTATACCTCAAAATCTTTGGTTTCGAAGCATCAAACTTGGTGTTTGGAGGCAGAACAAGCTTTCAAGACGCAAGTCCCTATTCCGGAGCCTGTAGTCTCAAAACATGATTTTGATGCACATCATGCTCTTAGAACCTCATTTCGGAGCGTGTTGCTTGAAAGGTTCAGTTTCAAAACATCAAAATCAATGTTTAAAGGCACAAGAAGGTTTCAAGACACAAGTCCCGATTCTCAAGCTGATAGCGTCAAAACACAATTTTGAGAAACATGGTGTTCTTAGAACCTCATTTCAGAGGTTGTGCCTCAAGAAGCAAGTCCCTATTCCGGAGCCTATAGCGTCAAAATTCCATTTTCATGCACATCATTCTCTTAGAAGCTCATTTCAGAGCTTGTGCCTCAGAAGATCCAGTTTTGGAGCATTAAAATACATGTTGGGAGGCACAACAAGGTTTCAAGATGCAAGTCTCGATTCTAGAGTCAATAGCGTCAAAATTTGATTTTGGCGCACATCGTGCGCTTAGAATCTCATTTGGATGCTTGTGCATCGAAAGCCCCAATTTTGGAGCTACAAAATTAGTGTTTTGAGGCACAACAAGGTTTCAAGATGCAAGCGCTGATTATAGAGCCAGTAGCAACAAAATTCATTTTTGATGCACATTGTGCTCTTAGAACCCTGTTTTAGAAATTGTGCCTCAAAAGCTGCAAGATTTGTGCATCAAAATCGATGTTTAGAGGCATAACAAGATTTGAAGATGCAAGTCCTGGTTCTAGAGCCGGTAGCGTCAAAATTACATTTTGAAGCACATCTTGCTCTTAGAACCTTGTTTTAAAGCTTATGCCTCAAAATCTTCTGTTACGAAGCATCAAACTTGGTGTTTGGAGGCACAACAAGATTTCAAGATGCAAGTCCCTATTCTGGAGCCTTTATTGTCAAAACGTGATTTTGAGCCTTTATCATTTTTGGAGAATAAAAATTAGTGTTTGGAGGCACGGCAAGGTTTCAAGACACAAGTCCCAATTCCAGAGTCGGTAGCGTCAAAATGGAATTTTGGTGTACATCGTGCTCTTAGAACCTCATTTCGGAGCTTATGCCTTGAAAGCCCTAATTTTGGACCATACAAATCAGTGTTTGGAGGCACAACAAGGTTTCAAGAAGCAAGTCCGTATTCTGGAGCCTGTAGTGTCAAAATTCCATTTTGACGCACATTATTCTCTTAGAAGTTCATTTCAGAACTTGTGTCTCGAAAGACCCAGTTTTGGAGCATCAAAATCAATGTTTTGAGGCACAACAAGGTTTCAATATGCAAGCCTCGATTCTAGAGCCAGTAGCATCAAAATTCAATTTTGATCCACATTGTGCTCTTAGAACCCTGTTTTAGAAATTGTGCCTCAAAAGCCCCAGTTTTGGAGCACAAAATCGATGTTTGGAGGCACAACAAGGTTTCAAGATGTAAGTCATGATTTTGGAACCGATAGCGTCAAAATTTGATTTTGACGCACATTGTGCTCTTAGAACCTTGTTTTGGAGGTTATGCCTCAAAATCTTCAATTTCGAAACATAAAAATTGGTGTTTGGTGGCAGAACGAGGTTTATAGACACAAGTCCCTATTTCGGAGCCTATAGTGTCAAAACGTGATTTTGATGCACATCATGCTCTTAGAACCTCGTTTCAGAGCGTGTGGCTTGAAAGCTCGAGTTTCAAAACATCAAAATCAATGTTTAAAGGCACAACAAGGTTTCAAGAGACAAGTCCCGATTCTCAAGCTGATAGTATCAAAACACGATTTTGACAAACATGGTGTTCTTAGAACATGATTTCAGAGGTTGTGCCTCAAAATCCTCATTTTTAGAGCATAAAAATTAGTGTTTGGAGGCACAACAAGGTTTCAAGGCACAAATCCCAATTCCAGAGTCGGTAGCGTCAAAATGCAATTTTGATGTACATCGTGCTCTTAGAACCTCATTACGAAGTTTGTGCCTTGAAAGCTTTGATTTTGGAACATAAAAATCAGTGTTTGGAGGCACAACAAAGTTTAAAGATGCACATTCCGGAGCTTGTAGCGTCAAAATTACATTTTGATGCACATCATTCTCTTAGAAGCTCATTTCGGAGCTTGTGCCTCGAAACACCTAGTTTTCGAGTGTCAAAATCAATTTTTGGAGGCAGAACAAGGTTTCAAGATGCAAGTCCTGATTATAGAGTCAATAGCGTCAAAATCTGACTTTGGCGCACATTGTGCTCTTAGAACCTCATTTCGAAGCTTGTGCCTCGAAAGCCCTAGTTTCAGAGTATCAAAATCAATGTTTTAACACACAACAAGGTTTCAAGATTCAAGCCCTGATTATAGAGCTAGCAGCATCAAAATTCAATTTTGGTGCACATTGTTCTCTTAGAACCCTGTTTTAAAAATTGTGCCTCAAAAGCCCCAGTTTTGGAGCATCAAAATCGATGTTGTGAGGCACAATAAGGTTTCAAGACACAAGTCTCAATTCCAGAGTCGGTAGCGTCAAAATGCAATTTTGATGTCACATCATTCTCTTAGAAGCTCATTTCAGAGCTTGTGCCTTGAAAGACCCAGTCTTGGAGAATCAAAATCAATGTTTGTAGGCACAAAAAGGTTTCAATATGCAAGTCCCGATTCTAGAGTCAATAGCGTCAAAATCTGGATTTTGCGCACATCGTGCTCTTAGAAACTCATTTCGAAGCTTGTGCCTCGAAAGCCCTGTTTCGAAGCATCAAAATCAGTGTTTTGAGGCATAACAAGGTTTCAAGATGGAAGGTCAGATTATAGAGCCAGTGGCATCAAAATTCAATTTTGATGGACATTGTGCTCTTAGAACCCTGTTTTAGAAATTGTGCCTGAAAAGCTCCAGTTTGGAGTATCAAAATCAATGTTTGGAGGCGAAACAAGGTTTCAAGATGCAAGTCATGTTTCTAGAGCCGGTAGCATCAAAATTTGATTTTGATGCACATTGTGCTCTTAGAACTTTGTTTTGGAGCTTATGCCTCAAAATTGGTGTTTGGAGAAACAACAAGGTTTCAAGACGCAAGTCCCTATTCCAGAGCCTGTAGTGTGAAAACATGATTTTGATGCACATCATGCTCTTAGAACCTCGTTTCAGAGCATGTGGCTCAAAAGCTCCAGTTTCAAAACATCAAAATCAATGTTTGAAGGCACAACAAGGTTTCACGACACAAGTCCCAATTTTCAAGCTGATGTTAGCATTCCCAAAGATACTAAGAGGGAGGGGGGGTGAATCAGTATCTGACCGGTATAATAATTTTCTTAAGTTATAACATGAAAAGCATATAAAAAATGTGTACCGGTAAACCAAAAATAATGCAGTAAAGAAGAATAATAACCATAGCATAAGAAACACACCATAACAGAATATTTTAACGAGGAAACTCAATGTGGGAAAAACCTCGATGGGATTTGTGACCCACAATATTCACTTACTGGCCAATAAAAGAATATTACTGCTTACAATAGGGGCCTGCAGATGCAGGACGGCCAAGTGCCTAGATCTCACTGCTCAATTACAAAGAAGTCACATTGACATACAAAAATGGATTATAAAAATCCAATGTCTTGTACTGCTTTAGATTAGCATCCACTATGCCAGATTTAGTGCCGGTTTAAGCACTACTACATACATAAACCCTTATCCAATAATTCACATATTAGGTCTGCTATTATCTTTCCATACTTCGCATTCTAAATGATCTACAATGATCTCATAACATATATGAGTCATATTACAATCCGCCAAGTCGGCTTACAAAAAGATTTTACAATTAATTACAAAACATATATACACAAAATTCCTCTCGGCCATGGTGCCGATGAATTTCTTTTTTGGTGCCGATGATCTCTATGTCGATGTAGAGTCTGTCGGTGCCGGTGCCTGTGTTTATTCCAGTTTTGGAGCATCATTCCGGTTTTCAAGAAGCAAGTCCCTATTCCAGTCCATTTTGATGCACATCATTCTCTTAGAAGCTCATTTCGGAGCTTCTGCCTCGAAAGACCTAGTTTTGGAGCATCAAAATCAATGTTTGGAGGCACAACAAGGTTTCAAGATGGAAGTCCCAATTCTAGAGTCAATAGCATCAAAATCTGATTTTGGCGCACATTGTGCTCTTAGAACCTCATTTCGAAGCTTGTGCCTCGAAAGCCCCAATTTTGGAGCATCAAAATCAGTGTTTTCAGGCACAACAAGGTTTCAAGATGCATGCCCCGATTCTCGAGCTATTAGCATCAAAATTCAATTTTGTTGCACATTATGGTCTTAGAACCCTATTTTAGAAATTGTGCCTCAAAAGCCATAGTTTTGGAGCAACAAAATCGATGTTTGGAGGCACAACAAGGTTTCAAGATGCAAGTCCTTATTTTGGGGCACAAAAAGCTTTCAAAATGCAAGTCCCTATTCCAGAGCCTGTAGTGTCAAAACGTGATTTTGATGCACATTGTGCTCTTAGAACCTCATTTTGGAGCATGTGGCTTGAAAGCTCTAGTTTCAAAACATCAAAATCAATGTTTAAAGGCACAACAAGGTTTCAAGACACAAATCCTAATTCTCAAGCCGATAGCGTCAAAACACGATTTTGACAAACATGGTTTTCTTAGAACCTCATTTTGGAGTTTGTGCCTCAAAAGCCTTGTTTTTGGAGCATAAAAATTAGTGTTTGGAGGCACAAAGAGGTTTCAAGACACAAGTCCCAATTCCAGTGTTGGTAGCGTCAAAACGCAATTTTGATGTACATCGTACTCTTAGAACCTCATTTCAGAGCTTGTGCCTTGAAAGCCACGATTTTGGAACATCAAAGTCAGTGTTTGGAGTCACAACAACGTTTCAAGAAGCAAGTCTCTACTCCAGAGCATGTAGCATCAAAGTTCCATTTTGACGCACATCATTCTCTTAGAAGCTCATTTCGGAGCTTGTGCCTCGAAAGACCCAATTTTGGAGCGTCAAAATCAATGTTTTGAGCCACAACAACGTTTCAAGATGCAAGTCCTGATTCTAGAGTTGATAGCGTCAAAATCTTATTTTGGTGCACATTGTGCTCTTAGAACCTCATTTCGAAGCTTGTGCCTAGAAAGCCCTGGTTTCGGAGCATCAAAATCAGTATTTTGACGCACAACAAGGTTTCAAGATGCAAGCCCCGATTCTAGAGCCAGTAGCATCAAAATTCAATTTTGATACAATTTGTGTTCTTAGAACTCTTTTTTAGAAATTGTGCCTCAAAAGCCCTAGTTTTGGAGCATCAAAATCGATGTTTGGAGGCACAACAAGGTTTCAAGATGCAAATCCTGAATCTAGAGCCGGTAGCATCAAAATTTGATTTTGACGCACATCGTGCTCTTAGAACCTTAGTTTGGAGCTTGTGCCTTGAAACCTTGTTGTGCCTCCAAACACTAATTTTTATGCTCCAAAAATGAGGATTTTGAAGCACAACCTCCGAAATCAGGTTCTAAGAACACCATGTTTGTAAAAATCATGTTTTGATACTATCAGCTTGACAAATGGGACTTGTGTCTTGAAATCTTGTTGTGGCTTTAAACATTGATTTTGATGTTTTGAAACGAGAGCTTTCGAGCCACACGCTCCGAAACGAGGTTCTAAGAGCACGATGTGCATCAAAATAACGTTTTGAAACTATAGGCTCCAAAATAGGGACTTGTGTCTTTAAAGCTTGTTCTACCTCCAAACACCAATTTTTATGCTTCAAAACCAAAGATTTTGAGGCAAAGCTCCAAAACAACGTTCTAAGAGCACGATGTGCGTCAAAATTAAATTTTCATGCTATTGGCTCCAGAATCATGACTTGATTCTTGAAACCTTGTTGTGCCTCCAAACATCTATTTTGATGCTTCAAAACTGGGGCTTTTGAGGCACAATTTCTAAAACACGGTTCTAAGAGCACAATGTGGATCAAAATTGAATTTTGATGCTACTGGCTCTAGAATTGAGGCTTGCATATTGAAACCTTGTTGTGCCTCAAAACATTGATTTTGATGCTCCAAAACTGGGTCTTTCGAGACACAAGTTCTGAAATGAACTTCTAAGAGAATAATGTGCGTCAAAATGGAATTTTGACACTACAGGCTCCAGAATACGGACTTGCTTCTTGATACCTTGTTGTGCATCCAAAAACTGATTTTTATGGTCCAAAATTAGGGATTTCAAGGCACAAGCTCCGAAATGAGGTTCTAACAGCATGATGTACATCAAAATTGTATTTTGACGCTATTGACTTTGGAACTAGGACTCATGTCTTGAAACCTTGTCGTGCCTCCAAACACTAATTTTTATTCTCCAAAAACTAGGCTTTTGAGGCACAACCTCCAGAATGAGGTTCTAAGAGCACCATGTTTGTCAAAATCCTGTTTTGACGCTATCAGCTTGAGAATAGGGACTTGTGTCTTGAAACCTTGTTGTGCCTTTAAACATTGATTTTGATGATTTGAAAATGGAGCTTTGGAGCCACACGCTCTGAAATGAGGTTCAAAGAGCATGATGTGCATGAAAATCACGTTTTGACAATAAAGGCTCCAGAATAGCGACTTGCATCTTGAAATCTTGTTGTGCCTCCAAACACCAATTTTGATGCTTCGTAACTAAAGATTTTGAGGCATAAGCTCCAAAACAAGGTTCTAAGAGCACGATGTGCTTCAAAATGAAATCTTGATGCTAATGGCTCTAGAATCGGGACTTGCATCTTCAAATCTTGTTATGCCTCTAAACATCGATTTTGATGCACAAAACCTGGGGCTTTTAAGGCACAATTTCTAAGACAGAGTTCTAACAACACAATATGCATCAAAATTGAATTTTGATGCTACTGGCTCTAGAATCAGGGCTTGCATCTTGAAACCTTGTTGTGCCTCAAAACACTGATTTTGATACTCTGAAACTGGGGGCTTTCGATGCACAAGCTTCGAAATGAGTTTCTAAGAGCACGATGTGCGCCAAAATCAGATTTTGACGCTATTGACTCTAGAATCAGGATTTGCATCTTGAAACCTTGTTGTGCCTCCAAACATTGATTTTGATGCTCCAAAACTGGATCTTTCGAGGCACAAGCTCCGAAATAAGCTTCTAAGAAAATGATGTGCCTGAAAATGAAATTTTGATGCTACAGGCTAGGGAATAGGGACTTGCTTCTTGAGGCACAACCTCCGAAATGAGGTTCTAAGAGCACCATGTTTCTCAAAATTATGTTTTGATGCTATCAACTTGAGAATCAGAACTTGTGTCTTGAAACCTTTTTGTACCTTTAAACATTGATTTTGATGTTTTGAAATAGGAGCTTTTGAGCCACACACTCCGAAACGAGGTTCTAAGAGCACGATGTGCATCAAAATCACGTTTTGAGACTACAGGCTATGGAATAGGGACTTGCATCTTGAAAGCTTGTTCTGCCTCCAAACACCAAGTTTGATGCTTCGAAATCAAATATTTTGAGGTATAAGCTCCAAAAGAAGGTTTTAAGAGCATGATGTGCGTCAAAATCAAAACGCTCTAGAATCAAGACTTGCATATTGAAACCTTGTTGTGCCTCCAAACATCAATTTTGATGCTCCAAAACTGGGGCTTTTGAGGTACAATTTATAAGAGTGCAATGTGCATCAAAATTGAATTTTGATGCTACCTGGCTCTAGAATCAGAGCTTGCATCTTGAAACCTTGTTGTGCCTCAAAACACTAATTTTGATGCTCCGAAATTGGGGCTTTCAAGGCACAAGCTTCAAAATGAGGTTCTAAGAGCACGATGTGCGCCAAAATTAGATTTTGACGCTATTGACTCTAGAATCGGGACTTACATCTTGAAACCCTTTTTGTGCCTGGAAACATTGATTTTGATGCTCCAAAAGTGGGTCTTTCGAGGCACAAGCTCCGAAATGAGCTTCTAAGAGATTGATGTGGATCAAAATGGAATTTTAACGCTACAGGCTCTGGAATAGGGACTTGCTTCTTGATACCTTGTTGTGCCTCCAAACACTAATTTTTATGTTCCAAATCAGGGCTTTCAAGGCACAAGCTCCGAAATGAGGTTCTAAGAGCACGGTGTACATCAAAATTGCGTTTTGACACTACCGACTCTGGAATTGGGACTTGTGTCTTAAAACCTTGTCGTGACTCCAAACACTAATTTTTATGCTCCAAAAATGAAGTTTTTGAGGCACAACCTCCGAAATGATGTTTTAAGAACACCATTTTTGTCAAAACCGTGTTTTGATGCTATCTGCTTGAGAATTGGGACTTGTGTCTTGATGCTTCGAACCCAGATATTTTGAAGCATAAGCTCCAAAACAAGGTTCTAAGAGCATGATATGCGTCTAAATCAAATTGACACTACCGGCTCCAGAATAGGGACTTTCTTCTTGAAACCTTGTTGTGCCTCCAAACATTGACTTTGATGTTCCAAAATCAGGGCTTTCAAGGCACAAGCTCCCGAAATGAGGTTCTAAGAGCATGATGTACATCAAAATTGCATTTTGATGCTACCGACTCTGGAATTGGGACTTGTGTCTTGAAACCTTATTGTGTCTCTAAACACTAATTTTTATGCTCCAAAAATGAGGCTTTTGAGGCATAACCTCCGAAATGAGGTTCTAAGAACACCATGTTTGTCAAAATCATTTTTTCATGCTATCAGCTTGAGAATCGGGACTTGTGTTTAGAAACCTTGTTGTGCCTTTAAACATTGGTTTTGATGTTTTGAAACTGGAGCTTTCGAGCCACATGCTCCAAAACGAGGTTCTAAGAGCATGATGTGCATCAAAATCATGTTTTGACAGTACAGGCTCCAAAATTCTTGAAAGCTTGTTGTGCCTCCAAACACCAATTTTGAAGCTACGAAACCAATATTTTGAGGCATATAAGCTCCAAAACAAGGTTCTAAGAGCACGATGTGCGTCAAATCAAATGTTAATGCTATTGGCTCCGGAATCAAGACTTGCATCTTGAAACCTTGTTATGCCTGCAAACATCGATTTTGGTGCTCCAAAACTAGGGCTTTTGAGGCACAATTTCTAAAATAGGGTTATACGAACACAATGTGTATCAAAATAGAATTTTAATGCTACAAGCTCTAGAATCGGGGCTTGTATCTTAAAACCTTGTTTGCCAAAAAACACTAATTTTGATGCTCTGAAACCGAGACTTTTGAGGCACAAGCTTCGAAATGAGGTTCTAAGAGCACGATGTGCACCATAATCAAATTTTGACGCTATTGACTCTAGAATCAGGATAGAATATTGATGCTACTCTCGGCTCTAGAATCAAGGATTGCATCTTGAAACCTTGTTGTGCCTCAAAACACTGATTTTGATGCTCCTAAACCAGGCTTTTGAGGCACAAGCTTCAAAATGAGATTCTAAGAGCACGATGTGCGCCAAAATAAGATTTTCACGCTATTGACTCTAGAATCATTACTTGCATCTTGAAACCTTATTGTGCCTCCAAACATTGATTTTGATGCTCCAAAATTGGGTCTTTTGAGGCACAAGATCCGAAATGAGCTTCTAAGATAAATGATGTGCGTCAAAATTCCATTTTGACACTATAGGCTTCGAAAGAGGGACTTGCTTCTTGAAACCTTGTTGTGCCTCCAAACAACAAGGATCTAAGAGCACAATGTGCGTCAAATTCAATTTGATGCTTTTGAGGCACAATTTCTAAAACAGGGTTCTAAGAGCACAATGTGCATCAATATTGAATTTTGATGCTACCCAGCTCTAGAATCGGGACTTGCATCTTGAAAACTTGTTGTACTCCATACATTAATTTTGAAACTCCAAAATTGAGTCTTTCGAGGCACAAGCTCCGAAATGAGCTTCTAAGAGAAATGATGTGCGTCAAAATGGAATTTTGATGCTACAGGCTCTAGAATAGGGACTTGCTTCTTGAAACCTTGTTGTGCCCTCTAAACACTGATTTTGATGTTCCCAAAAATAGGGCTTTCAAGGCACAAGCTCTGAAATGAGGTTCTAAGAGCATGATGTACATCAAAATTGTGTTTCGACGTTACCGACTCTGGAATTAGGACTTGTTTCTGGAAACCTTGTTGTGCCTCCAAACACTAAATTTTATGATCCAAAAATGAGGCTTTTGAGGCACAACCTCCGAAATGAAGTTCTAAGAACACCATGTTTGTCAAAATCATGTTTGACGCTATCAGCTTGACAAGAGGGACTTGTGTCTTGAAACCTTGTTGTGCCTTTAAACATTGATTTTGATCTTTTGAAACGAGAGATTTCGAGCCATGCGCTCCGAAACAAGGTTCTAAGAGCACGATGTGCATCAAAATAACGTTTTGACACTACAGACTCCGGAATAGGGATTTGCGTCTTGAAATCTTGTTGTGCCTCCAAAACACCAATTTTAATGCTTTGAAACTGACGATTTTGAGGCATTAGCTCCAAAACAAGGTTCTACAGAGCATGATGTGCGTCAAAATCAAATTTTGATGCTCTCGGCTCCAGAATCAAGACTTGCATCTTGAAACCCTATTGTCCCTCCAAACATCAATTTTGATGCCTCAAAATTGGGGCTTTTGAGGCACAATTTCTAAAACAAGGTTCTAGGAGTACAATGTGTATCAAAATTGAATTTTGATGCTACTGGCTGTAGAATCGGGGCTTGCATATTGAAACCTTGTTGTGCCTCAAAACATTGATTTTGATGCTCCAAAATTGATGCTTTCGAGGCACAAAATTCGAAATGAGGTTCTAAGAGCACGATGTGCGCCAAAATCAGAATTTGACGCTATTGACTCTAGAAGTGGGACTTATGCCTCAAAATCAAATTTTGATGCCTACTCTGGCTCTAGAATCGAGACTTGCATCTTGAAAACCTTGCTTTGCCTCCAATCATCAATTTTGATGCTCCAAAACTGGGGCTTTTGAGGCACAATTTCTAAAATAGGGTTCTAAGAGCACAATGTGCATCAAAATCAAATGTTGATGCTACCGGCTCTTGAATCGAGGCTTGCATCTTGAAACCTTGTTCTGCCTCAAAACATTGATATTGATTCTCCAAAACCAAGAATTTTAAGACACAAGCTTCGAATGAGATTCTAAGAGCACAATGTGCGCCAAAATCAAATTTTGATGCTATTGACTCTACAATCGGGACTTGCATCTCGAAACCTTGTTGTGCCTCAAAACATTTATTTTGACAGTCCAAAAATGAGCTTCTAAGAGAATGATGTGCATCAAAATGGAATTTTTTACGCTACAAGGCTCCAGAATAGGGACTTGCTTCTTGAAACCTTTTCTTCGTCCCAAAACATTGATTTTGATGTTCCAAAATCAGGGCTTTCCAACGCACAAGCTTCGAAATGAGGTTATAGGAGCATAATGTATATCAAAATTGCGTTTTGATGCTACCGACTCCGGATTTGGGACTTGTTTGTTGAAACCTTGTTGTGCCTCCAAACACTAAATTTTATGGTCCAAAAATGAGGCTTTTGAGGCACAACCTCCGAAATGAGGTTCTAAGAACACCATGTTTGTCATAAGCTCCAAAACAAGGTTCTAAGAGCACGATGTGCGTCAAAATCAAATTTTGATGTTACCGGCTCCAAAATCAGGACTTGCATCTTGAAACCTTGTTGTACCTCAAACATCGATTTTGATGCTCCAAAACTAGGGCTTTTGAGGCACAATTTCTAAAACAGTGTTCTAAGAGCACAATGTGCATCAAAATTGAAATTTTGATGCTACCGACTCTAGAATCGGGGCTTGCATCTTGAAACCTTGTGCCTAAAAACACTAATTTTGATGCTCCGAAACCTTGTTGTGCCTCCAAACATTGATTTTGATGGACTTGTGTCTTGAAACCTTGTTGTGCCTTTAAACATTGATTTTGATATTTGAAACTGGAGCTTTCGAGCCACACACGCTCCAAAATCAGGGCTTTCAAGGCACAAGCTCCAAAATGAGGTTCTAAGAGCGCGATGTACATCAAAATTGCGTTTTGATGCTACCGACTCTGAAATGGGACTTGTGTCTTGAAACCTTGTTGTGCCTCCAAGCAAATAATTTTTATGCTCCAAAAATGAGGCTTTTGAGGCAAAACCTTTGAAATGAGGTTCTAAGAACACCATG
This sequence comes from Cryptomeria japonica, assembly GCF_030272615.1. NCBI lineage: Eukaryota > Viridiplantae > Streptophyta > Pinopsida > Cupressales > Cupressaceae > Cryptomeria > Cryptomeria japonica. The sequence continues at coordinate 338,737,560 of NC_081412.1, forward strand.
TTTGTCAAAATTGTGTTTTGATGCAATCAGCTTGAGAATCAAGACTTGTGTCTTGAAACCTTGTAGTGCCTTTAGACATTGATTTTGATGTTTTGAAACTGGAGCTTTCGAGCCACACACCTCCGAAATCAGGTTCTAAAAGCACGATGTGCATTGAAATCATGTTTTTATACTACAGACTCCGGAATAGGGACTTGCGTCTTGAAAGCTTATTGTGCCTCCAAACATCAATTTTGATGCTTTGAAACCAAAGATTTTTAAGGCATAAGCTCCAAAACAAGGTGCTAAGAGCACGATGTGCGTCAAAATCAAATTTTGATGCTACCGGCTCCGGATAGGGACTTGCTTTTTGAAACTTTGTTGTGCCTCAAACATTGATTTTGATGTTCCAAAATCAGGGTTTCGAAGGGACAAGCTCCGAAATGAGGTTGAGAATCAGGACTTGTGTCTTGAAACCTTTTTATGCCTTTAAACATTGATTTTGATGTTTTGAAACTAGAGAATTTGAGCCACAGGCTCTGAAACGAGGTTCTAAGAGCACGTTGTGCATCAAAATCATAGGCTCCGGAATAGGGACTTGCGTCTTGAAAACTTACATCTTGAAACCTTGTTGTGCCTCCAAACATGCAATTTTGATGCTCCAAGACTGGGGCTTTTGAGGCACAATTTCTAAAATAGGGTTCTAAGAGCATAATGTGCCTCAAAATTGAATCTTGATGCTACCGGCTCTAGAATCAGGGCTTGCATCTTAAAACTTTGTCGTGCCTCAAAACATTGATTTTGATGCTCTGAAACTGGGGCTTTCGAGGCACAAGCTTTGAAATGAGGTTCCAAGAGCACGATGTGCACCAAAATCAAATTTTGACACTATTGACTCTAGAATCGGGACTTGCATCTTGAAACCTTGCTGTGCCTCCAAACATTGATTTTGACACTCCAAAACTGGGTCTTTCGAGGCACAAGCTCCGAAATGAGCTTCTAAGAGAATGATGTGCGTAAAAATGGTATTTTGATGCTATAGGCTCTGGAATAGGGACTTGCTTCTTGAAACCTTGTTGTGCCTCCAAACACTGATTTGATGTTCCAAAATCAGGGCTTTTAAGGCACAAGCTCCGAAATGAGGCTTTAAGAGCACAATGTACATCAAAATTGTGTTTTTGACGCTACCGACTTTGGAATTGGGACTTGTGTCTTGAAACCTTGTTGTGCCTCCAAACACTAATTTTTAATGCTCCAAAAATAAGGCTTCTGAGGCACAACCTCCGAAATGAGGTTCTAAGAACACCATGTTTGTCAAAATCTTGTTTTGACGCTATCAGGTTGAGAATTGGGACTTGTGTCTTGAAACCTTGTTGTACCTTTAAATATTCATTTTGATGTTTTGAAACTGGAGCTTTCGAGCCACGCTCTACGAAACGAGGTTCTAAGAGCACGATGTGGATCAAAATCACGTTTTGACACTAAAATCTCTAGAATAGGGACTTGCGTCTTGAAAGCTTGTTGTGCCTCCAAACACCAATTTTGATGCTTCAAAATCGAAGATTTTGAGGGTTAAGCTAGAAAACAAGGTTCTAATAGCACGATTTGCAACAAAATCAAATGTTGACGCTACCCGGCTCCAGAATCAGGACATGCATCATGAAACCTTGTTGTGCCTCCAAACATTGATTTTGATGCTCCAAAACTAGGGCTTTTGAGGCACAATTTCTAAAATAGGGTTCTAAGAGCACAACGAGCATCAAAATTGAATTTTGATGCTACTGGCTCTTGAATCGCGACTTGCATCTTAAAACATTGTTGTGCCTCAAAACATTGATTTTGATGCTCCAAAACTAGGGCTTTCAAGGCACAAGCTTCAACTGAGGTTCTAAGAGCACTATGTGCGCCAAAATCAGATTTTGATGCTATTGACTCTAGAATCGGGACTTGCATCTTGAAACCTTGTTGTGCCTCTAAACATTGATTTTGACACTCAAAAACTGGGTCTTTCGAGGCACAAGCTCCGAAATGAGCTTCTAAGAGAATGTTGTGCATCAAAATGGAATTTTGATGCTACAGGCTTCGGAATAGGGACTTGCCTCTTGAAACCCTTGTTGTGCCTCAAAACATTGATTTTGATGTTAAAAAATCAGGGTTTTCAAGGCACAAGCTTTGAAATGAGGTTCTAAGAGCACGATGTACATCAAAATTGCATTTTGATGCTACCAACTCTGGATGGGGACTTGTGTCTTGAAACCTTGTTGTGCCTCCAAACACTAAAGTTTATGTTCCAAAAAGGAGGCTTTTGAGGCACAACCTCCGAAATGAGTTTCTAAGAACACCATGTTTCGCAAAATCATGTTTTGACTCGTTCAGCTTGAGAATCGGGACTTGTGTCTTGAAACCTTGTTATGCCTTTAAACATTGATTTTGATGTTTTGAAACTGGAGATTTCAAGCCACACCCTCAGAAATGAGGTTCCAAGAGCACGATGAGCATCAAAATCATGTTTTGACACTACAAGAATAGGGACTTGCGTCTTGAAAACTTGTTGTGCCTCCAAATACTAATTTTGATGCTCCAAAACCAGGGCTTTCAAGGCACAAGCTTCGAAATGAGGTTCTAAGAGCACGATGTGCGCCAAAATTAGATTTTGACGCTATTGACTCTAGAATCGAGACTTGCATCTTGAAACCTTGTTGTGTCTGCAAACATTGATTTTGACTCTCCAAAACTGGGTCTTTCAAGGCACAAGCTTCGAAATGAGCTTCTAAAAGAATGATGTGCGTCAAAATGAAATTTTGATGCTACAGGCTCCAGAATAGGGACTTGCTTCTTGAAACCTTGTTGTGCCTCCAAACATTGATTTTGATGTTCCAAAATCAGTGCTTTCAAGGCACAAGCTCTGAAATGAGGTTTTAAGAGCACGATGTACATTGAAATTGTGTTTTGATGCTACTGACTCTGGAATTGGAACTTTTGTCTTGAAACCTTGTTGTGCCTCTAAACACTAATTTTTATGCTCCAAAAACAAGGCTTTTGAGGCACAACCTTCGAAATGAGGTTCTAAGAACACCATGTTTGTCAAAATCTTGTTTTGACGCTATCAGCTTGATAATCGGGAGTTGTGTCTTGAAACCTTATTGTGACTTTAAACATTGATTTTGATGTTTTGAAACTGGAGCTTTGAAGCCACACGCTACGAAATGAGGTACTAAGAGCACGATAAGCATCAAAATCACATTTTGACACTACAGGCTCCGAAATAGGGACTTGCATCTTGAAAGCTTGTTGTGCCTCCAAACACCAATTTTGATGCTTCGAAATCGAAGATTTTCAGGTATAACCTACAAAACAAGGTTCTAAGAGCACGATTTGCGTCAAAATCAAATTTTGACACTATCGGCTCTAGAATCAGGACATGCATCTTGAAACCTTGTTGTGCCTTAAAAATCGATTTTGATGCTCCAAAACTGGGGCTTTTGAAGCACAATTTCTAAAACAAAGTTCTAAGAGCACAATGTGCATCAAATTGAATTTTGATGGTACTAGCTTTAGAATTGGGGCTTGCATCTTGAAACCTTATTTTGCCTCAAAACACTGATTTTGATGCTCTGAAATCGGGGCTTTCGAGGCACAAGCTTCAAAATGAGGTTCTAAGAGCATGATGTGCGCCAAAATTAGATTTTGATGCTATTGACTCTAGAAACGGGACTTGCATCTTGAAACCTTGTTGTGCCTCCAAACATTGATTTTGACGCTCCAAAACTAGGTCTTTCGAGGCACAAGCTCCGAAATGAGCTTCTAAGAGAATGATGTGCGTCAAAATGGAATTTTGATGATATAGGCTCCGGAATAGGGACTTGCTTCTTGAAATTTTGTTGTGCCTCAAAACATTGATTTTGATGTTCCAAAATCAAGGCTTTGAAGGCACAAGCTCCGAAATAAGGTTATAAGAGCACAATGTACATCAAAATTGGATTTTGACGCTACCGACTCTGGAATTGGGACTTGTGTCTTCAAACCTTGTTGTGCCTCCAAACACTAAATTTTATGATCCAAAAACGAGGCTTTTGAGGCACAACCTCCAAAATGAGTTTCTAAGAACACCATGTTTGTCAAAATCATGTTTTGATGCTATCAACTTGAGAATAGGGACTTGTGTCTTGAAACTTTGTTATGCCTTTAAACATTGATTTGATGTTTTGAAACTGGAGATTTCAAGCCACACGCTCTAAAACAAAAACTTGCATCTTGAAAACTTCTTGTGCCTCCAAACACCAAGTTTGATGCTTTGAAACTAATGATTTTGAGGTGTAAGCTGCAAAAAAAGGTTCTAAGAGAACAATGTGCATGAAAATCAAATTTTGACTCTACCGGCTCCAAAATCAGGACTTGCATCTTGAAACCTTGTTCTGCCTCCAAACATCAATTTTGATGCTCGAAACCTGGGGCTTTTGGGGCACAATTTCTAAAATAGGGTTCTAAGAGCACAATGTGAATCAAAATTGAATCTTGATGCTACCGGCTCTAGAATCAGGGCTTGAATCTTGAAACCTTGTTGTGCCTCAAAACAGTGATTTTGATGCTTTGAAAATAGGGCTTTCGAGGCACAAACTTCAAAATGCGATTCTAAGAGCACGTTGTGCGCCAAAATCAGATTTTGATGCTATTGACTCTAGGATCGGGAGTTGCATCTTGAAACCTTGTTGTGCCTCCAAACATTGATTTTGATGCTCCAAAACTAGGTCTTTCGAGGAACAAGCTCCGAAATGCACTTCTAAGAGAATGATGTGCATCAAAATTCTACAGGCTCTGGAATAGGGACTTACCTCTTGAAACCTTGTTGTACCTCAAAACATTGATTTTGATATGCCAAAATCATGACTTTCAAGGCACAAACTCCGAAATGAGGTTCTAAGAGCACGATGTACATCAAAATTGTGTTTTGACACTAATGACTCTGGAATTGGGACTTGTGTCTTGAAACCTTGTTTTGCCTCCAAACACTAATTTGTATGCTCCAAAAAGGAGGCGTTTGAGGCATAACCTTTGAAATGAGGTTATAAGAACACCATGTTTGTCAAAATTGTGTTTTGACTCTATCAGCTTGAGAATCGGGACTTGTGTTTTGAAATCTTGTTGTGCCTTTAAACATTGATTTTGATGTTTTGAAGTTGGAGCTTTCGATCCACACGCTCCGAAATGAGGTTCTAAGAACACCATGTTTGTCAAAATAGTGTTTTGATGCTATCAGCTTGAGAATCAGGGCTTTTGTCTTGAAACCTTGTTGTGCCTTTAAACATTGATTTTGATGTTTTGAAACTGAAGATTTCGAACCACACGCTCTGAAACGAGGTTCTAAGAGCATGATGTGTATCAACATCACGTTTTGACACTACAGGCTCCAAAATAGGGACTTGCATCTTGAAAGCTTGTTGTGCCTCCAAACACCAATTTTGATGCTTTGAAACAAAAGATTTTGAGGCATAAGCTCCAAAACAAGGTTCTAAGACCACAATGTGCGTCAAAATCAAATTTTGACTCTACCGGCTCCAGAATGCGGACTTGCATCTTGAAACCTTGTTGTGCTTGCAAACATCAATTTTGATGCTCCAAAAATGGGGCTTTTGAGGCACAATTTCTAAAAAAGGGTTTTAAGAGCACAATGTGCATCAAAATTGAATTTTGATGCTACTAGCTCTAGAATCAGGGCTTGCATCTTGAAACCTTATTATGCCTTAAAACACTGATTTTGATGCTCTGAAACCAGGGCTTTTGAGGCATAAGCTTCGAAATTAGGTTCTAAGAGCACGATGTGCGCCAAAATCAGATTTTGATGCCATTGACTCTAGAATCGGGACTTGCATCTTGAAACTTGGTTGTTGCTCCAAACATTGATTTTGATGCTCCAAAATTGGGTCTTTCGATGCACAAGCTCTGAAATGAGCTTCTAAGATAATGATATGCATCAAAATTCCATTTTGATGCTACAGGCTTCGGAAGAGGGACTTGTTTCTTGAAACCTTGTTGTGCCGCAAAACACTGATTTTAATGCTCCGAAATGAGGTTCTAAGGGCACGATGTAAATCAAAATTCCGTCTTGACACTACCTACTCAGGAATTGGGACTTGTGTCTTGAAACCTTGTTGTTCCTCCAAACACTACTTTTTACGCTAAAAAAATGAGGCTTTTGAGGCACAACCACTGAAATGAGGTTCTAAGATTACCATGTTTGTCAAAATAGTGTTTTGATGCTATCAGCTTGAGAATCGGGACTTGTGTCGTGAAACCTTGTTGTGCCTTTAAACATTGATTTTGATATTTTGAAACTGGAGCTTTCGAGCCACATGCTTCGAAACGAGATTGTAAGAGCACGATGTGCGCCAAAATATGATTTTGATGCTATTGACTCTAGAATTAGGACTTGTCAATTTTAACTCTATTGACATTGATTTTAACACTATTGGAACATTCGAGCCATACGCTCCAAAACGAGGTTCTAAGAGAACGATGTGCATCAAAATCACGTTTTGAGAATACAGGCTCCGCAATAGGAAATTGTGTCTTGAAAGCTTCTTCTGCCTCAATTTCGATGCTTCGAAACTGAAGATTTTGAGCCATAAGCTCCAAAACAAGGATCTAAGACCACAATGTGCATCAAAATCAAATTTTGATGATACCGGCTCCTGAATCAGGACTTGCATCTTGAAACCTTGTTGTGCCTCCAAACATCGATTTTGATGCTCCGAAATTGGGGCTTTTGAGGCACAATTTCTAAAACAAGGTTCTAAGAGCACAATGTGCTTGAAAATTGAATTTTGATGCTCCTGGCTCTAGAATCGGGGCTTGCATCTTGAAACCTTGTTGTGCCTCCAAACATTGATTTTGATGCTCCAAAACTAAGTCTTTCGAGGCAGAAGCTCTGAAATGAGCTTCTAAGAGAATGATGTGCGTCAAAATAGAATTTTGACGCTACAGGCTCCGAAATAGGGACTTGCTTCTTGAAACATTGTTGTGCTTCAAAACATTAATTTTGATGTTCCAAAATCAGGGATTTCAAGGCACAAGCTCCGAAATGAGGTTCTAAGAGCACGATGTACATCAAAATTGCATTTTGACGCTACTGACTCTGGAATTGGGACTTGTGTCTTGAAACCTTGTTGTGCCTCCAAACACTAATTTTTATGATCCAAAAATGAGGCTTTTGAGGCAGAACCTTCGAAATGAGTTTCTAAGAACACCATGTTTGTCAAAATCGTGTTTTGACGCTATCAGCTTGAGATTCGGGACTTGTGTCTTGAAACCTTGTTGTGCCTCCAAATATAGATTTTGACACTCCAAAACTGGGTAATTCGAGGCACAAGCTCCGAAATGAGTTTCTAAGAGAAGGATGTGCGTCAAAATAGAATTTTGATGCTACAGGCTCCGGAATAGGGACTTGCTTCTTGAAACCTTGTTGTGCCTCCAAACACTGATTTTGATATTCCAAAATTAGGGCTTTCAAGGTACAAGCTCCGAAATGAGGTTTTAAGAGCATGATGTACATCAAAATTGCTTTTTGACACTACCGACTTTGGAATTGGGACTTGTGTCTTGAACCCTTGTTGTGCCTCCAAACACTAATTTTTATACTCCACAAATGAGGCTTTTGAGGCAAAACCTCTGAAATGAGGTTCTAAGAACACCATGTTTGTCAAAATCTTGTTTTGACACTATCAGCTTGAGAATCGGGACTTGTGTCTTAAAACCTTGTTGTGCCTTTATACATTGATTTTGATGTTTTGAAACTGGAGCTTTCGAGCCACATGCTATGAAACAAGGTTCTAAGAGCACGATGTGCATCAAAATCACGTTTTGACACTACAGGCTCCGGAATAGGGACTTACGTCTTGAAAGCTTGTTGTGCCTCCAAACACAAATTTTGATGCTTCGAAATCGAAGATTTTGAGTTATAATCTCCAAAACAAGGTTCTAAGAGTACGATTTGCATCAAAATCAAATTTTGATGCTACCGGCTCCATAATTAGGACATGCATCTTGAAACTTTGTTGTGCCTCCAAACATCGATTTTGATGCTCCAAAACTGGGGCTTTTGAGGCACAATTTCTAAAATAGGGTTCTAAGAGCACAATGTGCATCAAAATTGAATATTGATGCTACTGGCTCTTGAATCAGGGCTTGCATCTTGAAACCTTGTTGTGCCTCAAAACACTGATTTTGATGCTCCGAAACTGGGGCTTTCAAAGCACAAGCTTCGAAATGAGCTTCTAGGAGCACGATGTGTGCCACTATCAGATTTTGACATTATTGACTCTAGAATCGGATCTTGCATCTTGAAACCTTGTTGTGCCTCCAAACATTGATTTTGATGCTCCATGTTGGCCTATGGACACTCCAATGAGACATTATGTGTGATTGAAGGTTTTGTCATTGATGGCAACCTTGCAATCCTATGGCACTGGCAAGACATTATACCGGCAAAGCATTACTCAGGCAACCTTGCAATCCTATGGCACCAGCAAGACATTATACCGACAAAGCTTTACTCAAATAAAAAAGTGCACCGCATCAACAAAATCAATCTACACTGGCACCAGCACAGAAGATGTACACCGGCATAGAAGGAAATATGTATACCGGCACAGAGGCTGACGGGATTTCTGATATGTAATATTTTGTTTATCAATGTAAGCCGACTTGGCAAATTGTAAAATGACTCTTGTATATAAAAGATATCATTGTAGGCATTTGTAAGATATGGATAGAATGTAATAAATAAATTATAAGGCAGACCTAATGCGCGAATTGTAGGTCAAGGGTATATGTAAAGAACAGAGCAAGAACCGGTACTGAATCTGGCATTGAAGATGCTATTGTAAAGCAGTACAGAATATTGGATTTGTGTAAATCCTCATTGTAAGTCAGTGTGACTTCTTATTGAGCAGTGAGCTCTAGGCCGTTGGCCTTCCTGCATGTGCAGGCCCCTATTGTAAGTAATATTCTCTTATTGGCTAGTAAGTGAATATTGTGGGTCACAAATCCCACCAAGGTTTTTCCCACACCGGGTTTCCTCGTAAAACATCTTGTGTTATGGTGTTCTTTTCATGTGGATGCTTTTGATTCTGTTATTTGCATTAATTCTTGCATACCGGTATACTGTTACTTTATATTCTGCATATTCAATTTTAAGAAAATTCCATTACCGGTCAGATACTGATTCACCCCCCCCTCTCAGTATCTGTGGGAACCCTAACAATTGGTATCAGAGCTTGGTCCTCTTTTTTCAGAAGCCTAACAGCTTGAGGAAGATCTTGACACCGGTAAAGATGGAAAATCTGATGAAGCAACTTGAAGGAGCTCTTACTGACTATGATGCAGAGAAGTTGAAAAATATCAAATTAGAAGATGATTTAAAGGTAGCTTAGGACATTATTCAGGCACTTCAAGAAAATCTTACTATTACAAAAAACAAGAGAAGAGAACTTTGTGAAAAATTGCAAAATGAAAATGATGAAAAGGAATCATTAAATGATATGATAAGCAAATTGAAACAAGAGATCATGACAACAAAAAATGAAATGCGGGATATGACTATGAGATTCTGCAAAGAGATTGAGGACAGAAAGAGGAATGAAGAAGAATTGACCAGAAGACTAAGTGATGCAGCAAATGAGAACACAAGACTTAGCTATGAAAATGACATGTTGAAGACAGATCTGATGTATACTCAAAATGACTCGAATGAACTAATGAGACAAAAAGAGATCTTGGAAAGGGAATTGGAAACTGCAAATCAACACAGAGAAAAATTCAAGAAAAGCTCAGAAGAACTTGGTACCTTATTGAAGAATCAAAAACCCAAAGGTGACACTTCTGGAGTTGGATTTGAAGTTGGAGAAAGCTCTGGTACTGCAAATACCCAGGATCAAAGCAAACCGGTAAGACCCTCTAATACTTACAAATTCAATGGAAAATACTTTAACTGTAATAAATATGGTCATAGGGCAAATGAATGTAGATCTAGGAATTATCAGAACATCAATCCTCCGACCGGTCAATGCACCAAATGCAACAAAATTGGTCATAACTCTGAAAATTGCAGAATGAATGTAAGATGTTATGTTTGTGGAAGATATGGTCATTTATCAAATAAATGCAGAACACAAACCGACATAGGTTCTGGGAAAGCTATTCAGAAAAATAATGTAACTTGTTATGCATGTAACAAGATTGGTCATATTGCTAAATTTTGTAGAAGTAAAGGTACACCGGTAGATAACAAAAGTACTAGCTTGAAAGGTAAAGAAAAGGTTGAAGAGGTTAAGCAAGAATTTCAAAGTAATGGATTAGAAAAGGTGATCTAAATATTGGGGTTACTCCTCCACCGGTAGAACCAACAAATGCTTCGTCGGCAGGACAAAGCAATGCTCCACCGGCAGGATGTTCTTCATCAAATTGAAGAAAATTATCTTGAGGGTTTGGCAATTTAATGACACATGTGCTATTATTCCCTCGGTTAGCGAAAAGAAGTTGAAAATCCTCCATTACCGGCAAATAAAGTTGAGTTAATACATTGCCGACAAATAATTAATGCGGTAGGTAGCAGAAAAGACTTTATAAAATAAGGTTTTTGGCTCCATTTCATTTCACCATGAATTCAAACCTTTAGAGAGCGCGAAGATTTCCGAGCTAAGGCATTCCAAGCAAAGAGGCAAAGCACTTCAGCAATCAATCCATCCAAAGGTACAAAAAGGTATTTATCATCATGGCATCCTCCTCTGTACCTGAATTCATAGCAAACCCTACAGTAGTCGAGGTTATAAAATGACCTAGGCCTGTGTTTGAGCTAGTTCCCGAGGTAGCTAAGAAAGATGACAACACAGGTGTTTTTTCCCAAATTCCAAAGGGTGTTGTTTATGCAAGAAGACCCTAGAATGTATATTCATTGCAACATAGAGGAATTAGGTGATGAAGAAATAAAAAACATGTACAAATCTGTTATATGTGACAATGCCAGAAATGTGAAACCTGAACATAAAATTGTTGAAACTCTAAGATTCACTGAAATCCTCTACATTCCTGAATTTCCCAAGGAAGTGGTTAGGATAGTTCTTAGCAGGGTACATGGCTCATTCTTTTGGCTTGACTCAGTGCATAAAATTACAAAGGTAGCTGTGAAAGCAGTAACAGGGTTACCTTCCACCGATACCAGACCCGACAAAACCAAGAAGGTCTCCAATGACCTAGTAATGAAATTAATTGGTGCAACATCCGACAAAAGATCATTGAGGGTTAATGATGTGACCGATACAAATGTGAGATTCATTAGCATGATTCTAGGTTACAAAGCAACTCATGCAAATAGGCTTAACTCTGTTTCCAGTTTATGCATAAAGAGTGCTTATGACATGGTTAAGGACAATATGAAAATTGATATCTGTGAATGGTTAAAAGATGAGTTAATTGACAATTTGGCAAAAATCAAGAAGGATAAGAAAGGAACCTTTAGATTTGGAAATTTACTTGTATTCTTAATACAACATATAACCAAACAGGCTCCCAGTATAGGAAACAAGGATTTTGGATTTGACATACCGGTAGGAAAATAATTGTCTGACTTATTCAACAACATGGGTGAAAACAAAGAAAAGAATATCCATGAGTATTTTCAAGCACTAAAAGTCAAAATGAATAAGAGGATCAGACTATCACAGGAAATTGTCAACAAATAAAAGGATGACATATGTTTTGTAATAAAAAATGATGAGATCTGGATGGAAGCAGTCATCCCAAGAATAATCTGGGTTACAGAAATGGGGTATGAAACAGATGACCACATAGTGGAAACTTATGCCAAAGCACTTCTGGAAGCCCCCAATGAACCAAAGGAAGAAGTATTTGGTAGTGCTGAGCACATTGAAAGTCAAATTCAATCTAAAAAGAGAGTAAAGAAAGTTGAGGCATCTGTGACGAAAGGAAGCAGGCAAGCAAAAGCCTTAAAAGATGATGTATTAAAGAAAACCGGCATAACAGAAGAAGAGTTGGCAGCCCAACAGCCTGAAACTCATCTATCACTGGTAGATACCTCCTCAGAAGGAGATATGCCAACAACTTTCAAAAGAGTTGTTAGGAAAAGAGACCCCTCACCGGTATCCACTCCTTCACCTAGAAGGACAAGACAGAAGCAACAAGCTGTAAGGTCTCCAGTCAAGAAAGCCACACCTAAGAAAAAGCTGACCCCCAAAAAGAAGAAGAAGACAGACACTGACTTGGCCCCTTTTGACATATTACTGAATGAAATCACAGAGGAAGGTAAATTGAAAAACATAGGGAAAATCTATGACACCCTATCAGAAGATGAGAAAGGACAAGTTGAAGAAAGTGTTATACTACACATGGACATGTATAAAAAGTTTTTGATGCAAGTCCTAAATGAAATTCCTGATGAATTATATAAAAGACTTGAGGCCAGAAGGCAAGGAATAATTGAGTTGGATAAGAAAATTAAAATAGAAAAATTACTTGCAATATACCCAGTCAATTCACCTAAGGAAATTGATGATTTGATAGCTCAGGCCAACCGGACAGTCTTTTCCACTGCACACTGGCAAATATCATTAATGGCAAGTAGAGTTACTGAAGTTTCAACTGAAACAGAAGATGGTTGGGATAGATTCTTGGTTGAAAAAGAAAAACAAGAAGAATATATGAATCCCAAGCCCATTCTGGTATATCAAAAGGACAAAGGGAAAGGTAAAGTTGGTGGACCGCCAAGTATCAAGATTAGAGACAACTTACCCCCACCTCCTTTAAATACTCCATCGGTAAAAACAACTGCAGAAGATCAACCGGCAGCTGAGAGCATGGACATAGAGGATAACAATCCTAATCTGATAATAAAGAGCAACCGGCAACAGGAAACCAAGAGCAATCGGCAGCAGATTCAGAGAAAAAGATGGAATCTGGAACACAAACAGAGCAACCAACAGAGCTAAAGGCTCCAAAACAGATGCCACCGGTAAGAAATGATGCAAGAAAAACTGTGCTTAAAGAGATGGAGACACAAAATACCTACCAAAGGTCAATACCAGCATGGTCCCTTCCACCGGCACTCAGTTCACTGGGTCACCATCAAATGTAACAGAGGTATTGCTCGAATCTATCAAGAAAATAACTGATTATAGCTCACAAGCCTATAAAGCAATAAATGATTCAATTCCAGTTTTGAAATTAATAGCTCCAAATTGTAATATAGCCAACAAAGATTCTTTAGGCCAGTTGGATACACTTTGTAAATATATTTCTGGAAATTTTGAGCAAACAAAGGTAGAAACTATAAAGGAAAGTGTAGAAAAAGAGAAACATAAATTCTTTGAGGAAGGAATAAAGAAGTGTAATAGGGAATTTGACACACTTCTACCGGAACTGTGCAATTTATAGAAAAAGTACAAAACTCTGTATAAAGACACCTGTAAGATAAACTTTTTGACCACGGATGTAGACAAAAAGATGAGCAAGGTACAGGAAGAGATCAATAAACTTACTGATAATTTTTTTAACTCACCCGATACATTATCAGTTTTTGAGGAAAAGATAATAAATTTTGAGGAAGAATTGCTCAAATTAGAAAGAGAAAAAGAGAAAATAAACAAGGCAAAATTTTTGAGATCTAAACTAAGTCCAAGATTGGACTATTTAGCATCTCTGCGTAAGGAAATCTCAGAGGCACTAACACAGGGTAGCAAAACATCGGCAGAGCACTTGCAGCATCTCATCGGTATAGTACACAGAACTGAGATAGCAATAAAGGAGAGCAAGAAGTTTATGGATGGTATAAACTTAATTTTGGGAGATATTCTTCAGATAATAACTACCCAACTACAAGGTTGAGGTTATAAATTGGTACAGCTGCAAAATCTATTAACCTTTGTCATTGATGCCAAAGGGGGAGTAGTAGATGAGAAAATTCAAAAAATAGGGATCACATGCTCAGGGGGAGCTCTAACATTTTTGGTAAACATTTTTGGTAACATTTTTGGACTATACATTTTTGGATACTTTTTGAAATTTCTCATGAGTGTTACCATCAATGCCAAAGGGGGAGATTGTTGGCATATGGACACTCCAATGAGACATTGTGTGTGATTGAAGGTTTTGTCATTGATGGCAACCTTGCAATCCTATGGAACTGGCAAGACATTATACCGGCAAAGCATTACTCAGGCAACCTTGCAATCCTATGGCACCGGCAAGACATTATACCGGCAAATCTTTACTCAAATAAAGCAGTGCACCGACATCAACAAAATCAATCTACACCGGCACCGGCATAGAAGATGTACACTAGCACAGAAGATGTACACCGGCACAGAAGGAAATATGTATACCAGCACAGAGGCCGACAGGATTTCTGATATGTAATATTTTGTTTATCAATGTAAGCCGACTTGGCAAATTGTAAAATGACTCTTGTATATAAAAGAGATCATTGTAGGCATTTGTAAGATATGGATAGAATGTAATAAATAAATTATAAGGCAAACCTAATGTGCGAATTGTAGGTCAAGGGTATATGTAAAGAACAGAGCAAGAACCGGTACTGAATCTGGCATTGAAGATGCTATTGTAAAGCAGTACAGAATATTGGATTTGTGTAAATCCTCATTGTAAGTCAGTGTGACTTCTTATTGAGCAGTGAGCTCTAGGCAGTTAGCCTTCCTGCATGTGCAGGCCCCTATTGTAAGTAATATTCTCTTATTGGCAAGTAAGTGAATATTGTGGGTCGCAAATCCCACCGAGGTTTTTCCCACACCGGGTTTCCTCGTAAAACATCTTGTGTTATGGTGTTCTTTTCATGTGGATGCTTTTGATTCTGTTATTTGCATTAATTCTTGCATACCGGTATACTGTTACTTTATATTCTGCATATTCAGTTTTAAGAAAATTCCATTACCGGTCAGATACTAATTCACCCCCCCGCCCTCTCAGTATCTGTGGGAACCCAACACTCCAAAACTGGGTCTTTCGAGGCACAAGCTCTGAAATGAGCTTCTAAGAGAATGATGTGCGTCAGAATTGAGTTTTGACGCTACAGGCTCCGGAATAGGGACTTGCCTCTTGAAACCTTGTTGTGCCTCAAAACATTGATTTTGTTGTGCTAATATCAGGGCTTTCAAGGCACAAGCTCTGAAATGAGGTTATAAGAGCACAATGTACATCAAAATTGCGTTTTGACGCTACCGACTCTAGAATTGGGACTTGTGTCTTGAAACCTTGTTGTGCCTCCAAACACTAATTTTTATGCTCCAAAAACAAGGATTTTGAGGCACAACCTCTGAAATGAGGTTCTAAGAACACCATGTTTGTCAAAATCGTGTTTTGACGCTATCACCTTCAAAATCGGGACTTGTGTCTTGAAACCTTGTTGTGTCTTTAAAGATTGATTTTGATGTTTTGAAACTAGAGCTTTTGAGCCACACCCTCCGAAATGAGATTCTAAGAGAACGATATGCATCAAAATCATGTTTTGACACTATAGGCTCCGAAATAGGGACTTGCGTCTTGAAAGTGTGTTGTGCCTCCAAACACCAATTTGGATGCTTCGAAAGCAAAGATTTTGAGGCATAAGCTCCAAAACAAGGTTCAAGAGCACGATGTGCGTCATATTCAAATTTTGATGCTCTTGGCTCTAGAATCAGGACTTGCATCTTGAAACCTTGTTGTCCCTCCAAACATCGATTTTGATGCTCTAAAACTGGGGCTTTTGAGGCACAATTTCTAAAACAAAGTTCTAAGAGTACAATGTGCATAAAAATTGAATTTTGATCCTACTGGCTCTAGAATCGGGGCTTGCATCTTGAAACCTTGTTGTACCTCAAAACACTGATTTTGATGCTCCAAAACTGGGACTTTCGAGGCATAAGCTCCGAAATGAGCTTCTAAGAGCACGATGTACATCAAAATTGCATTTTGTTGCTACCGACTCTGGAATTGGGACTTGTGTCTTGAAACCTTGTTGTGCCTCCAAACACTAATTTTTAAGCTCCAAAAAAGAGAGTTTTGAGGCACAACCTCCGAATGAGGTTCTAAGAACACCATGTTTGTCAAAATCATGTTTTGATGCTATCGACTTGAGAATCGAGACTTGTGTCTTGAAATCTTGTTGTGCCTTTAAACATTGATTTTGATGTTTTGAAACTGGAGCTTTCGAGGCACACACTCCGAAACTGAAGATTTTGAGGCATAAGCTCCAAAACAAGGTTCTAAGAGCACACGATGTGTGCAAATATCAGATTTTGACACTATTGACTCTAGAATCGGGTCTTGCATCTTGAAACCTTGTTGTGCCTCCAAACATTGATTTTGATGCTCCAAAACTGGGTCTTTTGAGGCACAATCTCCGAAATGAGCTTGTAAAAGAATGATGTGCGTCAAAATGGAATTTTGATGCTACAGGCTCCAGAATAGGGACTTGCATCTTGAAACCTTGCTGTGCCTCAAACATTGATTTTGATGTGCCAAAATCAGGGCTTTCGAGGAACAAGCTCCGAAATGAGGTTCTAAGAGTACGATGTACATAAAAATTGCGTTTTGATGCTACTGATGGAATTGAGACTTGTGTCTTCAAATCTTGTTGTGCCTCCAAACACTAATTTTTCTGCTCCAAAAATGAGGATTTTGAGGCACAACCTCCGAAATGAGGTTCTAAGAACACCATGTTTGTCAAAATCGTGTTTTCACGCTATCACCTTCAAAATCGGGACTTGCGTCTTGAAACCTTGTTGTGTCTTTAAAGATTGATTTTGATGTTTTGAAACTAGAGCTTTTGAGCCACATGCTCCGAAATGAGGTTTTAAGAGCACGAAGTGCATCAAAATCACGTTTTGATACTACAGCCTCTAAAATAGGGACTTGCATCTTGAAAGCGTGTTGTGCCTCCAAACACCAATTTAGATGCTTCGAAACTGAAGATTTTGAGGCATAAGCTCCAAAACAAGGTTCTAAGAGCACGATGTGCATCATATTCAAATTTTGACGCTCTCGGCTCTAGAATCAAGACTTGCATCTTGAAACCTTGTTGTCCTACCAAACATCGATTTTGATGCTCCAAAATTGGGGCTTTTGAGGCACAATTTGTAAAACAAAGTTCTAAGAGCACAATATGCATCAAAATTGAATTTTGATGCTACTGGCTCTAGAGTCAGGGCTTGCATCTTGAAACCTTGTTGTGCCTCAAAACACTGATTTTGATGCTCCAAAACCAGGGCTTTCGAGGCACAAGCTCCAAAATGAGCTTCTAAGAGCATGATGTACATCAAAATTGCGTTTTGTTGCTACCCACTCTGGAATTGGGACTTGTGTCTTGAAACCTTGTTGTACCTCCAAACACTAATTTTTAAGCTCCAAAAAAGAGGCTTTTGAGGCATAACCTCCAAATGAGTTCTAAGAACACCATGTTTGTCAAAATCATGTTTTGATGCTATCAACTTGACAATCGGGACTTGTGTCTTGAAACCTTGTTGAGCCTTTAAACATTGATTTTGATGTTTTGAAACTGGAGCTTTCGAGGCACATGCTCTGAAATGAGGTTCTAAAAGCACGATGTGCATCAAAATCACGTTTTGACACTACAGGCTCCAGAATAAGGACTTGCATCTTGAAAGCCTGTTGTGCCTCCAAACACCAATTTGGATGCTTCGAAATCAAAGATTTTGAGGCATAAGCTCCAAAACAAGGTTCTAAGAGCACGATGTGTGTCAAATTCAAATTTTGATGCTTTTTACTCTAGAATCAGGACTTCCATCTTGAAACCTTGTTGTCCCTCCAAACATTGATTTTGATGCTCCAAAACTGGGGCTTTTGAGGCAGAATTTCTAAAACAAAGTTCTAAGAGCACAATGTGCATCAAAATTGAATTTTGATGCTACTGCCTCTAGAATCAGGGCTTGCATCTTGAAACCTTGTTATGCCTCAAAACATTGATTTTGATGCTCCAAAACCGGGCCTTTCGAGGCACAAGCTTCGAAATGAGCTTCTAAGAGAATGATGTGCGTCAAAATGAAATTTTGACGCGACAGGCTCCGGAATAGGGACTTGCTTCTTGAAACTTTGTTGTGCCTCGAAACATTGATTTTGATATTCCAAAATCAAGGCTTTCAAGGCTCAAGCTCTAAAATGAGGTTCTAAGAGCACGATGTACATCAAAATTTCATTTTGATGATATTGACTCAGGAATTGGGACTTGTGTCTTGAAACCTTGTTGTGTCTTGAAACCTTGTTGTGCCTCCAAACACTAATTTTTATTATCCAAAAATGAGGCTTTTGTGGCACAACCTTGGAAATGAGTTTCTAAGAACAGCATGTTTGTCAAAATTGTGTTTTGACCCTAACAGCTTTAGAATCGGGACTTGTGTCTTGAAACCTTGTTATGCCTTTAAATATTGATTTTGATGTTTTGAAACTGAAGATTTCGAGCCACGCACCGAAACGATGTTCTAAGAGCACGATGTGCATCAAAATCATGTTTTGACACTACAAGCTCTAGAATAGGAACTTGCGTCTTGAAAATTTGTTGTGCCTCCAAAGACCAATTTTGATGCTTTGAAACCGATGATTTTGAGGCGTAAGGTCCAAAACAAGGTTCTAAGAGCACGATGTATGCCAAAATTAAATTTTGATGCTACTAGCTCCAGAATCAGGACTCGAATCTTGCAACCTTGTTGTGCCTCCAAACATCGATCTTGATGCTCCAAAACTGGGGCCTTTGAGGCTAAATTTCTAAAAAAGGGTTCTAACAGCACAATGTGCATCAAAATTGAATTTTGATGCTATTGGCTCTAGAATCGGGGCTTGCATCTTGAAACCTTGTTGTGCCTCAAAATACTGATTTTGATGCTCTAGAATAGGGACTTGCTTCATGAAACCTTGTTGTGCCTCAAAACATTGATTTTTATGTGCCAAAATCAGGGCTTTCAAGACACAAGCTCCGAAATGAGGTTCTAAGAGTATGATGTACATCAAAATTGCATTTTGATGCTACTGACTCTAGAATTGGGACTTGTGTCTTGAAAGCTTGTTTTGCCTCCAAACACTAATTATATGCTCCAAAAATGAGCCTTTTGAGGCACAACCTCCGAAATGAGGTTCTAAGAACACCATGTTTGTCAAAATTCTGTTTTGACGCTATCAGCTTGAGAATCGGGACTTGTTTTTTGAAACCTTGTTGTGCCTTTAAACATTGATTTTGATGTTTTGAAACTAGAGCTTTTGAGCCACACGCTATGAAACTAGGTTATAACAGCATCATGTGCATCAAAAACAAGTTTTCGCACAATGTGTTCCAAAACAAGGTTCTAATAGCACGATGTGTGTCAAAATCAAATTTTGACGCTACCGGCTCTAGAATCAGTACTTGCATCTTGAAACTTTTTTCTGCCTCCAAACATCGATTTTGATGATCCAAAACTGGGGCTTTTGACGCACAATTTCTAAAAGAGGGTTCTAAGAGCACAATGTGCATCAAAATTGAATTTTGATGCTACTACCTCTAGAATCAGGCCTTACAGCTTGAAACCTTGTTGTGCCTCAAAACATTGATTTTGACACTCCAAAACTGGGTCTTTGGAGGCACAAGCTCTGAAATGAGCTTTTGAGGCACAACCTCAAAAATGAGGTTATAAGAACATTATGTTTGTCAAAATCGTGTTTTGACACTATCAGCTTGAGAATCGGGACTTGTGTCTTGAAACCTTGTTGTGTCTTTAAACATTGATTTTGATGTTTCGAAACTGGAGCTTTTGAGCCACACGCTCCAAAACAAGGTTCTAAGAGCACGATTTGCACCAAAATAGAGTTTTGACACTAGAGGCTCCGGAATAGGGACTTGCGTCTTGAAATCTTGTTGTGCCTTTAGACACCAATTTTGATGCTTCCAAACTGAAGATTTTGAGGCATAAGCTCAAAAACAAGGTTCTAAGAGCACGATGTGCATCAAAATCAAATTTTGACGCTACCGGCTCTAGAATCAGGATTTGCATCTTGAAACCTTGTTGTGCCTCCAAACATCAATTTTGATGCTCCAAAACTGGGGCTTTTGAGGCACTATTTCTAAAACAGGCTTCTAAGAGCACAATGTGCATGAAACTTTAATTTTGATGCTACTAGCTCTAGAATCAGGACTTGCATCTTGAAACCTTGTTGTGCCTCCAAACATTAATTTTGATGCTCCAAAATGTGCTTCTAAGAAAATGATGGGCGTGAAAATGGAATTTTCACGCTACAGGCTCCGGAATAGGGACTTGCTTCTTGAAACCTTGTTGTGCCTCCAAACGCTGACTTAGATATTCCAAAATCAGGGCTTTCAAGACACAAGCTCCGAAATGAGGTTCTAAGAGCACGATGTACATCAAAATTGTGTTTTGACGCTACCAACTCTGAAATTGGGACTTGTCTTGAAACCTTGTTGTGCCTCCAAACACTAATTTTATGCTCCAAAAATAAGGCTTTTGAGGAACAACCTTCGAAATGAGGTTCTAAGAACACTATGTTTGTCAAAATTGTGTTTTGACACTATCAGCTTGAGAATCGAGACTTGTGTCTTGAAACCTTGTGTCTTTAAACATTGATTTTGATGTTTTCAAACTGGCGCATTCGAGCCACACGCTTCGAAATGAGGTTCTAAGAGCATGATGTGCATCAAAATCACATTTTGACACTACAGGCTCTGGAATATAGGGACTTACGTCTTTAAACCTTGTTGTGCCTCCAAACATCGATTTTGATGCTCCAAAATTGGGGCTTTTGAGGTACAATTTCTAAAACATGGTTCTAAGAGCACATGTGCATCAAACTTGAATTTTGATGGTACTGGCTCTAAAATCGGGGCTTGCATCTTGAAACCTTGTTGTGCCTCAAAGCACTCATTTTGATGCTCCAAAATCGGGGCTTTCGAGGCACAAGCTTCGAAATGAGGTTCTAAGAGCACAATGTGCGACAAAATCAAATTTTGGCGCTATTGACTCAAGAATCGGGACTTGCATCTTGAAACCTTGTTGTGCCTCCCAAACATTGATTTTGATGCTCCAAAACTGGGTCTTTCGAGGCACAAGCTCTGAAATGAGCTTCTCAAAGAATGATGTGCATCAAAATGGCTACTGGCTCCGGAATAGGGACTTGTTTCTTGAAACCTTGTTGTGCCTCAAAACATTGATTTTGATGTGCCAAAATCAGGGTTTTCAAGGCACAATCTCCGAAATGAGGTTCTAAGAGCATGTTGTACATCAAAACTGCATTTTGACTCTACCCACTCTGGAATTGGGACTTGTGTCTTGAAACCTTGTTGTGCCTCCAAACACTAATTTTTATGCTCGAAAAATGAGGCTTTTGAGTCACAAGCTCTGAAATGAGGTTCTAAGAACACCATGTTCGTCAAAATCGTGTTTTCATGCTATCAGCTTGAGAATCAGGACTTGTGTCTTGAAACATTGTTGTGCCTTTAAACATTGATTTGGATGTTTTGAAACTAGAGTTTTTGAGCCACATGCTCCAAAAGGAGGTTCTAAGAGCACGATGTGCATCAAAATCACATTTTGAAACTACAGGCTCTGGAATAGGGACTTGCGTCTTGAAAGCTTGTTGTGCCTCCAAACACCAATTTTGATGTTTCAAAATTGAAGATTTTGAGGCATAGGCTCCAAAACAAGGTTCTAAGAGCATGATGTGCATCAAAATCAAATTTTGACGCTACTGGCTCTAGAATAAGGAATTGCATCTTGAAACCTTTTTGTGCCTCCAAACTGGGGCTTTTGAGGCACAATTTCTAGAACAGGGTTCTAAGAGCACAAGCTTCGAAATAAGGTTCTAAGAGCATGATGTGCGCCAAAATCATATTTTTACACTATTGACTCTAGAATTCAAACTTGCATTTTGAAACCTTGTTGTGCATCTAAACATTGATTTTGATGCTCCAAAACTGGGTCTTTTGAGGCACAAACTCCAAAATGAGCTTCTAAGAGAATGATGTGCGTCAAAATGGAATTTTGATGCTACAGACTCTGGAATAGGGACTTGCTTCTTGAAACCTTGTTGTGCCTCAAAACATTGATTTTGATGTCCCAAAATCAGGGCTTTGAAGGGAAAAGCTCTGAAATGAGGTTCTAAGAGCATGATGTACATCAAAATTGCGTTTTGACGCTACCCACTCTCCAGAATTGGGACTTGTTTCATGAAACCTTGTTGTGCCTCCAAACACTAATTTTTATGCTCCAAAAATGAGGGTTTTGAGGCACAACCTCTGGAATGAGGTTCTAAGAACACCATGTTTGTCAAAAAAGTATTTTGATGCTATCAGCTTGAGAATCGGGACTTGTGTCATGAAACCTTTCTATGCCTTTAAACATTGATTTTGATATTTTGAAACTGGAGGTTTCGAGCCACACGCTCGGAAACGAGGTTCTAAGAGCACGATGTGGCTTCGGAATAGGGACTTGCATCTTGAAGGCTTGTTGTGCCTCCAAACACCTTATTTGATGCTTTGAAACCGAAGATTTTGAGGCATAAGCTCCAAAACAAGGTTCTAAGAGCACGATGTGCGTCAAATTTCTAAGAGCACGATTCCAGAATCAGGACTTGCATCTTGAAACTTTGTTGTGCCTCCAAACATCAATTTTGATGCTCCAAAACTGGGGCTTGTGAGGCACAATTTGTAAAACAGGGTTCTAAGGGCACTATGTGCATCAAACATGAATTTTGATGCTATTGGCTCTAGAATTGGGGCTTGCCTCTTGAAACCTTGTTGAGCCTCAAAACGTTGATTTTGATGATCTGAAACCAGGGCTTTTGAGAAAAAAGCTTCAAAATGAGGTTCTAAGAGCACGATGTGCACCAAAATCAGATTTTGATGCTATTGACTCTAGAATCAAGACTTGCATCTTGAAAACCTATTGTGCCTCAAAACATTGATTTTGATGTTCCAAAATCAGAGCTTTCAAGGCACAAGCTTTGAAATGAAGTTCTAAGAGCATGATGTACATCAAAATTGTGTTTTGACACTACCAACTATGGAATTGGGACTTGTGTCTTGAAACCTTGTTGTGACTCCAAACATTTATTTTGATGCTCCAAAACTAGGTATTTCGAGGCACAAGCTTCGAAATGAGCTTCTAAGAGAATGATGTGTGTCAAAATGGAATTTTGATGCTACAGACTCTGGAATAGGGACTTTCTTCTTGAAACATTGTTGTGCCTCAAAACGTTTATTTTGATGTGCCAAAATCAGGGCTTTCAAGGCACAAGCTCTGAAATGAGGTTCTAAGAGCATGATGTACATCAAAAATGCGTTTTGACGCTACCCACTCTGGAATTGGGACTTGTGTCTTGAAACCTTATTGTGCCTCCAAACACTAATTTTTATGCTCCAAAAATGAGGCTTTTGAGGCACAACCTCCGAAATGAGGTTCTAAAAATAGCATGTTTGTTAAAATAGTGTTTTGATGCTATCAGCTTGAGAATCGAGACTTATGTCGTGAAACCTTGTTGTGCCTTTATAAAATTTATTTTGATGTTTTGAAACTAGAGCTTTTGAGCCACACGCTCCGAAATGAGGTTCTAAGAGCACGATGTGCATCAAAATTACGTTTTGACACTACAGGCTCTGGAATAGGGACTTGCGTCTTGAAAGCTTGTTGTGCCTCCAAACACCAATTTTGATGCTTCAAAACTGAAGATTTTGAGGTATAAGCTCTAAAACAAGAATCTAAGAGCACGATGTGTGTCAAAATCAAATTAAATCAAATTTTGACATTACCGGCTCCAGAATGAGGACTTGCATCTTGAAACCTTGTTGTGCCTCCAAACATCGATTTTGATGCTCCAAAATTGGGACTTTTGAGGCACAATTTCTAAAACAGGGTTCTAAGAGCACAATGTGAAAACAACTTTAATTTTGATGCTATTGACTCTAGAATCAGGACTTACATCTTGAAACCTTGTTGTACCTCCAAACATTGATTTTTGATGCTAAAAAACTGGGTCTTTCCAGGCACAAGCTCCGAAAACTGGGTCTTTCTAGGCACAAGCTCCGAAATGAGGTTCTAAGAGAATGATGTGCGTCAAAATGGAATTTTGACGCTACAGGCTCTGGAATAGGTACTTGCTTCTTGAAACCTTGTTGTGCCTCCAAACATTTATTTTGATGTTCCAAAATCAGGGCTTTCAAGGCACAATCTCCTAAATGAAGTTCGAAGAGCACGATGTACACCAAAATTACTTTTTGATGCTACCGACTCTCGAATTGGGACTTGTGTCTTGAAACCTTGTTGTGCCTCCAAACACTAAATTTTATGCTCCAAAAATGAGGCTTTTGAGGAACAACCTCCGAAATGAAGTTCTATGAACACCATGTTTTTTAAAATCATGTTTTGACGCTATTAGCTTGAGAATCGGGACTTGTGTCTTGAAACCTTGTTGTGCCTTTAAACATTGATTTTCTTGTTTTGAAACCGGATTTTTTGAGCCACACACTGCAAAACGAGGTTCTAAGAGCATGATGTGCATCAAAATCACGTTTTGACACTAGAGGCTCCGGAATAGGGATTTGCGCCCTGAAAGCTTCTTGTGCCTCCAAACACCAATTTTGATACTTCGAAACTAAAGATTTTCAGGCATAAGCTCCAAAAAAAGGTTCTAAGAAAATGATGTGCGTCAAAATAAAATTTTGATGGTACTGACTCTAGAATCAAGACTTGCATCTTGAAACCTTGTTGTGCAACCAAACATCAATATTGATGAACCAAAACTGGGGCTTTTGAGGCACAATTTCTAAAATATGGTTCTAAGAGCACAATATGCTTCAAAATTGAATTTTGATGGTACTGGCTCTAGAATCGGGGCTTGCATCTTGAAACCTTGTTGTGCCTCAAAACATTGATTTTGATGCTTCGAAACTGGGGCTTTTGAGGCACAAGCTATGAAATGAGGTTCTAAGAGCACGATGTGCCCCAAAATCATATTTTGATGCTATTGACTCTAGAATTGGGAGTTGCATTTTGAAACCTTGTTGTGCCTCCAAACATTGATTTTGACACTCCAAAACTAGGTCTTTCAAGGCACAAGCTCCGAAATGCGTTTCTAAGAGAATGATGTGCGTCAAAATGAAATTTTGACGCTACAGGCTGCTGATAGGGACTTGCTTCTTGAAACCTTGTTGTGTCTCAAAACATTGATTTTGATGTGCCAAAATCAAGGCTTTCAAGGCACAAGTTCCGAAGTGAGGTTCTAAGAGCACGATGTATATCAAAATTGCATTTTGACGCTACCCACTCTAGAATTGGGACTCGTGTCTTGAAACCTTGTTGTGCCTCCAAACACAAATTTTTATGCTCCAAAAACAAGGCTTTTGAGGCACAACCTCCGAAATGAGTTTCTAAGAACACCATGTTTGTCAAAATAATGTTTTGACGCTATCAACTTCAAAATCGAGACTTATGTCATTAGACCTTGTTGTGCCTTTAAACATTGATTTTGATGTTTTGAAACTAGAGCTTTTGACCCACACGCTCCCAAACGAGGTTCTAAGAGCACGATGTGCATCAAAATCACCTTTTGACACTACAGGCTCTGGAATAGGGACTTGCGTCTTGAAAGCTTGTTGTCCCTCCAAACACCAATTTTGATGCTTTGAAAGCTCAAATTTTGACGCTACCAGCTCCAGAATTAGGACTTGCATCTTGAAACATTGTTGTGCCTCCAAACATCGATTTTGATGCTCGAAAACTAGGGCTTTTGAGGCACAATTTCTAAAACGGGGTTCTAAGAGCACAATTTGCATCAAAATTCAATTTTGATGCTACTGGCTCTAGAATCGGGGCTTGCATCTTGAAACCTTGTTGTGCCTAAAAATACTGATTTTGATGCTCCAAAACGGGATTTTCGGGGCACAAGCTTCAAAATGAGGTTTGAAGAGCATGATGTGCACCAAAATCAGATTTTAAAGCACTGATTATGATGTTCCAAA
Source organism: Cryptomeria japonica (assembly GCF_030272615.1). Taxonomy (NCBI): domain Eukaryota; kingdom Viridiplantae; phylum Streptophyta; class Pinopsida; order Cupressales; family Cupressaceae; genus Cryptomeria; species Cryptomeria japonica. The sequence continues at coordinate 338,763,553 of NC_081412.1, forward strand.
ATAAGGGCTTTCAAGGCACAAGCTCCGAAATGAGGTTCTAAGAGCACGATGTACATCAAAATTGCATTTTGATGCTACCAACTCTGGAATTGGGACTTGTGTCTTGAAACATTGTTGTGCCTCCAAACACTAATTTCTATGCTCCAAAAACAAGGCTTTTGAGGAACAACCTCCGAAATGAGGTTCTAAGAACACCATGTTTGTCAAAATCGTGTTTTGACGCTATCATCTTGAGAATCCGGACTTGTATCTTGAAACCTTGTTGTGCCTTTAAACATTGATTTTGATGTTTTGAAACTGGAGCTTTCAAGCCACACACTCTGAAACGAGGTTCTAAGAGCATGATGTGTATCAAAATCATGTATTGACACTACAGGCTCCGGAATAGGGACTTGCAGATTAAAAGTTTTTTGTGCCCCAGAATAAGGACTTGCATCTTGAAACCTTGTTGTGCCCAAACATCGATTTTGTTGCTCCAAAACTTGGGCTTTTGAGGCACAATTTCTAAAATAGGGTTCTAAGACCATAATGTGCATCAAAATTGAATTTTGATGCTAATAGCTCGAGAGTCGGGGCATGCATCTTGAATCCTTGTTGTGCCTCAAAACACTAATTTTGATGCTCTTAAATCGGGCCTTTCGAGGCACAAGCTTGTAAATGAGGTTCTAAAAGCACAATGCGCGTGAAAATCAGATTTTGGCACTATTGACTCTAGAATCTGGACTTGCATCTTGAAACCTTGTTGTGCCTCCAAACATTGATTTTGATGCTTGAAAACTGGGTCTTTGCAGACACAAGCTCCGAAATGAGCTTCTAAGAGAATGATGTGCGTCAAAATGGAATTTTGACGCTACAGGCTTCGGAATAGGAACTTGCTTCTTGGAACCTTTTCGTGCCTCCAAACACTGACTTAGATGTTCCAAAATCAGGTCTTTCAAGGCACAAGCTCCGAAATGAGGTTCTAAGAGCACGATGTACATCAAAATTGCGTTTTGACGCTACCGACTCTGGAATTGGGACTTGTGTCTTGAAACTTTGTTGTGCCTCCAAACACTAATTTTTATGCTCCAAAAACGAGGCGTTTGAGGCACAACCTCCGAAATGAGGTTCTAAGAACACCATGTATGTAGCAGAGCTTAAACTGGTACTGAATCTGGCATAGTAGATGCTAATCTGAAACAGTACAAGACATTGGATTTCTATAATCCATTTTTGTAAGTCAATGTGACTTCTTTGTAATTGAGCATTGAGCTCTGGGCACTTGGCCTTCCTGCATGTGCAGGCCCCTATTGTAAGCAGTAATATTCTCTTATTGGCCAGTAAGTGAATATTGTGGGTCACAAATCCCACCGAGGTTTTTTCCACACCTGGTTTCCTCGTTAAAATATTGTGTTATGGTGTGTTTCTTATACTGTGGTTATTATTCTTCTTTACTGCATTATTTTTGGTTTACCGGTACACAGTTTTGATATGCTTTTCATGTTATAACTTAAGAAAATTATTATACCAGTCAGATACTGATTCACCCCCCCTCTTAGTATCTTTGGGAATGGTTGCATCAGCTTGAAAATTGAGACTTGTGTCGTGAAACCTTGTTGTGCCTTAAAATATTGATTTTGATGTTTTGAAACTTGAGCTTTTGAGCCACACGGTCTGAAACGAGGTTATAAGAGCACAATGTGCATCAAAATCATGTTTTCACACTACAGGCACTAGAATATGGACTTACATCTTGAAACCTTAATGTGCCTCCAAACACCAATTTTGATGCTTTGAATCCGAAGATTTTGAGGCATAAGCTCCAAAACAAGGTTCTAAGAGCACAATAAGCGTCAAAATCAAATTTTGACGCTACTGACTCTAGAAACATGACTTGCATCTTGAAACCTTGTTTCGTCTCCAAACATTAATTTTGATACTCCAAAACCGGGGCTTTTCAAATTTCTAAAACAGGGTTCTAAGAAACACTGATTTTGATGTTTCGAAATTGGGACTTTTGAGGCACAAGCTTCGAAATGAGTTTCTAAAAGCACGATGTGCGCAAAACTCAGATTTTGACGCTATTGACTCTAAAATTGGGACTTGCATATCGAAACCTTGATGTGCCTACAAACATTGATTTTGATGCTCCAAAACTGGGTCTTTCAAGGCACAAGCTCCAAAATGAGCTTCTAAGAGAATGATGTGCGTCAAAATTGGCTCCGGAATAGGGACTTGCTTCTTGAAACCTTGTTGTGCCTCAAAAGACTGATTTTAATATTCCAAAATCAGGGCTTTTAAGGCACAAGCTCCAAAATGAAGTTCTAAAAGCATGATGGACATCAAAAATGTATTTTGACGCTCCCGACTCTGGAATTGGAACTTGTGTCTTGAAACCTTGTTGTTCCTCCAAACATCGATTTTGATGCTCCAAAACTAGGGCTTTTGAGGCACAATTTCTAAAACAGGGTTCTAAGAGAGCAATGTGCATAAAAATTGAATTTTGATGCTACTAGCTCTATAATCAGGGCTTCCATCTTGAAACCATGTTGTACGTTAAAACACTGATTTTGATACTCTAAAACTGGAGCTTTCGAGGCACAACTTCAAAATGAGGTTCTAAGAGCACAATGTGTGCCAAAATCAGATTTTGATGCTCTTGATTCTACAATCGGGACTTGCATCTTGAAACCTTGTTGTGCCTCCAAAAATTGATTTTGACACTCGAAAACTAGGTCTTTCGAGGCACAAGCTCCGAAATGAGCTTCTAAGAGAATGATGTACATCAAGGCAAAAGCTCCGTAATGAGGTTCTAAGAGCACGATGTACATCAAAATTACGTTTTGACGCTACCGACTCTGGAATTGGGACTTGTGCCTTGAAACCTTGTTGTGCCTTTAAACATTGATTTTGATGTTTTGAAACTAGAGCTTTCGAGCCACACGCTCTGACACGAGGTTCTAAGAGCATGATGTGCATCAACATAATGTTTTGACACTACAGGCTCCAAAATAGGGACTTGAGTCTTTAAAGCTTGTTCTGCCTCCAAACATTGATTTTGACTTGCATCTTAAAACCTTATTGTGCCTCCAAACATCGATTTTGATGCTCCAAAACTGGGGCTTTTGAGGCACAATTTCTAAAAAAGGGTTCTAAGAGCACAATGTGGATCAAAATTCAATTTTGATGCTACTGGCTCTAGAATTGGGGCTTGCATCTTGAAACCTTGTTGTGCCTCGAAACATTGATTTTGACGATCCAAACCTAGGTCTTTCAAGACACAAATTCTGAAAAGAGCTTCTAAGAGAATGATGTGCGTCAAAATGGAATTTTGATGCTACAAGCTCCAAAATAGGGACTTGCTTCTTGTGAAACCTTGTTGTGCCTCCAAACACTGATTTTTATGGTCCAAAATCAGGGCTTTCAAGGCACAAGCTCCGAAATGAGGTTCTAAGAGCACGATGTACATCAAAATTGTGTTTTGACGCTACCGTCTCTGGAATTGGGACTTGTGTCTTGAAACCTTGTCGTAACTCCAAACACTAATTTTTATTCTCCAAAAATGAGGCTTTTGAGGCACAACCTTTGTAATGAGGTTCTAAGAACACCATGTTTGTCAGAATCGTGTTTTGACGCTATCAGCTTTAGAATAGGGACTTGTGTGTTGAAAACTTGTTGTGCCTTTAAACATTGATTTTGATGTTTTGAAAATGGAGCTTTGGAGCCACACGCTCTGAAACGAGGTTCGCAGAGCACGATGTGCATCAAAATCACGTTTTGACAATAAAGGCTCCAAAATAGGGACTTGCATCTTACAATCTTGTTATGCCTCTAAACATCAATTTTGATGTACAAAACCTGGGGTTTTGAGGCACAATTTCTAAGACAGGGTTCTAAGAGCACAATGTGCATCAAAATTGAATTTTGATTCTACTGGCTCTAGAATCATGACTTCCATCTTGAAACCTTGTTGTGCCTCAAAACACTGATTTTGATGCTCCGAAACTAGGGCTTTTGATGCACAAGCTTTGAAATGAGTTTCTAAGATCACGATGTGCGCCAAAATCAGATTTTGACTCTAGAATCGAGACTTGCATCTTGAAATCTTGTTGTGCCTCCAAACATTGATTTTGATGCTCCAAAACTCGATCTTCCGAAGCACAAGCTCCGAAATGAGCTGCGTGAAAATGGAATTTTGACGCTACAGGCTCCGGAATAGGGACTTAGTTCTTGAGGCACAACCTCTTAAATGAGGTTCTAAGAACACCATGTTTCTCAAAATTGTGTATTGACGCTATCAGCTTCAGAATCAGGACTTGTGTCTTGAAACCTTATTGTGCCTTTAAACAGTGATTTTGATGTTTTGAAACTAGAGCTTTCAAGCCACACGCTCTGAAACGAGGTTCTAAAAGCACGATGTGCATCAAAATCACATTTTGAGACTACAGGCTCTGGAATAGGGACTTGCATCTTGAAAGCTTTTTCTGCCTCCAAGCACCAAGTTTGATGCTTCGAAATCAAAGATTTTGAGGTATAAGCTCCAAAACAAGGTTCTAAGAGCATGATGTGCGTCAAAATAAAAATTTGATGCTACCAGCTCCATAATCAAAACTTGCATCTTTAAATCTTCTTGTGCCTCCAAACATCAATTTTGCTGCTCCAAAACTAGGGCTTTTGAGGCATAAATTCTAAAATAGGATTATAAGAGCGCAATGTGCATCAAAATTGAATTTTGATGCTACTGGCTCTAGAATCCGAGATTGCATCTTGAAACCTTGTTGTGCCTCAAAACACTGATTTGGGTGCTCCGAAATTGGGGGCTTTCGAGGCACAAGCTTTGAAATGAGGTTCTAAGAGCACGACGTGCGCCAAAACTTGATTTTGATGCTATTGACTCTAGAATCGGGACTTGCATCTTGAAACATTTTTGTGCCTCGAAAGATTGATTTTGATGCTCCAAAAGTGGGTCTTTCGAGGCACAAACTCCGAAATGAGCTTCTAAGAGATTGATGTGCGTCAAAATGGAATTTTAACGCTACAGGCTCCGGAATAGGGACTTGCTTCTTGATACCTTGTTGTCCCTCCAAACATTGATTTTTATGTTCCAAAATCAGGGCTTTCAAGGCACAAGCTCCGAAATGAGGTTCTAAGAGCACGGTGTACATCAAAATTGCGTTTTGACGCTGTCGACTCTGGAATTGGGACTTGTGTCTTGAAACCTTGTCGTGTCTCCAAACACTAATTTTTACGCTCCCAAAAGGAGGCTTTTGAGGGACGACCTCCACGATGAGGTTCTAAGAACACCATGTTTTTCAAAATTGTGTTTTGACGCTATCAGCTTCAGAATCGGGACTTGTGTCTTGAAACCTTGTGTCTTTAAACATTGATTTTGATGTTTTGAAACTGGAGCATTCGAGCCACACACTCCGAAACGAGGTTCTAAGAGCACGATGTGCATCAAAATCATGTTTTGACACTACAAGCTCCGAAATAGGGACTTGCATCTTGAAACCTTGTTGTGTCTCCAAACATCGATTTTGATGCTACAAAACTGGGGCTTTTGAGGTACAATTTCGAGAACAGGGTTCTAAGAGCACAATGTGCATCAAACTTGAATTTTGGTGCTACTGGCTCTAGAATCGAGGCTTGCACCTTGAAACCTTGTTGTGCCTCAAAACACTCATTTTGATGCTCCAAAACCAGGGCTTTCGAGGCACAAGCTTCGAAATGAGGTTCTAAGAGCACAATGTGCGACAAAATTAGATTTTGATGCTATTGACTCTAGAATCAGGACTTGCATCTTGAAACCTTGTTGTGCCTCCAAACATTGATTTTGATGCTCCAAAACTAGGTCTTTAGAGGCACAAGCTCTGAAATAAGCTTCTCAAATAATGATGTGCGTCAAAATGGCTACTGGCTACGGAATAGGGACTTGTTTCTTGAAACCTTGTTGTACCTCAAAACATTGATTTTGATGTTCAAAAATCAGGGCTTTCAAGGCACAATCTCCAAAATGAGGTTCTAAGAGCATGATGTACATCAAAATTGCATTTTGACTCTACCCACTTTGGAATTGGGACTTGTGTCTTGAAACCTTGTTGTGCCTCCAAACACCAATTTTGATTCTTCGAAACCGATGATTTTGAGGCATAAGCTCCAAAACAAGGTTCTAAGAGAACGATGTGTGTCAAAATCAAATTTTGACGCTACCGGATCAATAATCAGGACTTGCATCTTGAAACCTTGTTGTGCCTCCAAACATCGATTTTGATGCTCCAAAACTGGACTTTTGAGACACAATTTTTAAAACAGGGTTCTAAGAGCACAATATGCATCAAAATAAAGTTTTGATGCTACCGGCTCTAGAATCGGGGCTTGCATCTTGAAACCTTGTTGTGCCTCAAAACACTAATTTTAATGCTCCGAATCTGGGGCTTTTGAGGCACAATTTCTACAACAGGGTTCTAAGAGCACAATGTGCATCATACTTGAATTTTAATGCTACTGGCTTTAGAATCGAGGCTTGCATCTTGAAACCTTGTTTTGCCTCAAAACACTGATTTTAATGCTCCAAAACTGTGACTTTCGAGGCACAAGCTTTGAAATAAGGTTGTAAGAGAATGATGTGCGCCAAAATCACATTTTGACGCTATTGACTCTAGAATTCGAACTTGCATCTTGAAACCTTGTTGTGCCTCCAAACATTGATTTTGATGCTCCAAAACTAGGTCTTTCGAGGCACAAGCTCCGAAATGAGCTTCTAAGAGAATGATGTGCGTCAAAATGCTATAGACTCCAGAATAGGGACTTGCTTCTTCAAACCTTGTTGTGCTTGAAAACATTGATTTTGATGTGCCAAAATCAGGGCTTTGAAGGCACAAGGTCCGAAATGAGGTTCTAAGAGCACGATGTACATCAAAATTGCGTTTTGACGCTACCCACTCTGCAATTGGGACTTGTGTCATGAAACCTTGTTGTGCCTCCAAACACAAATTTTTATGCTCCAAAAATGAGGCTTTTGAGGCACAACCTCCGGAATAAGGTTCTAAGAACACCATGTTTGTCAAAAGTGTGTTTTGATGCTATCAGCTTGAGAATCGGGACTTGTATCGTGAAACCTTGTTGTGCCTTTAAACATTGATTTTTATATTTTGAAACTAGAGCTTTCGAGCCACAAGCTCCGAAATGAGGTTCTAAGAGCACGATGTGCATCAAAATCATGTTTTCACACTACAGGCTCCGGAATAGAGACTTTCATCTTGAAAGCTTGTTGTGCCTCCAAACACCAATTTTGAGGCATAAGCTCCAAAACAAGGTTCTAAGAGCACGATGTGTGTCAAAATCAAATTTTGACGCTACCGACTCCAGAATCAGGACTTGCATCTAGAAACTTTATTGTGCCTCCAAACATCGATTTTGATGTTCCAAAACTGGGGCTTTTGAGGCATAATTTCTAAAACAGGGTTCTAAGGGCACAATGTTCATCAAACTTGAATTTTGATGCTACTCGCTCTAGAATAGGGCTTGCCTCTTGAAACCTTGTTGTGCCTCAAAACACTGATTTTTATGATCCGAAACCAGGGCTTTTGAGATGCAAGATCCGAAATGAGGTTCTAAGAGCACAATGTGCACCAAAATCAGATTTTAATGCTATGGACTCTAGAATTGGGACTTGCATCTTGAAACCTTGTTGTGCCTCAAAACATTGATTTTGATGCTCGAAAATTGGGTCTTTCTAGGCACAAGCTCCGAAATGAGCTTCTAAGAGAATGATGTGCGACAAAATGGAATTTTGATGCAACAGGCTCTGGAATAGGGACTTGCTTCTTGAAAGCTTGTTGTGCCTCCAAAACACTGATTTTGATGTTCCAAAATCAGGGCTTTCAATGCACAAGCTCCAAAATGACGTTCTAAGAGCATGATGTACATCAAAATTGCGTTTTGACGCTACCAACTTTTGAATTGGGACTTGTGTCTTGAAACTTTGTAGTGCCTCCAAACACTAATTTTTATGCTCCAAAAATGAGGCTTTTTAGGCACAACCTCTGAAATGTGCTTCTAAGAACACCATGTTTGTCAAAATCATGTTTTGATGCTATCAGCTTGAGAATCGGGACTTGTGTCTTGAAACATTGTTGTGCTTTTAAACATTGATTTTGATGTTTTGAAACTGGAGCTTTTGAGCCACACGCTTCAAAATGAGGTTCTAAGAGCACGATATGCATCAAAATCACGTTTTGACACTACAGGCTCCAGAATAGGGACTTGCGTCTTGAAAGCTTGTTGCGCCTCCCATCACTGATTTTCATGCTTCGAAATCAAAGATTTTGAGGCATCAGCTCTAAAACAAGGTTCTAAGAGCATGATGTGCGTCAAAATCAAATTTTGATACTACTGGCTCCAAAATCAGCACTTGCATATTGAAACCTTGTTATGCCTCCAAACATCGATTTTGATGCTCCAAAACTGGGGCTTTTCAGGCACAATTTCTAAAATACGTTTCTAAGAGCATAATATGCATCAAATTTAAATTTTGATGCTTCTGGCTCTAGAATCCAGGCTTGTATCTTGAAACCTTGTTGAGCCTCAAAACACTGATTTTGATGCTCCAAAACTGGGGCTTTCGAGGCACAAGCTTTGAAATGAGGTTTTAAGAGCACGATGTGCGCCAAAATCAGATTTTGACACTATTGACTCTAGAATCGGGACTTCCATCTTGAAACCTTGTTGTGCCTCCAAACATTGATTTTGATGCTCCAAAACTGGGTCTTTCGAGGCAGAAGCTCCGAAATGGCCTTCGAAGAGAATGATGTGTGTCAAAATGGAATTTTGACGCTACAGGCTCCAGAATAGGGACTTGCTTCTTGAAACCTTGTTGTGTCTCAAAACATTTATTTTGATGTGGCAAAAAATCAAGGCTTTCAAGGCACAAGCTCCAAAATGAGGTTCCAAGAGCACGATGTACATCAAAATTGCGTTTTGGCACTACCCACTCTAGAATTGGGACTTGTGTCTTGAAACCTTGTTGTGCCTCCAAACACTAATTTTTATGCCCCAAAAATGAGGCAATCAAATTTTGATGCTACGAGCTCCAGAATCAAGACTTGCATCAAGAAACCTTGTTGTGCCTCCAAACATCAATTTTGCTGCTCCAAAACTGGGGCTTTTGAGGCACAAATTCGAAAACAGGGTTATAAGAGCACAATGTGCATCAAAATTGAATTTTGATGCTACTGGCTCTAGAATCGGAGCATGCATCTTGAAAACTGTTGTGCCTCAAAACACTGATTTTGATGTTCCAAAATTGGGGCTTTCGAGGCACAAGCTTCGAAATGAAGTTCTAAGAGCATGATGTGTGCCAAAATTAGATTTTGATGCTATTGACTCTAGAATCGGGACTTGCATCTTGAAACCTTTTTGTGCCTCGAAACATTGATTTTGACACTCCAAAAGTGGGTCTTTCGAGGCACAAGCTCTGAAATGAGCTTCTAAAAAATTAATGTGCGTCAAAATGGAATTTTAACGCTATAGGCTCCGGAATAGGGACTTGCTTCTTCATACCTTGTTGTGCCTCCAAACACTGATTTTTATGTTCCAGAATCAGGGCTTTCAAAGCAAAAGCTCCAAAATGAGGTTATAAGAGCACGTTGTACATCAAAATTGCGTTTTGACGCTACTGACTCTGGAATTGGGACTTGTGTCTTGAAACCTTGTCTTGCCTCCAAACACTAATTTTTATGCTCCAGAAAGGAGGCTTTTGAGGCACAACCTCCGAAATGAGGTTCTAAGAACACCATATTTGTCAAAACCGTGTTTTGGTGCTATCAACTTGAGAATCCGGACTTGTGTCTTGAAACCTTGTTGTGCCTATAAAAATTGATTTTGATGTTTTGAAACTGGAGCTTTTGAGCCACACACTCCGAAACAAGGTTCTAAGAGCACGATGTGCATGTAAATCACGTTTTGACACTACAGGCTTCGGAATAGTGACTTGCATGTTGGAAGCTTGTTGTGCCTCCAAACACCAATTTTGATGCTTTGAAACCAGATATTTTGAGGCATAAGCTCCAAAACAAGGTTCTAAGAGCACGATGTGCGTCAAATTCAAACTTTGACGCTACCGGCTCTAGAATCAGGATTTGCATCTTGCAATCTTGTTGTGCCTCCAAACATCGATTTTGATGCTCCAAAACTAGGGCTTTTGACGCACAATTTCTAAAATAGGGTTCTAAGAGCACAATGTGCATCAAAATTGAATTTTGATACTACTGGCTCTAGAATCGGGGCTTGCATCTTGAAACCTTGTTATGCATCAAAACAATGATTTTGATGCTCTGAAACCGAGGCTTTCGAGGCACAAGCTTTGAAATGAGGTTTTAAGAGCACGATCTGCGCCAAAATTAGATTTTGACGCTATTGACTCTAGAATCGAGACTTGCATCTTGAAACCTTGTTGTGCCTCCAAGCATTCATTTTGATGCTCCAAAACTATGTCTTTTGATGCACAAGCTCCGAAATGAGCTTCTAGGAGAATGATATGCGTCAAAATGGAATTTTGAAGCTATAGTCTCTGGAATAGGGACTTGCTTCTTGAAACCTTGTTGTGGCTTAAACATTGATTTTGATGTTTTGATACTGGAGCTTTCAAGCCACACGCTCCGAAACGAGGTTCTAAGAGCACGATGTGCATCAAAATTACATTTTGACACTATAGGCTCTAGAATAGGGAGTTGCACCTTGAAAGCTTGTTGTGCCTCCAACCACCAATTTTGATGGTTCAAACCACAATATTTAGAGGCATAAGCTCCAAAACAAGGTTCTAAGAGCACGATGTGCGTCTAAATCAAATTTTGATGCTACCGGCTCTAGATTGGGGACTTGCTTCTTGAAACCTTGTTGTGCCTCCAAACACTGACTTTGATGTTCCAAAATCGAGGCTTTCAAGGCACAAGCTCTGAAATGAGGTTCTAAGAGAATGATGTACATCAAAATTGTGTTTTGATGCTACCAACTTTGGAATTGGGTCTTGTGCCTTGAAACATTGTTTTGCCACCAAACACTAATTTTTATGCTCCAAAAATGAGGATTTTGAGGCACAACCTCTGAAATCAAGTTCTAAGAACACCATGTTTGTCAAAATCGTGTTTTCATGCTATTAGCTTGAGAATCGGGACTTGTGTCTTGAAACCTTGTTGTGCCTTTAAACATTGATTTTGATGTTTTGAAACTGGAGCTTTTGAGCCACACGCTCCGAAATGAGGTTCTAATAGCACGATGTACATCAAAATCACATTTTGACACTACAGACTCCGAAATAGGGACTTGCGTCTTGAAAGCTTGTTATGCCTCCAAACAGCAATTTTGATGCTTCGAAACTGAAGATTTTGAGGCATAAGCTCCAAAACAAGGTTCTAAGAGCAGGATGTCTGTCAAAATCAAATTTTGACGCTACCGGCTCCAGAATCAGGACTTGCCTCTTGAAACCTTGTTTTGCCTGCAAACATCTATTTTGATGCTACAAAACTGGGGCTTTTGAGGCAGAATTTCTAAAACAGGGTTATAAGAGAACAATGTGCATGAAAATTGAATTTTCATGCTACTGGCTCTAGAATCGGGGCTTGCATCTTGAAACCTTGTTGTGCCTCAAAACACTGATTTTGATTCTCTGAAATCAAGGCTTTCGAGGCAGAAGCTTTGAATGAGGTTCTAAGAGCACGATGTGCGCCAAAATTAGATTTTGACGCTATTGACTCTAGAATCGAGACTTGCATCTTGAAACCTCTTTGTGCCTCCTCCAAACATTGATTTTGACGCTCCAAAACTGGGTCTTTCAAGGCACAAGCTCCGAAATGAGCTTCTAAAAAATTAATGTGCGTCAAAATGGAATTTTAACGCTACAGGCTCCGGAATAGGGACTTGCTTCTTGATACCTTGTTGTGCCTCCAAACACTGTTTTTTATGTTCCAAAATCAGGGCTTTCAAAGCATAAGCTCCAAAATGAGGTTATAAGAGCACGGTGTACATCAAAATTGCGTTTTGACGCTACTCACTCTAGAATTGGGACTTGTGTCTTGAAACCTTGTCTTGCCTCCAAACACTAATTTTTATGCTCCAAAAAGGAGGCTTTTGAGGCACAACCTCCGAAATGAGGTTCTAAGAACACCATATTTGTCAAAACCGTGTTTTGATGCTATCAGCTTGAGAATCGGGACTTGTGTCTTGAAACCTTGTTCTGCCTTTAAACATTGATTTTGATGTTTTGAAACTAGAGCTTTTGAGCCACACACTCCGAAACAAGGTTCTAAGAGCACGATGTGCATGTAAATCACGTTTTGACACTGCAGGCTCCGGAATAGGGACTTGCACCTTGAAAGCTTGTTGTGCCTCCAACCACCAATTTTGATGCTTTGAAACCAAAGATTTTGAGGCATAAGCTCCAAAACAAGGTTCTAAGAGCACGATGTGCGTCAAAATTAAATTTTGATACTACCGGCTCTAGAATCAGGACTTGAATCATGGAACCTTGTTGTGCCTCGAAACATCAACTTTGATTCTCCAAAACTAGGGCCTTTGAGGCAAAATTTCTAAAACAGGGTTCTAAGAGCACAATGTGCATCAAAATTGAATTTTGATGCTACTGGCTATAGAATCGGGGCTTGCATCTTGAAACCTTGTTGTGCCTCAAAACACTGATTTTGATGCTTCAAAATGAGGTTCCAAGAGCACGATGTGGGCCAAAATCAAATTTTGACGCTCTTGACTCTAGAATCGAGACTTGAATCTTGAACCCTGGTTGTGCCTCCAAACATTGACTTTGATGCTCCAAAATGAGCTTGTAAGAGAATGATGTGCGTGAAAATGGAATTTTGACGCTATAGCCTCGGGAATAGGGACTTGCTTCTTGAAACCATGTTGTGCCTCAAAACATTGATTTTGATGTGCCAAAATCAGGGCTTTCAAGACACAAGCTCCGAAATGAGGTTCTAAGACCATGATATACATCAAAATTGCATTTTGACGCTACCAACTCTAGAATTGGGACTTGTGTCTTGAAACCTTGTTGTGCCTCCAAACACTAATTTTTATGCTCCAAAATGAGCTTTTTGAGGCACAACCTCCGAAATGAGGTTCTAAGAACACCATTTTTGTCAAAATCATGTTTTGACGCTATCAGCTTCAGAATCGAGACTTGTGTTTTGAAATCTTGTTGTGCCTTTAAACGTTGATTTTGATGTTTTGAAACTGAAGCTTTCGAGCCACATGCTCCGAAACGAGGTTCTAACAACATCATGTGCATCAAAATCATGTTTTCACTCTACAGGCTCTAGAATAGGGACTTGCGTCTTGAACGCTTGTTGTGCCTCCAAACACCAATTTTGATGCTTCGAAATCAAAGATTTTGAGGCGTAAGCGCCAAAACAAGGTTCTAAGAGCACGATGTGCGTCAAAATCAAATTTTGACGCTTGTAGCTCTAGAATCAGGACTTAAGTCTTGAAAAAATTTTGTGCCTCCAAACATCTATTTTGATGCTCCAAAACTGGGGCTTTTGAGGCACAATTTCTAAATCAGGGTTCTAAGAGCACAATGTGCATCAAAATTGAATTTTGATGCTACTGGCTCTAGAATCAGGCCTTGCAACTTGAAACCTTGTTGTGCCTCAAAACACTGATTTTGATGCTCCAATACTGGGGCTTTCGAGGCACAAGCTTCGAAATGAGGTTATAAGAGCACGATGTGCGCCAAAATCAAATTTTGACACTATTGACTCTAGAATCAAGACTTGCATCTTCAAACCGTGTTGTGCCTCCAAACATTGATTTTAACATTCCAAAACTGGGTCTTTCGAGGCACAAGCTCCGAAATGAGCTTCTATGAGAATGATGTTTGTCAAAATGAAATTTTGACGCGACAGGCTCGAGAATAGGCACTTGCTTCTTGAAACCTTGTTGTGCCTCCAAACACTGATTTTGATGTTCCCAAATCAAGACTTTCAAGGCACAAGCTCAAAAATGAGGTTCTAACAGAATGATGTACATCATGATTGCATTTTGATAATACATACTCTGGAATTGGGACTTGTGTCTTGAAACCTTGTTGTGCCACCAAACACTAATTTTTATGCACCATAAATGAGCCTTTGGAGGCACATTCTCTGAAATGAGGTTCTAAGAACAATATAATTGTCAAATTCGTGTTTTGACGCTATCAGCTTGAGAATCGAGACTTTTGTCTTGAAACCTTGTTGTGACTTTAAACATTGATTTTGATGTTTTGAAATTGGAGCTTTCGAGCCACACACTCCGAAACAAGGTTCTAATACCACCATGTGCATCAAAATCATGTTTTGAAACTAAAAGCTCCTGAATAGGGACTTGCGTCTTGAAACCTTATTGTGCCTCCAAACACCAATTTTGAGGCATAAGCTCTAAAACAAGGTTTTAAGTTTTATTATCCAAAAATGAGGCTTTTGAGGCACAACCTCCGAAATGAGTTTCTAAGAACACCATGTTTCTCAAAATCATGTTTCGACGCTATCAGCTTGAGAATCGGGACTTGTGTCTTGAAACCTTGTTATGCCTTTAAACATTGATTTTGATGTTTTGAAACTGGAGATTTCGAGCCACACTCTCCGAAACGAGGTTCTAAGAGCACGATGTGCATCAAAATCATGTTTTGACACTACAGGCTCGGGAATAGGGACTTGTGTCTTGAAAACTTGTTGTGCCTCCAAACACCAATTTCGATGCTTGCATCTTGAAACCTTGTTGTGCCTTAAAACACTTATTTTGATGCTCCGAAACTGGGGCTTTCGAGGCACAAGCTTCGAAATGACCTTATAAGAGCACGATGTGCGCCAAAATCAGATTTTGATGCTATTGACTCTAGAATCGGGACTTGCATCTTGAAACGTTGTTGTGCCTCCAAACATTGATTTTGATGCTCCAAAACTAGGTCTTTTGAGGCACAAGCTCCGAAATGAGCTTCTAAGAGAATGATGTGCGTCAAAATGGAATTTTGACGCTACAGGCTCTGGAATAGGGACTTGGTTCTTGAAACCTTGTTGTGCGTCCAATCGTGTTTTGACGCTATCAGCTTGAGAATCGAGACTTGTGTCTTGAAACCTTGTTGTGCCTTTAAACATTGATTTTGATGTTTTGAAGCTGTAGCTTTCGATCCACATGCTCCGAAATGAGGTTCTAAGAACACCATGTTTGTCAAAATAGTGTTTTGATGCTATCAGCTTGAGAATCAGGATTTTTATCTTGAAACCTTGTTGTGCCTTTAAACATTGATTTTTATATTTTGAAACTGAAGCTTTTGAACCACACGCTCATAAACGAGGTTCTAAGTGCACGATGTGCATCAAAATCATGTTTTGACACTACAGGCTCTGGAATAGGGACTTGCATCTTGAAAGCTTGTTGTGCGTCCAAACACCAATTTTTATGCTTTGAAACAAAAGATTTTGAGGCATAAGCTCCAAAACAAGGTTCTAAGACCACGATGTGCGTCAAAATCAAATTTTGACACTACGGGCTCCAGAATGCGGACTTGCATCTTGAAACCTTGTTGTGCCTCCAAACATCGATTTTGATGCTCCAAAATTAAGGCTTTTGAGACACAATTTTGAAAACAGGGTTTTAAGAGCACAATGTGCACCAAATTGAATTTTGATGCTATTGGCTCTAGAATAGGGGCTTGCATCTTGAAACCTTATTGTGCTTCAAAACACTGATTTTGATGCTCTGAAACCTGGGCTTTGGAGGCACAAGCTTCAAAATGAGGTTCTAAGAGTACGATGTACGCCAAAATCTTATTTTGATGCTATTGACTCTAGAATTGGGACTTGCATCTTGAAACCTTGTTGTTGCTCCAAAATTGGGTCTTTCGAGGCACAAGCTCTGAAATGAGCTTCTAAGATAATGATGTCTGTCAAAATTCCATTTTGATGCTACAGGCTTCAAAAGAGGGACTTTGTTTCTTGAAACCTTGTTGTGCCTCCAAACTTTGATTTTGATTTTCCAAAATCAGGGCTTTCAAGGCATAAGCTCCAAAACAAGGATCTAAGAGCACGATGTCTGTCAAAATCAAATTTTGACGCTACTGGCACTAGAATAAGGACTTGTGTCTTGAAACATTGTTGTGCCTCCAAATACTAATTTTTATGCTAAAAAATGAGTTTTTTAGAGCACAATGTGCATCAAAATTCAATTCTGATTCTACTATCTCTAGAATCCGGGCTTGCATCTTGAAACCATGTTCTGACTCAAAACACTAATTTTGATGCTCTGAAACTGTGGCTTTCGAGGCACAAGCTTCAAAATGAGGTTTTAAGAGCACGATGTGCACCAAAAAAAGATTTTGACGCTATTGACTCTAGAATTAGGACTTGATGATTATGACACTATTGACACTAAGTTTGATGTTGCAAAATCAGGGCTTTCAAGGCACAAGCTCCGAAATGAGGTTCTAAGAGCACGATGTACATCAAAATTGCATTTTGATGCTACCGACTCTGGAATTGGGACTTGTGTCTTGAAACGTTGTTGTGCCTCCAAACACTAATTTTTATG
Source organism: Cryptomeria japonica (assembly GCF_030272615.1). Taxonomy (NCBI): domain Eukaryota; kingdom Viridiplantae; phylum Streptophyta; class Pinopsida; order Cupressales; family Cupressaceae; genus Cryptomeria; species Cryptomeria japonica. The sequence continues at coordinate 338,780,107 of NC_081412.1, forward strand.
CTCCAAAAATGAGGCTTTTGAGGCACAACCTCCAAAATGAGGTTCTAAGAACACCATGTTTGTCAAAATCGTGTTGTGCCATTCATTTTGATGTTTTGAAATCAGAACTTGTGTCTTAAAACCTTGTTGTGCCATTCATTTTGATGTTTTGAAACTAGAGCTTTCAAGCCACACGCTCCGAAACGAGGTTCGAAGAGCACGATGTGCATCAAAATCACATTTTGACACTACAATCTCCGAAATAGAGACTTGCATCTTGAAAGCTTGTTGTGCCTCCAAACACCAATTTTGATGCTTCCAAACTGAAGATTTTGAGGCATAAGCTCTAAAACAAGGTTCTAAGAGCACGATGTGCGTGAAAATCAAATTTTGATGCTACCGGCTCCAGAATAAGGACTTGCATCTTGAGACCTTGTTGTGCCTCCTAACATCGATTTTGATGCTCCAAAACTGGGGCTTTTGAGGCAAAATTTCTAAAATAGGGTTCTAAGAGCACAATGTGCATCAAAATTGAATTTTGATGCTACTGGCTCTAGAATCGGGGCTTGCATCTTGAAACTTTGTTGTGCCTCAAAACACAGATTTTGATGCTCCGAAATGAGGTTCTAAGGGCACGATGTAAATCAAAATTCCGTTTTGACGCTACCCACTCAGGAATTGGGACTTGTGTCTTGAAACCTTTTTGTGCCTCCAAACACTACTTTTTATGCTAAAAAAATGAGGCTTTTGAGGCACAACCATCGAAATGAGGTTCTAAGATTACCATGTTTGTCAAAATAGTGTTTTGACGCTATTAGCTTAAGAATCGGGACTTGTGTCGTGAAACCTTGTTGTGCCTTTAATTATTGATTTAGATATTTTGAAACTAGAGCTTTCGAGCCACACGCTCCGAAATGAGGTTGTAAGAGCACGATGCGCCCCACAATCAGATTTTTATTGACTCTAGAATCGGGACTTGTCAATTTTAACTCTATTGATGCTATTGACACTGATTTTGATGTTCCAAAATCAGGGCTTGCAAGGCACAAGCTCCGAAATGAGGTTCTAATAGCATGATGTACATCAAAATTGCATTTTGATGCTACCGACTCTGGAATTGGGACTTGTTTCTTGAAACCTTGTTGTGCCTCCAAACACTAATTTTTATGCTCAAAAAATGAGGTTTTAAGAACACCATGTTTGACAAAATCGTGTTTTGATGCTATCAGCTTGAGAATCGAGACTTGTGTCTTGAAACCTTGTGCCTCCAAACACTAATTTTTATTCTCCAAAAATGAGGCTTTTGAGGCACAACCTCCGTAATGAGGTTCTAAGAACACTATGTTTGTCAAAATCGTGTTTTGACGCTATCACCTTGAGAATCGGGACCTGTGTCTTGAAACCTTGTTGTGCCTTTAAAAATTGATTTTGATGTTTTGAAGCTGGAGCTTTCAAACCACACGCTCCAAAATGAGGTTCTAAGAGCATGATTCACATCAAAGACACGTTTTGACACTACAGGCTCTGGAATAGGGACTTGCGTCTTGAAAGGTTGTTGTGCCTCCAAACACCAATTTTGATGCTTCAAAACTGAAGATTTTGAGCCATAAGCTCCAAAACAAGGATCTAAGACCACGATGTGCGTGAAAATCAAATTTTGATGCTACCGACTCCTGAATTAGGCCTTGCTTCTTGAAACCTTGTTGTGCCTCCAAACATTGATTTTGATCCTCCAAAACTGGGTCTTTCGTGGCACAAGCTCCGAAATGAGCTTCTAAGATAATGATGTGCGTCAAAAAGGAATTTTGACGCTACACGCTCCGGAATAGGGACTTGCTTCTTGAAACTTTGTTGTGCCTCAAAACATTGATTTTGATGTTCCAAAATCAGGGATTTCAAGGCACAACCTCCGAAATGAGGTTTTAAGAGCACGATGTACATCAAAATTGCATTTTGACGCTACCGACTCTAGAATTAGGACTTGTGTCTTGAAACCTTGTTGTGCCTCCAAACACTAATTTTTATGATCCAAAAATGAGGCTTTTGAGGCACAACCTCCGAAATGAGTTTCTAAGAACACCATGTTTGTCAAAATCATATTTTGACGCTATCAGCTTGAGAATCGGGACTTTGTGTCTTGAAACTTTGTTATGCCTTTAAACATTGATTTTGATGTTTTGAAATTAGAGATTTGGATCCACATGCACCGAAATGACGTTATAAGAGCATGATCTACATCAAAATCACGTTTTGACACTACAGGCTCCAGAATAGGGACTTGCATCTTGAAAACTTGTTGTGCCTCCAAACACCAATTTTGATGCTTCGAAACCGATAATTTTGAGGCATAAGCTGCAAAAAAAGGTTCTAAGAGAACAATGTGCGTCAAAATCAAATTTTGACTCTACCGGCTCCAAAATCAAGACTTGCATCTTGAAACCTTGTTGTGCCTCCAAACATCGATTTTGATTCTCCAAACCTGGGGCTTTTGAGGCACAATTTCTAAAATAGGTTTCTAAGAGCACAATGTGCATCAAAATTGAATCTTGATGCTACGGGCTCTAGAATCGGGGCTTGCATCTTGAAACCTTGTTGTGCCTCAAAACACTGATTTTGATGCTCCAAAATCGGGGCTTTTGAGGCACAAGCTTTGAAATGCGATTCTAAGAGCACGATGTGCGCCAAAATCAGATTTTGACACTATAGACATTAGAATCGGGACTTGCATCTTGAAAGCTTGTTGTGCCTCCAAACATTAATTTTGATCCTCCAAAACTTGTTCTTTCAAGGCACAAGCTCCGAAATGAGCTTCTAAGACAATGATTTGCGTCAAAATGGAATTTTGATGATACAAGCTCCGGAATAGGGACTTGTCTCTTGAAACCTTGTTGTGCCTCAAAATTTTTATTTTGATGTGCTGAAATTAGGGCTTTCAAGCCACAAGCTCCGAAATGAGGTTCTAAGAGCACGATGTACATCAAAATTGCATTTTGACGCTACTGACTCTGGAATTGGGACTTGTGTCTTGAAACCTTGTTGTGCCTCCAAACATTAATTTTTATGCTCCAAAAATGAGGCTTTTGAGGCACAACCTGAAAAATGAGGTTCTAAGAACACCATGTTTTTTCAAAATAGTGTTTTGATGCTATCAGCTTGAGAATCAGGACTTGTGTCGTGAAACCTTGTTGTGCCTTTAAACATTGATTTTGATGTTTTGAAACTGGAGCTTTTGAGCCACACGCTCTGAAACAAGGTTCTAAGAGCACGATGTGCATCAAAATCATGTTTTGACACTACAGGCTCCGGAATAGGGACTTTTGTCTTGAAAGCTTGTTGTGCCTCCAAACACCAATTTTGATGCTTCAAAACCGAGGATTTTGAGGCATAAGCTCCAAAACAAGGTTCTAAGAGCACAACGTGCATCAAAATTGAATTTTGATGCTACTGGCTCTAGAATCGGAGCTTGCATATTGAAACCTTGTTGTGCCTCAAAACACTAATTTTGATGCTTTAAAATTGATGGTTTCGAGGCACAAGCTTTGCAATGAGGTTCTAAGAGCATGACGTGTGCCAAAATCAGATTTTGACATTATTGACTCTAGAATTGGGACTTGCATCTTGAATAGGGACTTATGCCTCAAAATCAAATTTTGACACTACTGGCTCTAGATTTAGGTCTTGCATCTTGAAACCTGATTGTGTCTCCAAACATCGATTTTGATGCTCCAAAACTGGGGCTTTTGAGGGACAATTTTAAAACAAGGTTATAAGAGCACAATGTGCATCAAAATTGAATTTTGATGCTACTAGCTCCAGAATCGGAGCTTGCATCTTGAAACCTTGTTGTGCCTCAAAACATGATTTTGATGCTCTGAAACCAGGGCTTTAGAGGCACAAGCTTCAAAATGAGGTTCAAAGAGCACGATGTGCGCCAAATTCAGATTTTGACTCTATTGACTCTAGAATCGGGACTTCCATCTTGAAACGTTGTTGTGCCTCGAAACATTGATTTTGACCCTCCAAAACTAGGTCTTTCGAGGTACAAGTTCCGAAATGAGCTTCTAAGAGAATGATGTGCATCAAAATGGAACTTTGATGCTACAGGCTCTAGAGTAGGGACTTGCTTCTTGAAACATTGTTTTGCCTCCAAACACTGACTTTGATGTTCCAAAATCGGGGCTTTCAAGGCACAAGCTCTGAAATGAGGTTCTCAGAGCACGATGTACATAAAAATTGCATTTTGACGCTACCAACTATGGAATTGGGACTTGTGTCTTGAAACCTTGTTGTGCCTCCAAACACTAATTTTTATGCTCCAAAAACAAGGCTTTTGAGGCACAACCTCTGAAATGAGGTTCTAAGAACACCATGTTTGTCAAAATAGTGTTTTGACGCTATCAACTTGAGAATCGAGACTTGTATCTTGAAACCTTGTTGTGCCTTTAAACATTAATTTTGATATTTTGAAACTGGAGCTTTCAAGCCACACGCTCCGAAATGAGGTTCTAAGAGCATGATGTGCATCAAAATCACGTTTTGACACTACAGGCTCCGAAATAGGGACTTGCGTCTTGAAAGCTTTTTGTGCCCCAGAATAAGGACTTGCATCTTGAAACTTTGTTGTGCCTCCAAACATCGATTTTGTTGCTCCAAAACTTGGGCTTTTGAGGCACAATTTCTAAAATAGGGTTCTAAGACCATAATGTGCATCAAAATTGAATTTTGATGCTAATAGCTCAAGAATCGGGGCATGCATCTTGAAAATTTATTGTGCCTCAAAACACTGATTTTGATTCTCCAAAACCGGGCCTTTCGAGGCACAAGCTTCGAAATGAGGTTCTAAAAGCAAGATGTGCGCGAAAATCAGATTTTGGCGCTATTGACTCTAGAATCTGGACTTGCATCTTGAAACCTTGTTGTACCTCCAAACATTGATTTTGATGCTCTAAATTTGGGTCTTTCTAGACACAAGCTCCGAAATGAGGTTCTAAGAGCATGATGTACATCAAAATTGCGTTTTGACGGTACCAACTCTGGAATTGGGACTTGTGTCTTGAAACTTTATTGTGCCTCCAAACACTAATTTTTATCCTCCAAAAATGAGGCTTTTGAGGCACAACCACCAAAATGAGGTTCTAAGAACACCATCTTTGTCAAAATCATATTTTGACGCTATCAGCTTGAGAATCGGGACTTGTGTCTTGAAACCTTGTTGTGTCTTTAAACATTGATTTTGATGTTTTGAAACTGGAGCTTTCGACCCACACGCTCTGAAATGACGTTCCAAGAGCATGATGTGCATCAAAATCACGTTTTGACACTACAGGCTCTGGAATAGAGACTTGCGTCTTGAAAGCTTGTTGTGCCTCCAAGCACCGATTTTGATGCTTTGAAATCAAAGATTTTGAGGCATAAGCTCCAAAACAAGGTTCTAAGAGCACTATGTGCGTCAAAATCAAATTTTGACAATACCGGCTCCAGAATTAGGACTTGCATATTGAAACCTTGTTATGCCTCCAAACATCGATTTTGATGCTCCAAAACTGGGGCTTTTGAGGCACAATTTCTAAAATAGGGTTCTAAGAGCATAATATGCATCAAACTTGAATTTTGATGCTTCTGGCTCTACAATTGAGGCTTGCATCTTGAAACCTTGTTGAGCCTCAAAACACTGATTTTGATCCTCCAAATCTAAGGCTTTCGAGGCACAAGCTTCGAAATGAGTTTCTAAGAGCACGATGTGCGTTAAAATCAGATTTTGATGCTATTGACTCTAGAATCGGGACTTCCATCTTGAAACATTGTTTTGCCTCCAAACATTAATTTTGATGCTCAAAAACTGGGTTTTTCGAGGTAGAAGCTCGGAAATGAGCTTCTACTAGAATGATGTGCGTCAAAATGGAATTTTGATGCTACAGGCTTCAAAATAGGGACTTGCTTCTTGAAACCTTGTTGTGCCTCAAAACATTTATTTTGATGTGGCAAAATTAGGGCTTTCAAGGCACAAGCTCCGAAATAAGGTTCCAAGAGCACGATGTACATCAAAATTGTGTTTTGGCGCTACCCACTTTAGAATTAGGACTTGTGTCTTGAAACCTTGTTGTGCCTCCAAACACTAATTTTTATGCTCCAAAAATGAGGCTTTTGAGGCACAACCTCTGAAATGAGGTTCTAAGATCACCATGTTTGTGAAAATAGTGTTTTGATGCTATCAGTTGTTGGCAATGCACACTCCAATGAGAAAGTGTAGGTGAATGAAGGTATTGTCATTGATGGTAACCTTACAATCATGTGATACCGGTAGGTAGACACAGGCACCGACACTAGCAGACTCTACACCGGCATACAGAACATCAGCACCGAAAAAGAAGATTATCGACACCATGGCTAAGAGGAATTTTGTGTATATATATTTTGTAATTAATTGTAAAATCTTTTTGTAAGCCGACTTGGCGGATTGTAATATGACTCACATGATCATTGTAGATCATTTAGAATACGAAGTATGGAAAGATAATAGTAGACCTAATATGTGAATTGTTGGATAAGGGTTTATGTATGTAACAGAGCTTAAACCGGCACTGAATTTGGCATAGTGGATGCTAATCTGAAGTAGTACAAGACATTGGATTTGTATAATCCATTTTTGTAAGTCAATGTGACTTCTTTGTAAATGAGCAGTGAGCTCTAGGCACTTGACCTTCCTGCATGTGCAGGCCCCTATTGTAAGCAGTAATATTCTCTTATTGGCCAGTAAGTGAATATTGTGGGTCACAAATCCCACCGAGGTTTTTCCCACACCGGGTTTCCTCATTAAAATATTGTGTTATGGTGTGTTTCTTATGTTGTGGTTATTATTCTTCTTTACTGCATTATTTTTGGTTTATTGGTACACAGTTTTGATATGCTTTTCATGTTATAACTTAAGAAAATTATTATACTGGACAGATACTGATTCACCCCCCCTCTCAGTATCTTTGGGAATGCTATCATCAGCTTGAAAATTGGGACTTGTGTTGTGAAACCTTGTTGTGCCTTCAAACATTGATTTTGATGTTTTGAAACTGGAGCTTTCGAGCCACACGCTCTGAAATGAGGATCTAAGAGCACGATGTGCATCAAAATCATATTTTCACACTATAGGCTCTGGAATAGGGACTTGCATCTTGAAACCTTGTTGTGCCTCCAAACACCAATTTTGATGCTTCGAAACCCAAGACTTTGACGCATAAGCTCCAAAACAAGGTTCTAAGAGCACAGTGTGCGTCAAAATCAAATTTTGATGCTACGGGCTCTAGAAACACGACTTGCATCTTGAAAATTTGTTTCGCCTCCAAACATTGATTTTGATACTCCAAAACTGGTGCTTTTGAGGCATAATTTCTAAAATAGGGTTTTAAGAGCACAATGTGCATCAAAATTGAATTTTGATGCTACTGGCTCTAGAATCCGAACTTCCATCTTGAAACCTTGTTGTGCCTCAAAACACTAATTTTGATGCTTTGAAATGAGTTTCTAAGAGCACGATGTGCGCAAAAATCAGATTTTGATACTATTGACTCTAGAATCGACACTTGCATATTGAAACCTTGTTGTGCCTACAAACATTGATTTTGATGCTCCAAAACTGGGTCTTTCAAGGCACAAGCTCCGAAATGAGCTTTTAAGAGAATGATGTGACATCAAAATTGTATTTTGACGCTACCGACTCTGGAATTAGGACTTGTGTCTTGAAACCTTGTTGTGCCTCCAAACATCAATTTTGATGCTCCAAAACTAGGGCTTTTGAGGCACAATTTCTAAAACAGGGTTCTAAGAGAACAATGTACATCAAAATTGAATTTGGATGCTGCTAGCTCTATAATCAAGGCTTGCATCTTGAAACCTTGTTGTGCGTTAAAACACTGATTTTGATACTTTGAAACTGGGGCTTTCGAGGCACAAGCTTCGAAATGAGGTTCTAAGAGCACAATGTGTGCCAAAATCAGATTTTGATGCTATTGACTCTACAATCAGGACTTGCATCTTGAAACCTTGTTGTGCCTCCAAAAATTGATTTTGACACTCGAAAACTGGGTCTTTCGAGGCACACGCTCTGAAATGAGCTTCTAAGAGAACAATGTAAATCAAAATTGAATTTTGATGCTATTGACTCTACAATAGGGACTTGCTTCTTTAAACCTTGTTGTGCCTCCAAATGTTGATTTTGATGTTCCAAAATAAGGGCTTTCAAGGCACAAGCTCCGTAATGAGGTTCTAAGAGCACGATGTACATCAAAATTGCGTTTTCACACTACCGACTCTGGAATTGGGACTTGTGCCTTGAAACCTTGTTGTGCCTCCAAACACTAATTCTTATGCTCCAAAAATGAGGCTTTTGAGGCATAACCTCCGAAATGAGGTTCTAAGAATACCATGTTTATCAAAATAGTGTTTTCACGCTATCAGCTTGAGAATCGAGACTTGTGTCGTGAAACCTTGTTGTGCCTTTAAACATTGATTTTGATGTTTTGAAGCTGGAAATTTTGAGCCACACGCTCTGAAATGAGGTTCTAAGAGCACGATGTGCATCAAAATCATGTTTTGACACTATAGGCTCCGGAATAGGGACTTGCGTCTTGAAAGCTTGTTGTGCCTCCAAATGGTAATTTTTGTGCTCCAAAAATGAGGCTTTTAAGGGACAACCTCCGAAATGAGGTTCTAAGAACACCATGTTTGTCAAAACAGTGTTTTGATGCTATCAGCTTTAGAATCAGGACTTGTGTCTTGAAACCTTGTTGTGCCTTTAAACATTGATTTTGATGTTTTGAAACTGGAGCTTTCGAGCCACACATTGCGAAACGAGGTTCTAAGAGCATGATGTGCATCAAAATCACGTATTGATAGTACAGCCTCCGGAATAGGGAATTGCATCTTGAAAACTTGTTGTGCCTCCAAACACCAATTTTGATGCTTCAAAACTAAATATTTTCAGGCATAAGCTCCAAAATAAGGTTCTAAGACCATGATGTGCATCAAAATCAAATTTTGACACTTTCGGCTCCAGAATCAGGACTTGCATCTTGAAACCTTGTTGTGCCTCCAAACATCGATTTTGTTGCTCCAACACTGGGGCTTTTGAGGCACTATTTTCTAAAATAGGGTTCTAAGAGCACAATGTGCATCAAAATTGAATTTTGATGCTACTGGCTCTAGAATCGGGGCTTGCATCTTGAAACCTTGTTGTGCCTCAAAACACTGATTTTGATGCTCTGAAACTGGGGCTTTCAAGGCACAAGCTTTGAAATGAGGTTCTAAGAGCACGATGTGCGCCAAATTCAAATTTTGATGCTATTGATTCTAGAATCAGGACTTGCATCTTGAAACCTTGTTGTGCCTCGAAACATTGATTTTGATGTTCCAAAACTAGGTCTTTTGAGGCAGAAGCTCCGAACTGAGCTTCTAAGAGAAAGATGTGCGTCAAAATGAAATTTTGACGCTATAGACTTTGGAATAGGGACTTGCTTCTTTAAACCTTGTTGTGCCTCCAAAAACTGATTTTTATGTTCCAAAATCAGGGCTTTCAAGGCAAAAGCTCTAAAATGAGGTTCTAAGAGCACGGTGTACATCAAAATTACATTTTGATGCTACCAACTCTGGAATTGGGACTTGTGTCTTGAAACCTTGTAGTGCCTCCAAACAATAATTATTATGCTCCAAAAATTAGACTTTTTAGGCACAACCTCCGAAATAAGGTTCTAAGAACACCATGTTTGTCAAAATCATGTTTTGACACTATCAGCTTGAGAATCAGGACTTGTGTCTCGAAACCTGGTTGTGCCTTTAAACATTGATTTTGATATTTTGAAACTAGAGCTTTTGAGCCACACGCTCCGAAATGAGGTTCTAAGAGCACAATGTGCATCAAAATCATGTTTTCACACTACATGCTCCGAAATAGGGACTTGCATCTTGAAAGCTTGTTGTGCCTCCAAACACCAATTTTGATGTTTCGAAACTGAAGATTTTGAGGCATAAGCTCCAAAACAAGGTTCTAAGAGCACGATGTCCGTCAAAATTTTGCTACAGAATCAGAACTTGCACCTTGAAACCTTGTTGTGCCTCCAAACATCAATTTTGATGCTCCAAAACTGGGGCTTTTGAGGCACAATAAGGTTTCAAGATGCAAGCCCCGATTCCAGAGCCAGTAGCATCAAAATTAAATTTTGATTTACATTGTTCTCTTATAACCTTGTTTTAGAAAAAATCACTGATTTTGATGCTCTGAAACCGGGGCTTTCGAGGCACAAGCTTCGAAATGAGGTTCTAAGAGCACGATGTGCTCCAAAATCAGATTTTGACGCTATTGACTCTAGAATTGGGACTTCATCTTCAAACGTTGTTGTGCCTCCAAACACTAATTTCGATGATTCAAAATCAGGGCTTTCGAGGCACAAGCTCCGCAAATGATGCTCTAAGAGCACCATGTGCATCAAAATCATGTTTTGACACTATTGGCTCCGAAATGAGGTTCTAAGAGCAATGTACATCAAAATTGCATTTTGACGCTACTGACTATGGAATTAGGACTTGCGTCTTGAAACCTTGTTCTGCCTCCAAACACTAATTTTTATGCTCTAAAAATGAGGATTTCGAGGCACAACCTCCGAAATGAGGTTCTAAGAACACCATGTTTTTCAAAATCATGTTTTCAAGCTATCAGCTTGAGAATCAAGACTTGTCTCTAGAAACCTTGTTGTGCATTTAAACATTGATTTTGATGTTTTGAAACTGGAGCTTTCGAGACACACGCTCTGAAACGAGGTTCTAAGAGCACGATGTGCATCAAAATAACATTTTGACACTATAGGCTCTGGAATAGGGACTTGCATCTTGAAAGCTTGTTCTGCCTCCAAACACCAATTTTGATGCTTCGAAACTAAAGATTTTGAGGCATAAGCTCCAAAGAAAGGTTCTAAGAGCACAATGTGCATCAAAATTAAAATTTGATGCTACGGGCTCCAGAATTGGGACTTGCATCTATAAACCTTATTGTGCTTCCAAACATCGATTTTGATGCTAAAAAACTGGGGCTTTTTAGACAGAATTTCTAAAAAAGGGTTTTAAGAGCACAATATGCATCAAAATTTAATTTTGATGCTACTGGCTCTAAAACTGGGGCTTGTATCTTGAAACCTTGTTGTGTCTCAAAACACTGATTTTGATGCTCCGAAACCGGGGCTTTTGAGGAACAAGCTTCGAATGAGGTTCTAAGAGCACGATGTGTGCCAAAATCAGATTTTGATGCTATTGACTCTAGAATCAGGACTGGCGTCTTGAAACCTTGTCGTGCCTCCAAACACTGATTTTATGTTCCAAAATAAGGGCTTTCAAGGCACAAGCTCTGAAATGAGGTTCTAAGAGCACCACGATGTACATCAAAATTGCGTTTTGATGCTACCGACTCTAGAATTGGGACTTGTGTCTTGAAACCTTGGGAATTGGGAATTGGGACAAGTGCCTCCAAACACTAATTTTTATGCTCCAAAAAGGAGGCTTTTGAGGCACAACCTCTGAAACGAGGTTCTAAGAACACCATGTTTGTCAAAATCGTGTTTTGACACTATCAGCTTGAGAATCGGGACTTGTGTCTTGAAACCTTGTTGTGTCTTTAAACATTGATTTCTATCTTTCGAAACTAGATCTTTCGAGCCACATGCTCTGAAACGAGGTTCTAAAAGTATGATGTGCATCAAAATCACCTTTTGACACTACAAGCTCCAGAATAGGGACTTGCGTCTCGAAAGCTTGTTATGCTTTCCAACACAAATTTTGATGCTTGGAAACCGATGATTTTGATGGATAAGCTCCAAAACAAGGTTCTAAGAGCACGATGTGCATCAAAATCAAATTTTGACGCTACCGGCTCTGGAATCAAGATTTGCATCTTGAAACCTTGTTGTACCTCCAAACATCAATTTTGATGCTCCAAAACTAGGGCTTTTGAGGCACAATTTCTAAAACAGGGTTCTAAGAGCATAATGTGCATCAAAATTGAATTTTGATACTACTGGCTCTAGAATCGGTGCTTGCATCTTGAAACCTTGTTGTGCCTCAAAACACTGATTCTAATGCTCCGAAATTGGGGCTTTCAAGGCACAAGTTTCGAATTGAGGTTCTTGATGTGCGCCAAAATCAGATTTTGATGCTATTGACTCTAGAATCGGGACTTGCATCTTGAAAACTTGTTGTGCTTGCAAACATTGATTTTGATGCTCGAAAATTGGGTCTTTCGAGGCACAAGCTCCGAAATGAGATTCTAAGAGAATGACGTGCGTCAAAAGTGAATTTTGAAGCTACAGCCTCTGAAATAGGGACTTGCATCTTAAATCCTTGTTGTTCCTAAAAAAACTGATTTTGATGCTCCTAAACCGGGGCTTTCGAGGCACAAGCTTCGAAATGAGGTTCTAAAAGCACGATGTGCGCCTAAATTAGATTTTGACACTATTGAGTCTAGAATCGGGACTTGCATCTTGAAACCTTGTGCCTCCAAACATTCACTTTGATGTTCCAAAACTAGGTTTTTCGAGGCACAAGCTCCGAAATGAGCTTCTAAGAGAATGATGTCCGTCAAAATTCCATTTTGACTCTACAGGCTCCAGAATAGGGACTTGCTTCTTGAAACCTTGTTGTGCCTCCAAACACTGATTTTGATATTCCAAAATCAGGGCTTTCAAGGCACAAGCTTCGAAATGATGTTCTAAGAGCACGAGGTACATCAAAATTGCATTTTGATGTTACCGACTCTGGAATTAGGACTTGTGTCTTGAAACCATATTATGCGTCCCAACACTAATTTTTATGCTCCAAAAATGAGGCGTTTGAGGCACAACCTCTGAAATGAGGTTTCGAGAACACCATGTTTGTCAAAATCGTGTTTTGACGCTATCAACTTGAGAATCGGGACTTGTGTCTTGAAACCTTGTTGTGCCTTTAGACATTGATTTTGATGTTTTGAAATTGGAGCTTTCGAGCCACACGCTCTGAAATGAGGTTCTAAGAGCACGATGTGCATCAAAATCACGTTTTGACACTACAGGCTCCGGAAGAGGGACTTGCATCTTGAGATGTTGTTGTGCCTCGAAACATCGATTTTGATGCTCCAAAACTAAGGCTTTTGAGGCACAATTTCTAAAATAGGGTTCTAAGAAAACAATGTTCATCAAAATTGAATTTTGATGCTACTGCCTCTAGAATCAGGGCTTGCATCTTGAAATCTTGATGGTTTGAAACTGGCGCCTTCGAGGAACAAGCTTTGAAATGAGGTTTTAAGAGCACGATGTACGCCAAAATCAGATTTTGATGCTATTGACTCTAGAATCGGGACTTACATCTTGAAACCTTGTTGTGCCTCCAAACATTGATTTTGACGCTCCAAACCTTGGTCTTTTGAGGCACAAGCTCCGAAATGAGCTTCTAAGAGAATAATGTGTGTGAAAATGGAATTTTGACGCTACAGGCTCTGGAATAGGGACTTGCTTCTTGAAACCTTTTTGTGCCTCCAAACACTAATTTTTATAATCCAAAAATGAGGGTTTTCAAACAGAACCTCTGAAATGAGGTTCTAAGAACACCATGTTTGTCAAAATCATGTTTTGAAGCTATCAGCTTGAGAATTGGGACTTGTGTCTTGAAACCTTGTTGTGCCTTTAAATATTAATTTTGATATTTTGAAACTGGAGCTTCCAAGCCACACGCTCCGAAATGAGGTTCTAAGAACACGATGTGCATCAAAATCACATTTTGACATACAGGCTCCATAATAGGGAATTGCGTCTTGAAAGCTTGTTGTGCCTCCAAACACCAATTTTGGTGCTTCGAAACCAAAGTTTTTGAAGCATAAGCTCCAAAACAACATTCTAAGAGCACGATGTGCGTCAAAATCAAACTTTGACGCTACCGGCTCCAGAATCAGGACTTGCATCTTGAAACCTTGTTGTGCCTCCAAACATCGATTTTGATGCTCTAAAACTGGGGCTTTTGAGGCACAACAAGGTTTCAAGATGCAAGTCCCGATTCTAGAGTCAATAGCGTAAAAATCTAATTTTACCGCACATCATGCTCTTAGAACCTCATTTCAAAGCTTGTGCCTCGAAAGCCCCAGTTTCAGAGCATCAAAATCAGTGTTTTTTGGCACAACAAGGTTTCAAGATGCAAGCCCCGATTCTAGAGCTAGTAGCATCAAAATTCAATTTTAATGCACATTGTGCTCTTAGAACCCTATTTTAGAAATTGTACCTCAAAAGCCCCAGTTTTGGAGCATCAAAATTGATGTTTGGAGGCACAACAAGGTTTCAAGACACAAGTCCCAATTCCAGAGTCTGTAGCGTCAAAACGCAATTTTGATGTACATCGTGGTCTTACTCATTTCAGAGCTTGTGCCTTGAAAGACCCAAATTTGGAGCATCAAAATCAATGTTTGGAGGCACAAAAAAGTTTCAAGACGCAAGTCCTAATTCTTAGAACCTCATTTCGAAGCTTATGCCTCGAAAGCCCCAGTTTCGGAGTATCAAAATTAGTGTTTTGAGGCAAAACAAGGTTTCAAGATCCAAGCCCCCCGATTCTAGAGCAAATAGCATCAAAATTCAATTTTGATTCACATTGTGCTCTTACCCTGTGTTATAAATTGTGTCTCAAAAGCCCCAATTTTGGAGCATCAAAATTGATGTTAGGAGGCACAACAAGGTTTGAAGATGCAAGTCCTGATTCTGGAGCCAGTAGCGTTAAAATTTGATTTTGACGCACATCGTGCTCTTAGAACCTTGTTTTGGAGCTTATGCCTCCAAATCTTCGGTTTCAAAGCATCAAAATTGGTGTTTGGAAGCACAACAAGGTTTCAAGATGCAAGACCCGATTTTAAGCATGTGCCTCGAAAGCCCTGGTTTTTTAGCATCAAAATCAGTGTTTTGAGGCACAACAAGGTTTCAAGATGCAAGACCCGATTCTAGAGCCAGTAGCATGAAAATTCAATTTTGATGCATATTATGCTCTTAGAACCCTATTTTAAAAATTGTGCCTCAAAAGCCATAGTTTTGGAGCATCAAAATCGATGTTTGGAGGCACAACAAGGTTTCAAGATGCAAGTCCTGATTTTAGTGCCCGTAGCGTTAAAGTTTGATTTTTATGCACATCGTGCTCTTAGAACCTTGTTTTGGAGCTTATGCCTCAAAATCTTTGGTTTCGAAGCATCAAAATTGCTTTTTTCAGGCACAACAAGCGTTGAAGACGCAAGTCCCTATTTCGGAGCCTGTAGTGTCAAAACGTGATTTTGATGCACATCGTTCTCTTAGAACCTCGTTTTAGAGCGTGTAGCTCGAAAGCTCCAGTTTCAAAACATCAAAATCAATGTTTAAACACTATTTTGAAAAACATGGTGTTCTTAGAACCTCATTACGGAGGTTGTGCCTCAAAAGCGTCATTTTTGGAACATAAAAATTAGTGTTTGGAGGCACAACAATGTTTAGGGACACAAGTCCTAATTTCAGAGTCGGTAGCGTCAAAACGCAATTTTTATGTACATCGTGCTCTTAGAACCTCATTTTGGAGCTTTTGCCTTGAAAGCCCTGATTTTGGAACATCAAAATCAGTGTTTGGAGGCACAACAAGGTTTAAAGAAGCAAGTCCCTATACCGGATCCTGTAGTGTCAAAAGTCCATTTTGACACACATCATTCTCTTAGAAGCTCATTTCGGAGCTTGTGCCTCGAAAGACCCAGTTTTGGAGCGTCAAAATCAATGTTTGGAGGCACAACAAGGTTTCAAGATGCAAGTCCCGATTCTAGAGTCAATAGCATCAAAATTTGATTTTGGCGCACATCGTGCTCTTAGAACCTCATTTCGACGCTTGTGCCTCGAAAGCCCCGGTTTTGGAGCATCAAAATCCGTGTTTTGAGGCAAAAGAAGGTTGCAAGATGCAAGTCCTAATTCTGGAGCGGGTAGCATCAAAATTTGATTTTGATGCACATTGTGCTCTTAGAACCTTATTTTGAAGTTTATGCCTCAAAATCTTCGGTTTCGAAGCATCAAAATTGGTGTTTGGAGACACAACAAGCTTTCAAGATGCAAGTCCCTTTTCCGGAGCCTGTAGTGTCAAAACATGATTTTGATGCACATCGTGCTCTTAGAACCTCATTTCGAAGTGTGTGGCTTGAAAGCTCTAGTTTCAAAACATCAAAATCAATGTTTAAAGGCACAACAAGGTTTCAAGACACAAGTCTTGTTTCTCAAGCTCATAGTGTCAAAACATGATTTTCACGAACAAGGTGTTCTTAGAACCTCATTTCAGAGGTTGTGCCTCAAAAGCCTCATTTTGGAGTGTAAAAATTAGTGTTTGGAGGCACAACAAGGTTTCAAGACACAAGTCCCTATTCCGGATCCTATAGAGTCAAAATTCCATTTTGATGCACGCACATCATTCTCTTAGAAGTTCATTTTGGAGCTTGTGCCTCGAAAGACCCAGTTTTGTAGAATCAAAATTAATGTTTTCAGGCACAACAAGGTTTCAAGATGCAAGCCCCGATTTTAGAGCCAGTAGCATCAAAATTCAATTTTCATGCACATTGTGCTGTGAGAACCCTATTTTAGAAATTGTGCCTCAAAAGCCCCAGTTTTGGAGCATCAAAATCGATGTTTGGAAGCACAACAAGGTTTCTAAATCGGGTAGTGTCAAAATTTGATTTTGACGCACATTGTGTTCTTAGAATGTTTGGAGCTTATGCCTCAAAATCTTCAGTTTCAAAGCATCAAAATTGGTGTTTGGTGGCACAACAATCTTTCAAGATGCAAGTCCCTATTCCGGAGCCTGTAGCGTCAAAACACAATTTTGATGTACATCATGGTCTTAGAACCTCATTTCGGAGCTTGTGCCTTTAAATCACTGATTTTGGAACATCAACATCAGTGTTTGGAGGCACAACAGGTTTAAAGAAGCAAATCCCTATTCCGGAGCCTATAGAGTTAAAATTCCATTTTGACGCACATCATTCTCTTACAAGCTCATTTCGGAGCTTGTGCCTCGAAAGACCTAGTTTTGGAGCATCAAAATCAATGTTTGGAGGCACAACAAAGTTTCAAAATCCAAGTCTCGATTCTAGAGTCAATAGCGTCAAAATTTGATTTTGACGCACATCGTGTTCTTAGAACCTCATTTCGAAGCTTGTGCCTCGAAAGCCCCAATTTTAGAGCATCAAAATCAGTGTTTTAAGGCAAAACAAGTTTTCAAGATCCAATCCCCGATTCTAGAGCCAATAGCATCAAAATTCAATTTTGATTCACATTGTGCTCTTAGAACCCTGTGTTATAAATTGTGTCTCAAAAGTCCCAATTTTGGAGCATCAAAATCGATGTTAGGAGGCACAACAAGGTTTGAAGATGCAAGTCCTGATTCTGGAGCCGGTAGCGTCAAAATTTGATTTTGATGCACATCGTGCTATTAGAACCTTGTTTTGGAGCTTATGCCTCAAAATCTTTGGTTTCAAAGCATCAAAATTGGTGTTTGGAAGCACAACAAGCTTTCAAGATGCAAGTCCCTATTCCAGAGGCTATAGTGTCAAAATGTTATTTTGAAGCACATTGTGCTCTTAGAACCTCATTTTGGAGCGTGTGGCTCGAAAGCTCCAGTTTTAAAACATCAAAATCAATGTTTAAAGACACAACAAGGTTTCAAGACACAAGTCCCGATTCTCAAGTTGATAACGTCAAAAAATGATTTTGACAAACATGGTGTTCTTAGAACCTCATTCGGGAGGTTGTGCCTCAAAAGCCTCATTTTTTGAACATAAAAATTAGTGTTTGGAGGCGCAACAAGGTTTCAAGACACAAGTCCCAATTCCAGAGTCGGTAGCATCAAAACGAAATTTTGATGTACACCATGCTCTTAGAACCTAATTTCGGAGCTTGTGCCTCGAAAGACCCACTTTTGGAGCATCAAAATCAATGTTTCGAGGCACAAAAAGGTTCAAGATGCAAGTCCCGATTCCAGAGCCGGTAGTATCAAAATGCGATTTTGAAGCAAATTGTGCTCTAAGAACCTTATTTAGGAGCTTGTCCCTTGAAAGCCCCGGTTTGGGAACATCAAAATTGGTGTTTGGAGGGACAAGGTTGCAAGAAGCAAGTCGCGCTTTCGGAGCTTGCACCTTGAAAGCCCCAATTTTGAAACATCAAAATCAATGTTTGGAGGTACAACAAGGTTTCTAGAGTCAATAGCATCAAAATTTGATTTTGGTGCACATTGTGCTCTTAGAAACTCATTTCAAAGCTTGTGCCTCGAAAAACCTTGTTTCAGAGCATCAAAATCAGTGTTTTTTGGCCAACAAGGTTTCAAGATACAAACCCCGATTCTAGAGCCAGTAGCATCAAAATTCTATTTTGATGCACATTGTGCTCGTAGAACCCTATTTTAGAAATTGTGCCTCAAAATCCCCAGTTTTGGAGCATCAAAATTAATGTTTGCAGGCACAACAAGGTTTCAAGATGCAAGTCCTGATTCTGGAGCCGGTAGCGTCAAAATTTGATTTTGACGCACATCGTGCTCTTAGAACCTTTTTTTGGAGCTTATGCCTCAAAATATTTGGTTTCCCAACATCAAAATTGGTGTTTGGAGGCACAACAAGCTTTCAAGAATTCTGGAGCCTGTATTGTCAAAACATGATTTTGATGCACATCATACTCTTAGAACCTCGTTTCGAAGCGTGTGGCTTGAAACCTCCAGTTTTAAAACATCAAAATCAATATTTAAAGGCACAACAAGGTTTCAAGACACAAGACCCAATTCTCAAGCTGATAGAGTCAAAACATGATTTTGACAAACATGGTGTTCTTAGAACCTCATTTTGGAGGTTGTGCCTCAAAAGCCTTGTTTTTGGAGCATAAAAATTAGTGTTTGGAGGCACAACAAGGTTTCAGGACACAAGTCCCAATTCCAGAGTCGATAGCATCAAAAAGCAATTTTGATGTACATTGTGCTCTTAGAACTTCATTTCGGAGTTTGTGCATTGAAAGCCTTGATTTTGGAACACCAAAATCAATGTTTTGAGGCATAACAAGGTTTCAAGAAACAAGTCCCTATTCAGGAGCCTGTAGCATCAAAATTCCATTTTGACGCACATCATTCTCTTAGAAATTCATTTCGTAACTTGTGCTTGGAAAAACCCACTTTTCAAGAATCAAAATCAATGTTTGGAGGCAGAACAAGGTTTGAAGATTTAAGTCCTGATTCTAGAGTCAATAGCATCAAAATCTAGAGCCAGTAGCATCAAAATTCAGTTTTGATGCACATTGTGATCTTAGAACCCTGTTTTAGAAATTGTACTTCAAAAGCCCCAGTTTTGGAGCATCAAAATCGATATTTGGAGGCACAACAAGGTTTCAACATGCAAGTCCCGATTCTGGAGCCGGTAGCATAAAAATTTGATTTTGACACACATCGTGCTCTTAGAACCTTGTTTGGGAGCTTATGCCTCAAAATCTTCGGTTTTGAAGCATCAAAATTGGTGTTTGGAGGCACAATAAGCTTTCAAGACGCAAGTCCCTATTTCGGAGCCTGTAGTTTCAAAACGTGATTTTGATGCATATCGTGCTCTTAGAACCTCATTTCGGAGCGTGTGGCTCGAAAGCTCAAGTTTTAAAACATCAAAATCAATGTATAAAGGCACAACAAGGTTTCAAGATACAAGTACCGATTCTCAAGCTGATAGCGTCAAAACACGATTTTGACAAACATGGTGTTCTTAGAACCTCATTTCAGAGGTTGTGCCTCAAAAGCCTCATTTTTTGAGCATAAAAATTAGTGTTTGGAGGCACAACAAGGTTTCAAGAGACATTCCCAATTCCATTGTTGGTAGCGTCAAAATGCAATTTTGATGTACATCATGTTCTTAGAACCTCATTTCGGAGCTTGTGCGATGGAAGCCCTGATTTTGCAACATAGAAATCATTGTTTGGAGGCACAACAAGGTTTCAAGACGCATATACCTATTCTAGAGTCGGTAGCGTCAAAATACGATTTTGAAGCACATTGTGCTCTTAGATCCTTATTTTGGAGCTTGTCCCCCGAAAGCTCCGGTTTGAGAGCATCAAAATTGGTGTTTGGAGGCACAAGGTTGCAAGACACAAGTCATGATTTCGGAGCCGGAGGCTCGTTTACAGAGCTTGTGCCTTGAAAGCCCCAATTTTGAAACATCAAAATTAGTACTTGAAGGCACAACAAGGTTTGAAAAAGCAAGTCCCTTTTCTGGAGCCTCTAGCGTCAAAATTCCATTCTGACGCACATCATTTCGGAGCGTGTGCCTCAAAAGCTCCAGTTTCAAAACATTAAAATCAATCTTTTAAGGCACAACAAGGTTTCAAGGCACAAGTCTCGATTCTCAAGTTGATAGCATCAAAACATGATTTTGACAAACATGGTGTTCTTAGAACCTCATTTGGAGGTTGTGCCTCAAAAGCCTCTTTTTTGGAGCTTAAAAATTAGTGTTTGGAGGCACAACAAGGTTTCAAGACACAAGTCCCAATTCCAGAGTCGGTAGCAACAAAACGCAATTTTGATATACATCGTGCTCTTAGAAGCTCATTTCGGATCTTGTGCCTCGAAAGCCCTGGTTTTGGAGCATCAAAATCAGTGTTTTGAGGCACAACAAGATTTCAAGATGCGAGCCCCGATTCTAGAGCCAGTAGCAGCAAAATTCAATTTTGATGCACATTGTGCTCTTAGAACTTTGTTTTACAAATTGTGCCTCAAAAGCCCCAATTTCGGAGCATCAAAATCGATGTTTGGAGGGACAACAAGGTTTCAAGATGCAAGTGCTGATTTTGGAGCCGAGAGTGTCAAAATTTAAATTTGATGCACATCGTGCTCTTAGAACCTTGTTTTGGAGCTTATGCCTCAAAATATTCGGTTTCAAAGCACCTAAATTGGTGTTTGGATGCACAACACGCTTTCAAGATGCAAGTCACTATTTCAGAGCTTGTAGTGTCAAAACGTTATTTTGATGGACTTCGTGCTCTTAGAACCTCATTTCGGAGCATGTGGCTCGAAAGCTCTAGTTTCAAAACATCAAAATCAATCTTTAAAGACACAACAAGGTTTCAAGATACAAGTCCCGATTGTGAAGGTGATAGCATCAAAACACGATTTTGACAAACATGGTGTTCTTAGAATCTCATTTCCGAGGTTGTGCCTCAAAATCCTCATTTTTGGAGCATAAAAATTAGTGTTTGGAGGCACAACAAGGTTTCAAGACACAAGTCCCAATTCCAGAGTCGGTAGCGTCAAAACACAACTTTGATGTACATCA
The DNA here is from genome assembly GCF_030272615.1 of Cryptomeria japonica. Lineage (NCBI taxonomy): Eukaryota > Viridiplantae > Streptophyta > Pinopsida > Cupressales > Cupressaceae > Cryptomeria > Cryptomeria japonica. Next base: position 338,801,414 of record NC_081412.1, read on the forward strand.
TGCTCTTAGAACCTCATTTCCAAGCTTGTACCTCGAAAGCCCTGATTTTGGCACATCAAAATCAATGTTTTGAGGCACAACAAGGTTTCAAGATGCAAGTCCCAATTCCGGAGCCTGTAGCATCAAAATGGAATTTTGACGCACATCATTCTCTTAGAAGCTCATTTCGGAGCTTGTGCCTCAAAAGTCCCAGTTTTGGAGCATCAAAATCAATGTTTGGAGGCACAACAAGGTTTCAAGATGCAAGACCCGATTCTAGAGTCAATAGTGTCAAAATCTGATATTGGCACACATCGTGCTCTTAAAACCTTGTTTTGGAGCTTATGCCTCAAAATCTTCGATTTCGGAGCGTGTGCCTCGAAAGCTCCGGTTTCAAAACATCAAAATCAATGTTTAAAGGCACAACAAGGTTTCAAGACACAAGTCCCTATTCTGAAGGTGATAGCATCAAAACACGATTTTCACAAACATGGTGTTCTTAGAACCTCATTTCGGAGGTTGTGCCTCAAAATTCTTGTTTTTGGAGCATAAAAATTAGTGTTTGGAGGCACAACAAGGTTTCAAGACACAAGTCCCAATTCCAGAGTCGGTAGCAACAAAACGCAATTTTGATGTACATCGTGCTCTTAGATGCTCATTTCGGAGCTTGTGCCTCGAAAGCCCCAGTTTTGGAGCATCAAAATCAGTGTTTTGCGGCACAACAAGGTTTCAAAATGCAAGCCCCAATTCTAGAGCCAGTAGTATTAGAATTCAATTTTCATGCACATTGTGCTCTTAGAAGTTTGTTTTAGAAATTGTGCCTCAAAAGCCCCAATTTTGGAGCATCAAATCGATGTTTGGAGGAACAACAAGGTTTCAAGATGCAAGTCTTGATTCTGGAGCCGAGAGCGTCAAAATTTGAATTTGATGCATAGAACCTTCTTTTGGAGCTTATGCCTCTAAATTTTTGGTTTCAAAGCATCCAAATTGGTGTTTGGAGGCACAACAGGCTTTCAGGACGCAAGTCCCTCTTTCAGAGCCTGTAGTGTCAAAACGTGATTTTTATGCACATCGTGCTCTTAGAACCTCATTTCAGAGCGTGTGGCTCGAAAGCTCTATTTTCAAAACACCAAAATCAATCTTTAAAAGACACAACAAGGTTTCAAGACACAAGTCTCGATTGTGAAGGTGATAGCGTCAAAACATGATTTTGAAAAACATGGTGTTCTTAGAACCTCATTTCAGAGGTTGTGCCTCAAAATCCTTGTTTTTGGAGCATAAAAATTAGTGTTTGGAGGCAGAACAAGGTTTCAAGACACAAGTCTCAATTCCGGAGTCGGTAGCATCAAAACGCAATTATTATGCACATCGTGCTCTTAGAACCTCATTTCAAAGCTTGTGCCTTCAAAGCCCTGATTTTGGCACAACAAAATAAATGTTTTGAGCCACAACAAGGTTTCAAGAGGCAAGTCCCTATTCCGGAGCCTGTAGTGTCAAAATTCCATTTTGATGCACATCATTCTCTTAGAAGCTCATTTCGGAGCTTGTTCCTCGAAAGACCCAGTTTTGGAGCATCAAAATCAATGTTTGGAGGCACAACAAGGTTTCAAAATGAAAGACCCGATTCTAGAGTCATTAGTGTCAAAACATAATTTTGATGCACATCGTGCTCTTAGAACCTCATTTCAGAGCGTGTGGTTCGAAATCTTCAGTTTCAAAACATCAAAATCAATGTTTAAAGAAACAACAAGGTTTCAACACAAAAGTCCTGATTCTCAATCTGATAGCATCAAAACACTATTTTGACAAACATGGTGTTCTTAGAACCTCATTTCGGAGCATGTGGATCGAAAGCTCCAACTTTAAAATATCAAAATCAATGCTTAAAGGCACAACAAGGTTTCAAGACACAAGTCCCGATTCTCAAGCTGATAGCATCAAAACATGATTTTGACAAACATGAAGTTCTTATAACCTCATTTCAAAGGTTGTGCCTCAAACGCCTCCTTTTTGGAGCATACAAATTAGTGTTTGGAGGCACAACAAGGTTTCAAGACACAAGTCCCAATTCTAGAGTTAGTAGCATCAAAATGCAATTTTGATGTACATCGTGCTCTTAGAACCTCATTTCGGAGTTTGTGCCTTCAAAGCCCTGATTTTGGAACATCAAAATCAATGTTTTGAGGCACAACAAATTTTCAAGAAGCAAGTCCCTATTCCAGAGCCTATAGTGTCAAAATTCTATTGTGACACACATCATTCTCTTAGAAGCTCATTTCGGAGCTTGTGCCTCGAAAGACCTAGTTTTTGAGTGTCAAAATCAATGTTTGGAGGCACAACAAGGTTTCAAGATGCAAGTCAAGTTTCTAGAGTCAATAGCATCAAAATCTAATTTTGGCGCACATCGTGCTCTTAGAACCTCATTTCGAAGCTTGTGCCTCGAAAGCCCTGATTTTGGAGCATCCAAAACAATTTTTTGAGGCAAAACAAGGTTTCAAAATGCAAGCCCCAATTCTAGAGCCTGTACCATCAAAATTCAATTTTGATACACATTGCTCTCTTAGAACTTTGTTTTAGAAATTGTGCTTCAAAAGCCCCAGTTCTGTAGCATCAAAATCAATTTTTAAGGCAGAACAAGGTTTCAAGATGCATGTCCTGATTCTAGAGCCGGTAGCCTCAAAATTTGGTTTTGACACAAATCGTGCTCTTAGAACCTTGTTTTAGAGTTTATACCTCAAAATCTTTGGTTTCGAAGCATCAAAATTGGTGTTTGGAGGCACAACAAGCTTTCAAGACGCAAGTCCCTATTCCAGAGCCTGTAGTGTCAAAACATGATTTTGATGCTTATTGTGCTCTTAGTACCTCGTTTGGTAGCATGCTGCTCGAAAGCTCCAGTTTCAAAACATCAAAATCAATGTTTAAAGGCACAACAAGGTTTCAAGACACAACTCCCGATTCTTAAGCTGATAGCGTCAAAACAAGATTTTGACAAACATGGTGTTCTTAGAACCTCATTTCGGAGGTTGTGCTTCAAAAGCCTTGTTTTCTGAGCATAAAAATTAGTGTTTGGAGGCACAAAAAGGTTTCAAGACAAAAGTCCCAATTCCAGAGTCGGTAGCATCAAAACGCAATTTTGATGTACATCGTGCTCTTAAAACCTCATTTCGGAGTTTGTGCCTTGAAAGCCTTGATTTTGGAACACCAAAATCAATGTTTGGAGGCACTACAAGGTTTCAAGAAGCAAGTCCCTATTCCACAGCTTGTAGCCTCAACATTCCATTTTGACGCACATCATTCTCTTAGAAGCTCATTTCGGAGCTTGTGCCTCGAAAGACCCAGTTTTGGAGTGTCAAAATCAATGTTTGCAGGCACAACAAAGTTTCAAGATGGAAGTCTCAATTCTAGAGTCAATAGCGTAAAAATCTGATTTTGGCACACATCGTGCTCTTAGAACCTCATTTTGAAGCTTGTCCCTCGAAAGCCCCGGTTTTGGAGCATCAAAATCATTGTTTTGAGGAACAACAAGGTTTCAAGATGCAAGTCCCTATTTTGGAGGCTGTAGCGTCAAAATTCACTTTTGACACACATCATTATCTCAGAATCTCATTTCGGAGCTTGTCCCTAGAAAGACCGAGTTTTGGAGCATCAAAATCAGTATTTTGAGGCACAACAATGTTTCAAGATGCAAGCCCCGATTCTAGAGACAGTAGCATCAAAATTCAGATTTGATGCACATGTGCTCTTAGAACCCTATTTTACAAATTGTGCCTCAAAAGCCCCAGTTTTGGAGCATCAAAATTGATGTTTGGAGGCATAACAAGGTTTCAAGACACAAGTCCCAATTCCGTAGTCGGTAGCGTCAAAACAAAATTTTGATGTACATCGCGCTCTTAAAACCTCATTTCGGAGCTTGTGCCTTGAAAGCCCTGATTTTGGAACATCAAAATCAATGTTTTGAGATACAACAAGGTTAAAAGAAGCAAGTCCCTATTCCAGAGCCTAATGCATCAAAAATCCATTTTGATGCACATCATTCTCTAAGAACCTCATTTCGGAGCTTGTGCCTCGAAAGACCTAGTTTTGGAGCATCAAAATCAATGTTTGGAGGCACAACAAGGTTTCAATATGCAAGTCGCGATTATAGAGTCAATAGCATCAAAATCTGATTTTGGCGCACATCGTCCTCTTAGAACCTCATTTCAAAGCTTGTGCCTCAAAAGCCCTAGTTTTGGAGCATCAAAATCATTGTTTTGATGAAAAACAAGGTTTCAAGATGCAAGTCCCTATTTTGGAGGCTGTAGCATCAAAATTCACTTTTGACACATATCATTCTCTTAGAATCTCATTTCGAAGCTTGTGCCTCGAAAGACCCAGTTTTGGAGCATCAAAATCAATTTTTGGAGGCACAACAAGGTTTCTAGATGCAAGTCTTGATTCTAGAGTCAATAGCGTCAAAATTTGTTTTTGGCGCACATCGTGCTCTTAGAACCTCATTTCGAAGCTTGTGCCTCGAAAGCCTTGGTTTCGGAGCATCAGAATCAGTGTTTTGACGCACAACAAGGTTCCAAGATGCAAGCCCTGATTCTAGAGCCAGTAGCATTAAAATTCAATTTTGATGCACATTGTGCTCTTAGAACCCTGTTTTAGAAATTGTGCCTCAAAAGCCCCAGTTTTGGAGCATCAAAATCGATGTTTGGAGGCACAACAAGGTTTCAAGATGCAAGTATTGATTGTGGAGCCGGTAGTGTCAAAATTTGATTTTGACGCACATTGTGCTCTTAGAACCTTGTTTTGGAGCTTATGCCTCAAAATCATCAGTTTCGAAGCATCAAAATTTGTGTTTGGAAGCATAACAAGCTTTCAAGATGCAAGTCCCTATTCTGGAGACTGTAGTGTCAAAATGTGATTTTGATGCACATCGTGCTCTTAGAACATCATTTTAGAGCGTGTGGTTCGAAAGCTCCAGTTTCAAAACATCAAAATCAATGTTAAAAGGCACAACAAGCTTTCAAGACACAAGTCACGATTCTCAAGCTAATAGCATCAAAACACGATTTTGACAAACATGGTGTTCTTAGAACCTCATTTCGGAGGTTGTGCCTCAAAAGCCTCCTTTTTGGAGCATAAAAATTAGTGTTTGTAGGCACGACACGGTTTCAAGACACAAGATCCAATTCCAGAGTCGGTAGCATCAAAACGCAATTTTGATGTACATCATGCTTTTACAACCTCATTTTGGATCTTGTGCCTCGAAAGCCCTAATTTTGGAATGTAAAATCAATGTTTGGAGGCATGACAACTTTTCAAAAAGGAAGTCCCTATTTTGGAGCCTGTAGCATCAAAATTCAAGTTTGATCCACATTGTGCTCTTAGAACCCCGTTTGATTGAAGTCTTGATTCTGGAAAACGAAGATCAGCTCAAGGAACCCATCAATAGCATGCATCTGAAGAAGTTTTATGTATGAAAAATCCAAAAACATTGAAAAAAATAGAAAAATTCAAAAACATTGAAAAAAGCAGAAAAATCCAAAAATAGTGAAAAAAACAAATAATCCAAAAACAGTGAAAAAGTAGAAAATCCAAAAACAGTGAAAAAGCAAAAACACCAAAAAAAAACAAAAAAAAAAAATCAAATTAAGTTGATCATCTATTCTATCCTTTTCACCACTTTCGGCTTTGAGTAGACTACTCCCATTATTCTAGTTTTTTTTGACAACAACACCTAGAGCTCCCACAAATTCTTGAGTATCCCTATGTGTCTATTGAACTATAGAGGATGAAACATCAATCTCCACGTCTTCTTGATGCATCTCTTGGACTTGCTACATTTGTTACTCCATATTTTACGAAGTCTCAACACTTGAGACTGTGCTTGTGCTAGTAATTGTTCTTGCACTTTGTTGTCCCTGATTCGGTTGAACGGTCCTTGGAGCTTCTGTTGGCTTCTCACTTTGTTCATCTGTTGGAAAATCTGTAGACCTCCTAAATGCCTTTTCCTCCTTGAATTTGACATCATTTTTTACTATAATCCTCTTGGTCCATGGAATAAATATCCGATATGCCTTTGAGGTTTCACTATATCCCACAAAGTGCCCCCTCTCTGTAGTCTAATCTAACTTGGAACATGTAGCCCCAGGAATGTGACAATACGCCAAACTTCCAAATATCCCGAAGTGACTGACATCTAGTTTCTTCCCTGTGAAAACTTCCTCTGGTGTCATCTTCTCTAGTACCTTATGCGGAACCTTGTTTTGTATGTATATTGTTGTGTTGCATGCCTCTGCGCAGAAGTAATGTGGCATATTCTGGTCATGTAGCATAGCTCTTGTTGCCTCTGACATAAAATGATTCTTCCTCTCAACAACCCCATTCTACTACGGGTTGTAAGAAATTGTCCACTCTCTCTTGATTCCTTTCGTGGTATAGAACTCCTGGAACTCTTTTCCTTTGTACTCACCTCCATTGTCTGACCGAAGAACTTTTATCTTCCTTCTTATATGCTAAAATCTATGTTGGATCTGAAGGTACAACTACAACATTGGTATTCCTTGATACCATTCTCTTCCAGCAATAAAAAAATTCTAGCTTTCTAGACACCAAAATTTGAGGCTCCATCCAATCTGTCCTGATCTCTTAAACCTGCTGAGGCCATCTTGAAGATAAAATAATAATAATAATAATTTTTAAGAGGTCAAACTGGGTTTTATAAACCCTTGATTTTTCTTCCCGTGCCTTCTACCCTTAGACTCGCTCTGATGCCATGTGAAAATTCTATTGCAGCTATTGATTATTAATTCCCTATCTTATATGGGTTATTTGATTGCTGAAAATTAATTCATAGCAAATATTGAAAAATATCACAGCTGCAATTTCACAAATAAAATCACAGAAAGAAAACATGCTACACAATTAACAAGATATTTTTGGACAAATTGTCCTTGGAAAAACCCTGAAACGAAAACTAGTACTGCAGATGAGGAATTTTATTAAACTTTAACAAATCAAGAGATACATAAATTGCTTGCCCCTTAATGGCAGAGCTCCGACATTGTTCTCCTCTGGAAATTCTTCTTCACTACAATTGCTTCTCAAGTGTGTGTTCTCCAAATTCTCATTGATCCCCATTTATACTACTCTCATTGAAAAACCAATGGCCATGATTTAATTTCAATCAATGACTAAGATTAATTAGACTCTAACAATCCATAACTAATTGATTACTAGATGTCTCTAAAGGAAACAATTAATTAAATAAATAATTGTCTAGACTCTAACAAAATTCCAGAAAAACAATTATTTACTTATTCTTGAAAATGGAGATGACAGCTCTCCGAGATACTCAAACTAACAAAAATAACATAACTTTTGGGGTATCACAATCTTTACGTGATTATTTGATTACCATAAATATTGAAAGAAGTTGAATATATGATGGTAAGACATGCATACAATACAAACCAGTATACCATTATTTACAACCGTGTATTACATATCCTTCCTTTTCATACAAATCGAAACCCTAACTCAAACTTAAGAGAATGATGTTGCCGTTGGATATTCATACAAATATATGTTCGTTGACAAAGTGAACTCCAAATCTTAAGCTCAACTGTATCTCCACATATTAGTCTGCCGTTAATCTTAAGTTTTAACCATTCATGCATAATGCATCAAAGTCAGATAATCTAAAATTCCAAAATATATACATCAAAATAAAACAATGTATGAAATAATCTATGAAATAAATGGATCAAATACACAAAAAGAAAAAAAGTTCATGGGTCTTAATAATAGATACTAGTCGAACAATGAAAGCTTGTTGTGAATCGACAACGTTCCACAAACCGCCTTCCTTGGAAAGCAGTCGACCAGATCTTCAGCAGGGCAGCCTGGCAACACACTCCATTCCATAGAGCTTAAATCAAGGCACATCATATTCAGGCTTCCCTGAATGGTAAGCCAAATTTTTCCTGATGCAGCAACAACCAAAAAATCACTTCCATCTGATGATTCCACCGTGTCTTTTAACAGACCTTGAGGAGTGATGGAAATGAGAGACCAAGACCATTCGTTGCTATTGTCCAGCTCCCATATCCCCACCAAAGTGTGCTTGATGAGAGGAAAGTGGCCCAATATAGACCTTTCCTCGACCTTCTTTAGTAACCTCCCCACCAAAAGAAGCTTTCCACTACACACCACTAAGGACGGCAGAAGAGCGTGCATGTTCTTAACATGATCATAGGAATTCATCTGGGGATGTAGCCCTCCTTCGACCTCCCTAAATTGAAACTCTTTGCAGGAAATGTGATAGCAACCCAGATGACGACCATAGTTATTTGTAAAGTAGACTATGCCATTGTGCACTGCGCTCGTCCAACGGTGTATTTCGTAGAAGCTGCTAATGTGAATGTGAACGGAAGGCGTGGCAGGCACCTTTGTCCACTTATCTGTAGTGGAATTGTATAGTAGAGTACACAAATCCCTTGGCCTGCTTATCTCGAAGCCTAAAGTAATAATTTGAAAGTGACCAGACTAGACTATGAATTCCACGGCCATTCCGGGTGTCAAGCTATAGTGGAGTGGAAGAAGAGGAAATTCCCTGCGCTGTTTGGTTACAGGATTAATTACGACGGGTGGGTTACAATACAAGACATCATCCCAATCAAGAAAGAGGTAAAGCCCTGATGCTGCACCGCACAGGCAAAGTTGTTTCGGGCCAGGGTAATAACGCTTGTTGTAGTGCCAACTGCATGTCTTCCACGGTAGTAAAGGGATTTGAAACCAGTGGTTGAGTGCACTACTGAAGAAGGTGATTCCTTGGAATCCCTGCACCATTTGCTGAATCAGAAAATGATGAGTTTCCTCATTGAGGAGATTGAAAGTTGGTGCGGATATAACCGTATTCCAGGCTTTACAAACGCTCTTGGCCCTCATCACTGAGGGCAAAGTAAGTCTTCGTAAAACCTCTCCATTGCATCATCATCCAGATCAGGATTATAATAATCATTATTGTCAGCTCCTCCTTGGTGTAGTTGCAGTTGAGGAGGGGAATTTGGAGTGATTCCCGCTGGCTTTCCATATCTCCTGTGGAAGGCGGATAGCAATGTTGAGAAAGGAAGCCCAGAACACAGGTACCCTATTTTACGGTGCCAAATACGGCTGAATTTCCCGTTAATTTCGTCCACTTCTTTAAAAATCCGTTGAATACGCTTGATTTGCTGCTGCTTCGCCTCCTTGGCATTAACCATGTTCCCTCCCTCTTCAATAGTCAAATAATTTTTCTTCTCGCTGCTTCTTCCCGTATCGTTTCCTCAATTAGTACCTCAAATCCTATCGAATACGGAGTTTAATAGATACAGCTTTTCATAATTTCTTTTCTTATTTGGACTTCTGGACTATAACTTACAAATTTAGTTTTAAAAATTATTTAAAATATATTTAAAAGTGTATATACAATAATTTTAAAATTGGTAAATTTATATTAAAAAAATTAGATATGTACGTTAGTATTTTTCAAGAAATATATTGATTTTTTTTTAATATAAAATTTATAGATATATTTATTTAAAAATTCCATATCTAATCATTATAAACGTATCTATTTATAAAAAAACTTATATAAAATGTCTAAAATTGAAATTTTTAAATATAAATGTATTTATTTTTAATTTATTAATTTTAAAATCATTCTTCTGCTTCAGGACCTGGGTAAACATTTCGAGCCTATCAAAGTAGGGACCTCTGTTGTCCCTGAGTTCCTTGATCAGTTTCTTTAGAGCCTCATCGAATGCAGTCTGGTTTTCCGCAATTCTAGCCCATTCAAAGCCATCCTTCATCTCATATATGAACATGGTTTCCTGGCCATCCCTGAGGAAACGTAGCAGGTTCTCCCTCTCAATATTCATCAAAAAACATACATGCACAGCAATTTTATAACGTGTGAGTTTCTTAAAAAACCCAGTAAGAGTCCTATCAGTACCTTGGAATTTTTCCTCATTTCTAAGCTTCCAATTAAACCAAAGTATGAAAGAAGAGAGAATTTGCCAAAATAGGTTAGCATCCTTCTTGAGGCCATGAATGAATCCAGCAATAATATCAAGAGTACAGACATGTTCAGTAATGGAATTTCAAAACATCAGCCAGACCTCTCTAGCAAAAATGCAGTCAAAAAAGATGTGCCGCATAGTCTCAGGCTTCCTACATACAAAGCATAGGTCGAAGGCAGCAATGTTATTCCTAATAGGCAGTCTATCCAACATCAGTTGCTACCTGAAGCATTTGATTTTAGGGGGATGGGGGACTTCCATAATTTCTCGAATGTTTTCTACCAGGCAGATGTATTAAGGTCAACATACCAGAGGGAGTTAATATGATCGATCACCGTGATATCATGAGTGAGCAGTTTGTAGATAGATTTGGCTTTGACCTTGGAGAGGAGGGAGCCATCCTTCCATTGGAATGAGAGGTATCTGTGAGCGTCTACATCAGTGTTCCTAGGAAGATCTAGACAAGCACAAGCATTTTTAATCATATTGTAGGTTCTCTTATGTGAGGCAGGGAGGCCAAACTTATTGCTAAGGTCCTCCCAGCTGATGATATTATCATGTTCCAAGATGTCCATGAGGTATTTAATGCCTTTATTATACCAATTCCTAGCAGAGCAGCCTTGGGTTAAAACGAGGGGTTTAGAGTTATGGTAGAGATTCCACCATATTGACCTTTCCCCATGTAGAGTATTATTACAGTCAATATTAGAGTTGGTAATAAGTTTACACACATGCTCCCAGGCTTTCCAGATGGATTTAAACACCCAAGTGCCTTGAACAGACACAGAGAATCCGCCTGCTATCAGATCACTAAAGGGGAGGGCTTTCCAAGATTTGGCAGACTTGGGGATGCCATTTTGTATGTTATTTCTGACAAGGATCTTCCAGGGTTCTTGTCCTTCTAGGGCATGAAATATCCACTTGGCAGCCAGGGAAACTCCTTGCATTCTGAGATCCTTAAGTCCCAGCCCACCAAGTTTCTTATCTATGTGGCACCAGAGCCATTTGACAGTGTGGGCCTTTCTTTTACGCTTACCATCAGACCAAAGGAAGTGCCTGATAGATTTTTGGATCTCATAAACTTGGTAGTTACTGAACATCCAGATAGAGGAGTAGTACAAATTATAGGAGGAGAGGATTTTTTGGCAGACTTGGATCCTACCAACCAGGGATAGAATCCTATAGTCCTATTTATTAATTTTTTGTCAATATTTTCTTTGACCCAAATCCACATATCCTTGAGAGAGGGAGAGACAGGAAAAGGGATACCGAGGTACCTAACTATTTTATTGGGTCCTCCCCATGAGTATCCAACCTGCTGAAGCTAATCCGGGAGTTCCTCGTTCCACCCAAGCAGGATAGACTTGGAATTGGAGATACAAGCACCAGAGGCTCTGCCAAAGGTTGCAAGCTTTTGATTGAGGGAGTCAATGTTATGCCTAGAGAGCTCCAGGAAGAGTGCAGTGTCATCAGCAAATTGTATGTTGAGCAATTCAGAGTCATCTGGCATCTTAATGCCATGAACTTTAGGGGATAAGGTATCATCTCTTAGGAGGTAAAAGAGGGTGTCTGAGGCAATGACAAATAGAGCAAGGGCGAGGGGGCAGCCTTGTCTAATGGATCTAGAAAGAAGAATAGACTAGGAAAGTGATCCATTAACTTCAAGCAGGGCGGAGGCATCTTTGAGGAGAATTTGGACATATTTACAGAACTTGCTAGCGAAACCAAAGGCTTTGCGCATCATGAGGATGAAGTCCCATTCCACCCTGTCATAGGCCTATAGATTCCCAGCTAGTGACAAGGTTCTCCAAGATATACCTTCCTTTAATGAATCCTGTTTGGGTAGAGCAGATGAACTTGGGAAGGATCTTCTCAAGGCGAGAGGCTAGGGCTTTGGCCAGGATTTTATAAGAAACGTTGAGGAGAGTAATTGGCCTCCATTTTTTTGTGAGGGCTTTGTCCCCATCTTTTGGGATAAATTTAACAGTGCCCCTATTGATGGACTCCCCAAGGGTGCCACTATCAAATGCTTCGATGTATATGTCATAAAGGTCTTTGGTGACCCACTCAATATTGGTCTTGTAAAACTCAGCAGGAAGTCCATCGGGGCCTGGGGCCTTAAATCATCCTTGAGGGCTTTAATGGTATCAACGATTTCTATCATAGAGATTTTGGTCTTGAGAGAAAGAGATTCAGCCTCGGAGATTCTTTTTGGGATAATGTTACTGCACCTATTTCTAGCCTCTTTTGAGGCTTCACTATCTTCCGAGGTAAAGAGGGTTTTATAAAACATTTCAAAAGCATCTTTGATCTCATTGATGTTCAGGAGTTCCTTATCCTCAACTATGATTCTGTCAATTTTTTCTCTATTTTGTTTTTGTTTAAGGAGATTGAAGAAGACTTTAGAGCCTTTATCTCCGAATTTGAGCCAATGATTACATGTTCTGATGAGGGCACACTTGATTTTGACCTGTTGATGTTTCCTAAGAATGTCTCTAGCCTGAGCTACCCGTTCCGCTAGGACAGAGGAGGAAGGATGTAATTGTATTTCATGCTCCAAGGAGTGGAGCCGATTAGTGAGAGTTTTTTCCACAAGCCTGAAATCCTTGGCTTTCTTCTGGCCTATAGTTTGGAATATTCTTTGCTAAGAGGAGACAACAAAATTGATGTTTGGAGGCACAACAAGGTTTCAAGATGCAAGTCCTGATTCTGGAGCCGGGTAGCAGTAAAATTTGATTTTGATGCACATCGTGCTCTTAGAACCTTCTTTTGGAGCTTATGCCTCAAAATATTTGGTTTCGAAACATCTAGCTCTTAGAACCTTATTTCAAAGCTTGTGCCTCAAAAACCCCAGTTCCGAGCATCAAAATCAGTGTTTTGAGGCACAACATGATTTCAAGATGGAAGACCCGATTCTAGAGCTAGTAGATTTTGATGCATATTGTGCTCTTAGAACCCTGTTTATAAATTGTGCCTCAAAAGCCCCAGTTTTGGAGCATCAAAATCGATGTTTGGAGGCACAACAAGGTTTCAAGCTGCAAGTCCTGATTTTGGAGGCAGTAGCGTCAAAATTTGATTTTGACGCACATTGTGCTCTTAGAACCTTGCAATTTTGACGCACATTGTGCTCTTAGAACCTTGGTTTGGAGCTTATGCCTGAAAATCTTTAGTTTCAAAGCATCAAAATTAATGTTTGGAGCCACAACAAGCTTTCAAGATGCAAGTCCCTATTTCGGAGCCTGTAGTGTGAAAACATGATTTTGATGCACATCATGCTCTTAGAACCTCGTTTCAGAGCGTGTGGTTTAAAATCTCCAGTTTCAAAACATCAAAATCAATGTTTAAAGGCACAACAAGATTTCAAGAAACAAGTCCCAATTCTCAAGCTGATAGCGTCAAAACACGATTTTGACAAACATGGTGTTCTTAGAACCTCATTTCGGAGGTTGTGCCTCAAAATCCTAATTTTTGGAGCATCAAAATCAATGTTTGGAGACCCAGTTTTGGAGCATCAAAATCAATGTTTGGAGGCACAGCAAGGTTCCAAGATGCAAGTATCGATTCTAGAGTCAATAGTGTCAAAATCTGATTTTGGCACACATCATGCTCTTAGAACCTCATTGCTAGGCTTGTGCCTCGAAAGCCCCGATTTTGGAGCTTCAAAAATAGTGTTTTTTGGCACAACAAAGTTTCAAGATGCAAGCCCCGATTCTAGAGCCAATAGCGTCAAAATCTGATTTTGGTGGACATCGTACTTTTAGAACCTCATTTCGAAGCTTGTGCCTTGAAAGCCCTGGTTTCAGAGCATCAAAATCAGTGTTTTAAGGCACAACAAGGTTTCAAGATGCAAGCCCCGATTCTAGAGCCAGTAGCATCAAAACTCAATTTTGATGCACATTGTGCTCTTAGAACCCTGTTTTAGAAATTGTGCCTCAAAAGCCCCAGTTTTGGAGCTTCAAAATTGATGTTTGGAGGCACAACAAGGTTTCAAGATGCAAGTTCTGATTTTGGAGCCGGTAGCGTCAAAATTTGATTTTGATGCAGATCGTGCTCTTAGAACCTTGTTTTGGAGCTTATCCCTCAAAATCGTCAGTTTTGAAGCAACAAAATTGGTGTTTGGAGGCACAACAAGCTTTCAAGATGCAAGTCCCTATTCCGAAGCCTGTAGTGTCAAAACGTGATTTTGATGCAAGACCCGATCATTTCGGAGCTTGTGCCTCGAAAGACGTAGTTTTGGAGCATCAAAATCAATGTCTGGAGGCACAACAAGGTTTCAAGATGCAAGTATCAATTTTGGAGCCGATAGCGTCAAACTTTGATTTTGACGCAGATCGTGCTCTTAGAACCTTGTTTTGGAGCTTATGCTTTAAAATCTTCGGTTTCGAAGCATTAAAATTGGTTTTTGGAGGCACAACAAGCTTTCAAGACGCAAGTCCCTATTCCAGAGCCTGTAGTGTCAAAACATGATTTTGATGCAAGACCCGATCATTTCGGAGCTTGTGCCTCGAAAGATCCAGTTTTGGAGCATAAAAATCAATGTTTAGAGGCACAACAAGGTTTCAAGATGCAAGTATAGATTCTGGAGCCGGTAGCATCAAAATTTGATTTTGATGCAGATCGTGCTCTTAGAACCTTGTTTTGGACCTTATGATTTAAAATCTTCGGTTTCGAAGCGTCAAAATTGATGTTTGGAGGCACAACAAGGTTTCAAGATGCAAGTCCTGATTCTGGAGCCAGTAGCATCAAAATTTGATTTTGACGCAGATCGTGCTCTTAGAACCTTGTTTTGGAGCTTATGCCTCAAAATCGTTGGTTTCGAAGCATCAAAATTGGTGTCTGGAAGATGCAAGTCCCTATTCCGGAGGCCGTAGTGTCAAAACGTGATTTTGATGCAAGACCTGATCATTTTGAAGCTTGTGCCTCGAAAGACCCAGTTTTGGAGCATCAAAATCAATGTTTGGAGGCACAACAAGGTTTCAAGATGCAAGACCCGATCATTTTGGAACTTGTGCTTTGAAAGACCCAGTTTTGGAGCATCAAAATCAATGTTTGGAGGCACAACAAGGTTTCAAGATGCAAGTATCGATTCTAGAGTCAATAGCGTCAAAATCTGATTTTGGCGCACATTGTGCTCTTAGAACCTCATTGCTAGGCTTGTGCCTCGAAAGCCCGAGTTTTGGAGCTTCAAAAATAGTGTTTTTTGGCACAACAATGTTTCAAGATGCAAGCCCCGATTCTAGAGGCAAGAGCGTCAAAATCTGATTTTGGTGCACATCGTACTTTTAGAACCTCATTTCGAAGCTTGTGCCTCAAAAGCCCCAGTTTTGGAGAATCAAAATCAGTGTTTTGAGGAACAACAAGGTTTCAAGATGCAAGCCTCAATTCTAGAGCCAGTAGCATCAAAACTCAATTTTGATGCACATTGTGCTCTTAGAACCCTGTTTTAGAAATTGTGCCTCAAAAGCCCTAGTTTGGGAGCTTCAAAATTGATGTTTGGAGGCACAACAAGGTTTCAAGATGCAAGTCCTGATTCTGGAGCCGGTAGCGTCAAAATTTGATTTTGATGCACATCGTGCTCTTAGAACTTTGTTTTGGACCTTATGCTTTAAAATCTTCGGTTTCGAAGCATCAAAATTGGTTTTTGGGGGCACAACAAGCTTACAAAACGCAAGTCCCTATTACAGAGGCTGTAGTATCAAAACATTATTTTGATGCATATCATGCTCTTACAAAGCGCGGGGCTTAAAAGCTCCAATTTCAAAACATCAAAATCAATGTTTAAAGGAAGAACAAGATTTCAAGACACAAGTCCTGATTCTCAAGCTGATAGCGTCAAAACACGATTTTGACAAACATGGTGTTCTTAGAACCTCATTTCGGAGGTTGTGCCTCAAAATCCTCATTTTTGGAGCATAAAAATTAGTGTTTAGAGGCACAACAAGGTTTCAAGACACAAGTCCCAATTCCAGAGTCGGTAGCGTCAAAATGCAATTTTCATGTACATCATACTTTTAGAAGCTCATTTCAGAGCTTGTGCCTTGAAAGCCCTGATTTTGGAACATTAAAATCAGTGTTTAGAGGCACAAAAAGGTTTAAAGAAGCAAGTCCCTATTCCGGAGCCTGTAGCACCAAAATTCCATTTTGACGCACATAATTCTCTTAAAGCTCATTTTGAAGCTTGTGCCTCAAAAGACCTAGTTTTGGAGCGTCAAAATCAATGTTTGGAGGCACAACAAGGTTTGAAGATGCAAGTCCCAATTCTAGATTCAATAGCGTCAAAATCTGATTTTGGCATATATCGTGCTCTTAAAACTTCATTTTGAAGCTTGCACCTCGAAAGCCTTGGTTTCAGAGCATCAAAATCAGTGTTTTGAGGCACAACAAGGTTTCAAGATGCAAGCCCCAACTCAAGAGCCAGTAGCATCAAAATTTGATTTTGATACACATTGTTCTCTTAGAACCCTATTTTAGAAATTGTGCCTCAAAAGACGGAGTTTTGGAGCATCAAAATCGATGTTTGGAGGGACAAAAAGGTTTCAAGATGCAAAGCCTGATTCAGGAGCCGGTAGCCCAAAATTTTATTTTGGCGCACATCGTGCTCTTTGAAACTTGTTTTAGAGCTTATGCCTCAAAATATTTGGTTTCGAAGCATCGAAATTGGTGTTTGGACGCTTAACAAGCTTTCAAGATGCAAGTCCCTATTGTGGAGCCTGTAGTGTCAACACGTGATTTTGATGCACATCGTGCTCTTAGAACCTCATTTCGGAGCGTGTGGCTTGAAAGCTTGAGTTTCAAAACATCAAAATCAATGTTTCAAAACACGATTTTGACAAACATGGTGTTCTTAGAACCTTATTTTAGACATTGTGCCTCAAAAGCCTCATTTTTGGAGCATAAAAATTAGTATTTGGAGGCACAACAAGGTTTCAGGACACAAGTCCCAATTCCAGAGTCAGTAGCGTCAGAATGCAATTTCGATGTACATTGTCCTCTTAGAACCTCATTTCAGAGCTTGTGCCTTGAAAGCCCTGATTTTGGAACATCAAAATCAATATTTTGAGGCACAATAAGGTTTGAAGAAGCAAGTCCCTATTCCGGAGCCTGTAGCATCAAAATTCCATTTTGACGCACATCATTCTCTTAGAAGCTCATTCCGGACACAAGTCCCAATTCTAGAGTCGGTAGCGTCAAAATGCAATTTCGGTGTACATTGTCCTCTTAGAACCTCATTTCGGAGCTTGTGCCTCAAAAGACCCATTTTCCAAGCATCAAAATCAATGTTTGGAGGCAGAACAAGGTTTCAAGATGAAAGTCCCGATTTTAGAATCAATAGCGTCAAAATCTAATTTTGGCGCACATCGTGCTCTTAGAATCTCATTTCAAAACTTGTGCCTCGAAAGCCCTGGTTTTGGAGTATCAAAATCATTGTTTTAAGGCACAACAAGGTTTCAAGATGCAAGACCCGATTCTGGAGCCAGTAGCGTCAAAATTAAATTTTGATGTACATTGGGGCTCTTAGAACCCAGTTTTAGAAATTGTGCTTCAAAAGCCCCTGTTTTGGAGCATCAAAATCAATATTTGGAAGCACAACAAGGTTTCAAGATGCAAGTCCTGATTCTGGAGCCACTAGCATCACAATTTGATTTTGACGCACATCGTGCTCTTAGAACCTTGTTTTGGAGATTATGCCTCAAAATATTCAGTTTCGCAGCATCAAAATTAGTGTTTGGAGGCTCAACAAGCTTACAACATGCAAGTCCCTATTCCAGAACCTGTAGTGTCAAAACATGATTTTTATGCACATCATGCTCTTAGAACCTTGTTTCGGAGCATGTGACTCGAAAGCTCCAGTTTCAAAACATCAAAATCAATGTTTAAAGGCATAACAAGGTTTCGAGACACAAGTACTGATTCTCAAGCTGATAGCGTCAAAACATGATTTTGACAAACATGGTGTTCTTCAAACCTCATTTCGGAGGTTATGCCTCAAAAGCCTCATTTTAGGAGCATAAAAATTAGTGTTTGGAGGCACAACAAGGTTTCAAGACACAAGTCCCAATTCTAGAGTCGGTAGCGTCAAAAGGCAATTTTGAAGTACATTGTGCTCTTAGAACCTCATTTCAGAGCTTTTGCCTAGAAAGCCATGATTTTGGAACATAGAAAGCATTGTTTGGAGGCGCAACAAGGTTTCAAGATGCAAGTCCCGATTCTCATGCTGGTAGCATCAAAATTTGATTTTGATGCACATCGTTCTCTTAGAACCTTGTTTCGAACGTTGCACCTCAAACACCCCAGTTTCAGAATATAAAAATTGGTGTTTGGAGGCACAACAAGGTTTGAAGATGTAAGTCCCGATTCCAGAGCCGGTAGTGTCAAAATGCGATTTTGAACCACATTGTGCTATTAGAACCTTATTTAGGAGCTTGTGCGTCAAAATCCCCCGTTTGAGAGCATCAAAATTGGTGTTCGGAGGCACAAGGTTGCAAGACGCAAGTCACGGTTTAGGAGCCGATAGTGTCAAAATGTGGTTTTGATGCACATGGTGCTCTTAGAGCCTCGTTTGTGGAGCTTGTGGCTCGAAAGCCCTGATTTTGAAACATCGAAATCAGTGTTTGGAGGCACAACAAGGTTTCAAGAAGCAAGTCCCTTTTCCGGAGCCATTTGGAGGAACAACAAGCTTCCAAGAAGCAAGTCCCTTTTCCGGAGCCTGTAGTGTCAAAAATCCATTTTGATGCACATCATTCTCTTAGAAGCTCATTTTGGAGCTTGTGCCTCGAAAGACCCAGTTTTGGAGCATCCAAATCAATGTTTGGAGGCACAAGAAGGTTTCAAGATGCAAGTCCCGATTCTAGAGTCAATAGCATCAAAATCTAATTTTACCGCACATCGCGCTCTTAGAACCTCATTTCGAAGCTTGTGCCTTGAAAGCCCCAGTTTCGGAGCATCAAAATCAGTGTTTTTTGGCACAAGGTTTTAAGACACAAGTCCCAGTTTTGGAGCATCAAAATCGATGTTTGGAGGCACAACAAGGTTTCAAGACACAAGTCCCAACTCCAGAGTCGGTAGCGTCAAAACACAATTTTGATATAATTCATTTTCTTAAAACCTCATTTCAGAGCTTGTGCCTTGAAAGCCTTGATTTTGGCGAACATCAAAATCAATGTGTTGAGGCACAACAAGGTTACAAGAAGTAAGTCCCTATTCCGAAGCCTAAAGTGTCAAAATTTCATTTTGACGCACATCATTCTCTTATAAGCTCATTTCGGATCTTGTGCCTCGAAAGACCCAGATTTGGAGCATCAAAATTAGTGTTTGGAGGCACAACAAGGTTTCAAGATGCAAGTTCCGATTCTAGAGTCAATAGCATTAAAAATTGATTTTGGCACATCATTCTCTAAGAATCTCATTTCGAAGCGTGTGCCTCGAAAGCCTTGGTTTTTTAGCATCAAAATCAGTGTTTCGAGGCACAACAAGGTTTCAAGATGCAATACTCGATCCTAGAGCCAGTAGTATGAAAATTGAATTTTGATGCATATTGTGCTCTTAGAACCCTGTTTTAGAAATTGTGCCTCAAAAGCCCTAATTTAGGAGCATCAAAATCGATGTTTGGAGGCACAACAAGGTTTCAAGATGCAAGTCCTGATTTTGGAGTTGGTAGTGTTAAAGTTTGATTTTGACGTGCATCGTGCTCTTAGAACCTTGTTTTGGAGCTATGCCTCAAAATCTTCAGTTTTGAGGCATCAAAATTGGTTTTTTCAGGCACAATAAGCTTTGAAGACGCAATTCGCTATTTTGGAGCGTGTAGTGTCAAAACGTGATTTTGATGCACATCATTCTCTTAGAACCTCGTTTCAGAGCATTTGGCTTGAAAGCTCCAATTTCAAAACATCAAAATTAATGTTTAAAGGCACAACAAGGTTTCACGAAAGAAGTCCCGATTCTCAAGCTGATAGTGTCAAAACACTATTTTAACAAACATGGTATTCTTAGAACCTCATTACGGAGGTTGTGCCTCAAAAGCCTCGTTTTTGGAGCATAAAAATTAGTGTTTGGAGGCACAACAAGGTTTCAAGACACAAGTCCCAATTCTAGCTACATCGTGCTCTTAGAACCTCATTTCGGAGCTTGTGCTTTGAAAGCCTTGATTTCGGCACATCAAAATCAATGTTTTGAGGCACAACAAGGTTTCAAGAGGCAAGTCCCTATTCCCGAGCCTGTAGCGTCAAAATTCCCTATTCCATGTTTGGATGCACAACAAAGTTTCAAGATGCAAGTCCTGATTATAGAGTCAATAGCATCAAAATATGATTTTGGCGAACATCGTGCTCTTAGAGCCTCATTTCAAAGCTTCTGCCTCAAAAGCCCCAGTTTCAAAGTATCAAAATCAATGTTTTGAGGCACAACAAGGTTTCAAGATACAAACCCCGATTCTAGAGCCAGTAGCATCAAAATTGTGCTCTTACAACCCTACTTTAGAAATTGTGTCTCAAAAGCCCCAGTTTTGGAGCATCAAAATCGATGTTTGAAGGCACAACAAGGTTTTCAAGATGCAAGTCCTGATTCTGGAGCCGGCAGCGTCAAAATTTGATTTTGACGCACATCGTGCTCTTACAACCTTGTTTTGGAGCTTGTGCCTCAGAATCTTTGGTTTCAAAGCATCAAAATTGGTTTTTGGAGGCCCAACAAGCTTTCAAGATGCAAGTCCCTATTCCAGAGCCTATAGTGTCAAAACATGATTTTGATGCACATCGTGCTCTTAGAACCTCATTTCAGAGCATGTGGCTCAAAAGCTCCAGTTTCAAAACATCAAAATGAGTGTTTAAAGGAACAACAAGGTTTCTAGACACAAGTCCCGATTCTTAAGATGATAGCATCAAAACACGATTTTGACAAACATGGTGTTCTTCGAACCTCATTTCGGAGGTTGTGCCTCAAATGCCTTTATTTTGGAGCCACAACAAGGTTTCTAGACACAAGTCGCAATTCCAAAGTTGGTAGCGTCAAAACGCAATTTTTGATGTACATCATGCTCTTAGAACCTCATTTTGGTGCTTGTCCCTTGAAAGCCCTGATTTGGAACATGAAAATCAATGTTTGGAGGCACAACAAGGTTTCAAGATGCGATTCCAGAACCGATACTGTCAAAATAAGATTTTGAAGCACACTATGCTCTTAGAACCTTATTCCGAAGCTTGTCCCCCGAAAGCCCTGGTTTGAGAGCATCAAAATTGGTGTTTGGAGGCACAAGGTGTTCGAAAGCCCCAATTTTGAAACATCGAAATCAGTGTTTGGAGGCACAACAAGGTTTCAATATGCAAGTCCCTTTCCGGAGCCTGTAGTGTCAAAATTCCATTTTGACGCACATCATTAGATTAGAAGCTCATTTCAGAGCCTGTGCCTCGAAAAACCCAGTTTTGGATCATCAAAATTAATGTTTGGAGGCACAAAAAGGTTTCAAGATGCAAGTCCTGATTCTAGAGTGGCTCACATCATGCTCTTAGAACCTCATTTCGAAGCTTGTGCCCCGAAAGCGCCAGTTCCAGAGCATCAAAATCAGTGTTTTTTGGCACAACAAGGTTTCAAGATGCAAGCCCCGATTCTAGAGCTAGTAGCATCAAAATTCAATTTTGATGCACATTGTGCTCTTAGAACCCTATTTTAGAAATTGTGCCTGAAAAGCCCCAGTTTTGGAGCATCAAAATCGATGTTTGGAGGCACAACAAGGTTTCAAGATGCAAGTCCTGATTCTGGAGCTGGTATCATCAAAATTTGATTTTGACAGACATTGTGCCCTTAGAACCTTGTTTTGGAGCTTATGCCTCAAAATATTTGGTTTTGAAGCATTAAAAGTGTTTGGAGGCACAACAAGCTTTCAAGACGCAAGTCCCTATTCTCAAGATGATAGCATCAAAACATGATTTTGACAAACATGGTGTTCTTTGAACCTTATTTCAGAGGTTGTGCCTCAAATGCCTCATTTTTTGAGCATAAAAATTAGTTTTTGGAGGCACAACAAGGTTTCTAGACACAAGTCGCAATTCCAGAGTCAGTAGCGTCAAAATGCAATTTTTAATGTACATCATGCTCTTAGAACATCATTTCGACGCTTGTCCCTTGAAAGCCAGGATTTTGGAACATGAAAATCAATGTTTGGAGGCACAACAAGGTTTCAAGATGCAAGTCCCGATTCCAGAGCCGGTAGTGTCAAAATAAGATTTTGAAGCACATTGTATTCTTAGAAGCTTATTTCGGAGCTTATCCCCCGAAAGCCCCGGTTTGAGAGCATCAAAATTGGTGTTTGGAGGCACAAGGTGTTTGAAAGCCACGATTTTGAAACATCAAAATTAGTGTTTCAAGAAGGTTTCAAGAAGCATGTCCCTTTTCCAAAGCCTATAGTGTCAAAATTCTATTTTGATGCACATCATTATCTTAGAAGCTCATTTCGGAGCCTGTGCCTCGAAAGACCCAGTTTTGGATCCTCAAAATCAATGTTTGGAGGCACAACAAGGTTTCAAGATGTAAGTCTTGATTCTAGAGTCAATAGCGTAAAAATCTAATTTTGGCGCACATCGTGCTCTTATAACCTCATTTCGAAGCTTGTTCCTCAAAAGACCCAGTTTTGGAGCATCAAAATTAGTGTTTTGAGGAGGAAAGGTTTCAAGATGAAAGTCCCTATTTCAAAGGCTATAGCTTCCAAATTCACTTTTGACGCACATCATTCTCTTCGAATCTCATTTCGGAGCTTGTGCCTCATAAGACCCAATTTTGGAGCATCAAAATCAATGTTTGGAGGCACAACAAAGTTTCAAGATGCAAGTCCCAATTCTAGAGTCAATAGCATCACAATCTGATTTTGGTGCACATTGTGCTCTTAGAACTTCATTTCAAAGCTTGTGCCTCAAAAGCCCCAATTTTGGAGCATCAATATCAGTGTTTTAAGGCACAACAAGATTTCAAGATGCAAGCCCCGATTCTAGAGCCAGTTTTATCAAAATTCAATTTTGATGCACATTGTGCTCTTAGAACCCTGTTTTAGAAATTGTGCCTCTAAAGCCCCAGTTTTGGAGCATCAAAATTGGTGTTTGGAGGTACAACAAGGTTTCAAGATATAGGTCCTCATTCTTAGAACTTTATTTTGGAGATTATGCCTCCAAATCATCAGTTTCGAAGCATCAAAATTTGTGTTTGGAGGCATAACAAGATTTCAAGATGCAAGTCCCTATTCTGGAGCTTGTAGTATCAAAATATGATTTTGATGCACATCGTGCTTTTAGAACCTCATTTCGGAGCGTGTGGCTCAAAAGATCTAGTTTCAAAATATCAAAATCAATGTTTAAAGGCCTAACAAGGTTTAAAGACACAAGTTCCGATTCTCAAGCTGATAGCGTCAAAACACGATTTTGACAAACATGGTGTTCTTAGAACCTCATTTCAGAGGTTGTGCCACAAAAGCCTTGTTTTTGGAGCATTAAAATTAGTGTTTGGAGGCACAATAAGTTTTCAAGACACAAGTCCCAATTCCAAAGTCGGTAGCGTCAAAATGCAATTTTGGTGTACATCGTGCTCTAAGAACCTCATTTTGGAGCTTGTGCCTTGAAAGCCCTCATATTGGAACATCAAAATTAGTGTTTCAAGGAGCAAGTCCCTATTCCGAGGCCTGTAGTGTCAAAACATGATTTTGATGCACATCGTGCTCATAGAACCTCATTTTGGAGCGTCTGGCTCGAAAGCTTTAGTTTCAAAACATCAAAATCAATGTTTAAAGGCACAACAAGGTTTCAAGACACAAGTCCCGATTCTCAAGGTAATAGCATCAAAACACAATTTTGACAAACATGGTGTTCTTAGAACCTCATTTCGGAGGTTGTGCCTCAAAAGCCTTATTTTTGGAGCATAAAAATTAGTGTTTGCAGGCACAACAAGGTTTCAAGACACAACTCCCAATTCCAGAGTCTGTAGCGTAAAAATGCAATTTTTACGTACATCGTGCTCTTAGATACTCATTTCGGAGATTGTGGGGATTTTGGAACATCAAAATCAGTGTTCGGAGGCACAACAAGGTTGAAAAAAGCAAGTCCCTATTCCGGAGCCTCTAGAGTCAAAATTTCATTTTGATGCACATCATTCTCTTAAAAGCTCATTTCGGAGCTTGTGCCTCGAAAGACCCAATTTTGGAGCGTAAAAATCAATGTTTCAAGGCACAACAAGCTTTCAAGATGCAAGTCACAATTCTAGAGTCAATAGCATCAAATCTGATTTTGGCACACATAGTGCTCTTAGAACCTCATTTCGAAGCTTGCGCCTCAAAAGCCCTGGTTTCAGAGCAAAAAAATCAGTGTTTTGAAGCACAAGGTTTCAGGATGCCAGCCACGATTCTACAGCCAGTAGCATCAAAATTCAATTTTGATGCACATTGTGCTCTTAGAACCCTATTTTAGAAATTGTGCATCAAAAGCGGATCATCAAAATCGATGTTTGGAGGCACAACAAGGTTTCAAGATGCAAGTCCTGATTCTAGAGCCGGTAGCGTCAAAATTTAATTTTGACGCACATTGTGCTCTTAGAACCTTATTTTGGAGCTTATTCCTCATAATCTTTGGTTTCAAAGCATCAAAATTAGTGTTTGGAGGCAGAACAACCTTTCAAGATGCAAGTCCCTATTCTGGAGCCTATAGTGTCAAAACATGATTTTGATGCACATCGTGCTCTTATAACCTCGTTTCAGAGTGTGTGGCTCAAAAGCTCCAGTTTCAAAATGTCAAAATCAATGTTTAAAGTCACAACAAGGTTTCAAAACAAAACTCCCAATTCTCAAGCTGATAGTGTCCAAACATGGTTTTGACAAACATGGTGTTCTTAGAACCTCATTTCGGAGGTTGTGCCTCAAAATCTTCATTTTTTAGAATAAAAATTAGTGTTTGGAGGCACAACAAGGTTTCAAGACACAAGTCCCAATTCCAGAATCAGTAGCATCAAAACACAATTTTGATGTACATCATACTCTTAGAAGCTCATTTCGGTGCTTGTGCCTTGAAAGCCTTGATTTTGGAACATCAAAATCAGTGTTTGGAAGCACAACAAAGTTTCAAGAAGCAAGTCCCTATTCCGGAGCCTGTAGGGTCAAAATTCCATTTTGACGCACATCATTCTCTTAGAAGCTCATTTCGGAGCTTGTGCCTCGAAAGACCCAATTTTGGAGCATTAAAATCAATGTTTGGAGGCACAACAAGGTTTCAAGATGCAAATCCCGATTCTAGAGTCAATAGCATCAAAATCTGATTTTGGCGCACATCGTGCTCTTAGAACCTCATTTTGAATTTTGTGCCTCGAAAGCCCCTATTTTTGAACATAAAAATTAGTGTTTTGAGGCACAACAAGGTTTCAAGATGCAAGCCCCTATTCTAAAGCTAGTAGCATCAAAATTCAATTTTGATGCACATTGTGCTCTTAGAACCCTATTTTAGAAATTGTTCTTCAAAAGCCCAAGTTTTGGAGAATCAAAATCGATGTTTGGTGGCACAACAAGGTTTCAGGACGCAAGTCCCTATTCTGGAGCCTGTAGTGTCAAAACATGATAGCGTCAAAACATGATTTTAACAAACATGGTATTCTTAGAACCTCATTTCAAAGGTTGTGCCTCATAAGCCTCATTTTTGGAGCATAAAAATTAGTGCTTGGAGGCACAACAAGGTTTCAAAACACAAGTCCCAATTCTAGAGTCGGTAGCGTCAAAACGCAATTTTGATGTACATTGTGCTCTTAGAACCTCATTTCAGAGCTTGTGAATTGAAAGCCCTGATTTTGGAACATCAAAATCAGTGTTTGGAGGCACAACAAGGTTTCAAGAAGTAAGTCCCTATTCCGGAGCCTGTAGCGTCAAACTTCCATTTTGACGCACATCATTCTCTTAGAAGCTCATTTTGGAGCTTGTGCCTAGAAAGACCCTGTTTTGGAGCATCAAAATCAATGTTTGGAGGTACAACAAGGTTTCAAGATGCAAGTCCTGATTCTAGAGTCAATATCATCAAAATCTTATTTTAGCGCACATCGTACTCTTGGAGCCTCATTTCAAAGCTTGTGCCTCGAAAGCCCCGGTTTCAGAGAATCAAAATCAGTGTTTTGAGGCACAAAAATGTTTCAAGTTGCAAGAACCGATTCTAGAGCCAGTAGCATCAAAATTCAATTTTGATGCACATTGTGTTTTTAGAACCCTGTTTTAGAAATTGTACCTCAAAAGCCCCAGTTTTGGAGCATCAAAATTGATGTTTGGAGGCACAACAAGGTTTCAAGGTGCAAGTCCTGATTCTGGAGCTGGTAGCGTCAAAATTTGAGTTGGATGCACATCGTGCTCTTAGAACCTTGTTTCAGAGCGTGTGGCTCAAAAGCTTTAGTTTCAAAACATCAAAATCAATGTTTAAAGGCACAACAAGGTTTCAAGACACAAGTCCTGATTCTCAAGCTGATAGCGTCAACACACGATTTTGACAAACATGGTGTTCTTAGAACCTGATTTTGGAGGTTGTGCCTCAAAAGCCTTGTTTTTGGAGCATAAAAATTAGTGTTTGGAGACACAACAAGGTTTCAAGATACAAGTCCCAATTCCAGAGTCGGTAGCGTCAAAACATAATTTTGATGTACATCGTGCTCTTAGAACCTCATTCCAGAGCTTGTGCGTTGAACGCCCTGATTTTGGAATATCAAAATGAGTGTTTGGAAGCACAACAAAGTTTCAAGAAGCAAGTCCTTATTCCAGAGCCTGTAGCGTCAAAATTATATTTTGACGTACATTATTCTCTTAGAAGCTTATTTCAGAGCTTCTCCCTTGAAAGACCCAGTTTGTAACATCAAAATCAATATTTGGAGACACAACAAGGTTTCAAGATGCAAGTCTCGATTCTAGAGTCAATAGCGTCAAAATCTGATTTTAGTGCACATCGTGCTCTTAGAACCTCATTTCGAAGCTTGTGCCTCGAAAGCCCCAGTTTCGGAGCATCAAAATTAGTTTTTTGAGGCACAACAAGGTTTCAAGATGCAAGCCCCGTTTCTTAAGCGAGTAGTATCAAAATTCAATTTTGATGCAAATTGTGCTCTTACAACCCTGTTTTAGAAATTGTTCCTCAAAAGCCCTAGTTTTGGAGCATTAAAATCAATGCTTGGAGGCACAACAAGGTTTCAAGATGCAAGTCCTAATTCTGGAGCCGGTAGTGTCAAATTTTGATTTTGACGCACATCGTGCTCTTAGAAACTTGTTTTGGAGCTTATTCCTCAAAATCATTGGTTTCGAAGCACCAAAATTGGTGTTTGGAGGCACAACAAGCTTTCAAGCTAATAACGTCAAAACACGATTTTGATAAACATGGTGTTGTTAGAACCTCATTTCGGAGGTTGTGCCTCAAAATCCTCATTTTTGGAGCATAAAAATTAGTGTTTGGAGGCGCAACATGGTTTCAAGACACAAGTCCCAATTCCAGTGTTGGTATTGTCAAAATGCAATTAAAATCGATGCAAGTCCTAATTCTGGAGCCGGTATTGTCAAATTTTGATTTTGACGCACATCGTGCTCTTAGAAACTTTTTTTGGAGCTTATTCCTCAAAATCATTGGTTTCGAAGCATCAAAATTGGTGTTTGGAGGCACAACAAGCTTTCAAGCTAATAGCGTCAAAACACGATTTTGATAAACATGGTGTTGTTAGAACCTCATTTCGGAGGTTGTGCCTCAAAATCCTCATTTTTGGAGCATAAAAATTAGTGTTTGGAGGCGCAACATGGTTTCAAGACACAAGTCCCAATTCCAGTGTTGGTAGTGTCAAAATGCAATTAAAATTGATGCAAGTCCTAATTTTGGAGCCGGTATTGTCAAATTTTGATTTTGACGCACATCGTGCTCTTAGAAACTTATTTTGGAGCTTATTCCTCAAAATCATTGGTTTCGAAGCATCAAAATTGGTGTTTGGAGGCACAACAAGCTTTCAAGCTGATAGCGTCAAAACACGATTTTGATAAACATGGTGTTGTTAGAACCTCATTTCGGAGGTTGTGCCTCAAAATCCTCATTTTTGGAGCATAAAAATTAGTGTTTGGAGGCGCAACATGGTTTCAAGACACAAGTCCCAATTCCAATGTTGGTATCGTCAAAATGCAATTAAAATCGATGCTTGGAGGCACAACAAGGTTTCAAGATGCAAGTCCTAATTCTGGAGCCGGTAGTGTCAAATTTTGATTTTGATGCACATCGTGCTCTTAGAAACTTGTTTTGGAGTTTATTCCTCAAAATCATTGGTTTCAAAGCATCAAAATTGGTGTTTGGAGGCACAACAAGCTTTCAAGCTGATGGCGTCAAAACACGATTTTGATAAACATGGTGTTGTTAGAACCTCATTTCGGAGGTTGTGCCTCAAAATCCTCGTTTTTGGAGGAAAAAAATTAGTGTTTGGAGGCGCAACATGGTTTCAAGACACAAGTCCCAATTCTAGTGTTGGTAGCGTCAAAATGCAATTAAAATCGATGCTTGGAGGCACAATAAGGTTTCAAGATGCAAGTGCTAATTCTGGAGCCGGTAGTGTCAAATTTTGATTTTGACGCACATCGTGCTCTTAGAAACTTGTTTTGGAGCTTATTCCTCAAAATCATTGGTTTCGAAGCATCAAAATTGGTGTTTGGAGGCACAACAAGCTTTCAAGCTGATAGCGTCAAAACACGATTTTGATAAACATGGTGTTGTTAGAACCTCATTTCGGAGGTTGTGCCTCAAAATCCTCATTTTTGGAGCATAAAAATTAGTGTTTGGAGGCTCAACATGGTTTCAAGACACAAGTCCCAATTCTAGTGTTGGTAGCGTCAAAATGCAATTTTTATGTACATCGTGCTCTTAGAACCTCATTTCGGAGCTTGTGCCTTGAAAGCCCCGATTTTGGAACATCAAAATCATTGTTTGGAGGCACAAAAAGGTTTTAAGATGCAAGTCCCGATTCTTGTGCTGGTAGCATCAAAATTCGATTTTGATGCACATCATTCTCTTAGAACCTTGTTTCGAAGCTTGCACCTCGAACACCCCGGTTTCAGAACATCAAAATTGGTGTT
Organism: Cryptomeria japonica; assembly: GCF_030272615.1. Classification (NCBI taxonomy): domain Eukaryota; kingdom Viridiplantae; phylum Streptophyta; class Pinopsida; order Cupressales; family Cupressaceae; genus Cryptomeria; species Cryptomeria japonica. Next base: position 338,830,520 of record NC_081412.1, read on the forward strand.
TTGAGGCACAACAAGGTTTCAAGTTGCAAATCCTGATTCCAGAGCCGATAGTGTCAAAATGAGATTTTGAAACAAATTGTGCTCTTAGAAACTTATTTAGGAGCTTGTCCCTTGAAAGCCCTAGTTTGGGAGCATCAAAATTGGTGTTTGGAGGCACAAGGTTGCAAGAAGCAAGTCACAATTTCGGAGGTGGTAGCGTCAAAATGTGATTTTGACGCACATGGTGCTCTTAGAGCATCGTTTGCGGAGCTTGTGCCTCGAAAGCCCCAATTTTGAAACATCAAAATCAGTGTTTGGAGGCACAAAAAGGTTTCAAGAAGCAAGTCCCTTTTCCGAAGCCTGTAGTGTGAAAAATCCATTTTGACGCACATCATTCTCTTAGAAGCTCATTTCAGAGCCTGTGCCTCGAAAGACCCAGTTTTGGAGCATCAAAATCAATGTTTGGAGGCACAACAAGGTTTCAAGATGCAAGCCCCGATTCCCATTGTGCTCTTAGAACCCTGCTTTAGAAATTGTGCCTCAAAATCATTTCGAAGCTTCTACCTCGAAAGCCCTAGTTTCAGAGCATCAAAATCAGGTTTCAAGGTGCAAGTCTTGATTCTGGAGCTGGTAGTGTCAAAATTTGATTTTGATGCACATCGTGCTCTTAGAACCTCTTTTTGGAGCTTATGCCTCAAAATCTTCAGTTTTGAATCATCAAAATTGGTGTTTGGAGGCACATCAAGCTTTCAAGACGCAAGTCCCTATTCTAGAGCATGTAGTGTGAAAACATGATTTTGATGCACATCGTGCTCTTAGAACCTCATTTCGGAGTGTGTGCCTCGAAAGCTCAAGTTTCAAAACATCAAAATATATGGTTAAACGTACAACAAGGTTTCAAGACACAAGTCCATATTCTCAAGCTGATAGCGTCAAAACACGATTTTGACAAACATGGTGTTCTTAGAACCTCATTTTGGAGGTTGTGCCTCAAAAGCCTCGTTTTTGGAGCATAAAAATTAGTTTTTGGACGCACGACAAGGTTTCAAGACACAAGTCCCAATTCCAAAGTCGGTAGTGTCAAAATGCAGTTTTGATGTACATTGTGCTCTTAGAACCTCATTTCGGAGCTTGTGCCTTGAAAGCCTTGATTTTGGAACATAAAAATCAGTGTTTGGAGGCACAAAAAGGTTTCAAGAAGCAAGTCCCTAGTCCGGAGCGTCAAAAGTCAGTGTTTCTAGCGTCAAAATTCCATTTTGATGCTTGTGTCTCAAAAGACCTAGTTTTAGAGCGTCAAAATCAATTATTCGAGGCACAACAAGCTTTCAAGATGCAAGTCCTGATTCTTGAGCCGGTAGCGTCAAAATTTGATTTTGACGCACATAGTGCTCTTAGAACCTTGTTTTGGAGCTTATGCCTCAAAATCTTTGGTTACGAAACATAAAAATTGGTGTTTGGAGGGAGAACAAGCTTTCAAGACACAAGTCCCTATTTCGAAGCCTGTAGTATCAAAACGTGATTGTGAGGCACATCATGCTTTTAGAACCTCGTTTCGGAGCATGTGGCTCGAAAGCTCGAGTTTCAACACATCAAAATCAATGTTTAAAGGCACAACAAGGTTTCAAGACACAAGTCCTGATTCTCAAGTTGATAGCATCAAAACACGATTTTGATAAACATGGTGTTCTTAGAACTTGATTTCAGAGGTTGTGCCTCAAAATCTTCATTTTTGGATCATAAAAATTAGTGTTTGGAGGCACAACAAGGTTTCAAGGCCCAAGTCCCAATTCCAGAGTCGGTAGCGTCAAAATGCAATTTTGATGTACATCGTGCTCTTAGAACCTCATTACGGAGCTTGGGCAAGCCCTGATTTTGGAACATCAAAATCAACATTTCGAGGTACAACAAGGTTTAAAAAAGCAAGTCCCTATTCCGGAGCCTGTAGCGTCAAAATTTCATTTTGATGCACATTATTCTTTTAGAAGCTCATTTCGCAGCTTGTGCCTCAAAAGACCCAGTTTTCAAGCGTCAAAATCAATTTTTGGAGGCACAACAAGGTTTCAAGATGCAAGTCCCGATTGTAGAGTCAATACCATCAAAATTCGATTTTGGTGCACATCGTGCTCTTAGAACCTCATTTCGAAGCTTGTGCCTTGAAATCCCCAGTTTCAGAGTATCAAAATCAGTGTTTTGATGCACAACAAGGTTTCAAGATGCAAGCCCTGATTCTAAAGCCAGCAGCATAAAAATTCAATTTTGATTTACATTGTTCTCTTAGAACGCTGTTTTAAAAATTGTGCCTCAAAAGCCCCAGTTTTGGAGCATCAAAATCGATGTTTGGAGGCACAACAAGGTTTCAAGATGCAAATCCTGATTGTGCAGCCAATAGCATCAAAATGTAATTTTGATGTCCATCATGCTTTTAGAACCTCATTTCGGAGATTGTGCCTTGAAAGCCCTGATTTTGGAATATAAAAATACGTCTTTTGAGGCACAACAAGGTTTCAAGAAGCTAGTCCCTATTCCGGAGCCTGTAGCGTCAAAATTCCGTTTTGACGCACATCATTCTCTTAGAAGTTCATTTCGGAGCTTGTGCCTCGAAAGACACAATTTTGGAGCATCAAAATCAATGTTTATAAGCACAACAAGGTTTCAATATGCAAGTCCCGAATCTAGAGTCAATAGCGTCAAAATCTGATTTTTGCGCACATCATGCTCTTAGAAACTCATTTCGAAGCTTGTGCCTCGAAAGCCCCGGTTTGGAAGCATCAAAATCAGTGTTTTGAGGCACAACAAGGTTTCAAGATGGAAGGTCAGAATCTAGAGCCAATAGCATCAAAATTCAATTTTGATGCACATTGTGCTCTTAGAACCTTGTTTTAGAAATTGTGTCTCAAAAGCCCCAGTTTTGGAGCATCAAAATCGATGTTTGGAGGCGAAGTCGTTATTCTAGAGCCGGTAGCGTTAAAATTTGATTTTGATGCATATTGTGCTCTTAGAACCTTGTTTTGGAGCTTATGCCTCAAAATCTTCGGTTTCGAAGCATCAAAATTGGTGTTTGGAGGCACAACAAGGTTTCAACATGCAAGTCCCTATTCCGGAGCCTGTAGTGTTAAAACGTGATTTTGAAGCACATCGTACTCTTAGAACCTGATTTTGGAGTGTGTGGCTCGAGAGCTCCAATTTTAAAACATCAAAATCAATGTTTGAAGGCACAACAAGGTTCTCACGATAGAAGTCCCAATTTTCAAGCTGATGTTAGCATTCCCAAAGATACTAAGAGGGGGGGTGAATTAGTATCTGACCGGTATAATAATTTTCTTAACTTATAACATGAAAAGCATATCAAAATTGTGTACCGATAAACCAAAAATAATGCAGTAAAGAAGAATAATAACCACAGCATAAAAAACACACTATAAAACAATATTTTAAGGAGGAAACCTGGTGTGGGAAAAAACCTCGGTAGGATTTGTGACCCACAATATTCACTTACTAGCCAATAGGAGAATATTACTGCTTACAATAGGGGCCTGCACATGCGGGAAGACCAAGTGCCTAAAGCTCATTGCTTAATTACAAAGAAGTCACACTGACTTACAAAAATGGATTATACAAATCCAATGTCTTGTACTGCTTCAGATTAGCATCTACTATGCCAGATTCAGTACCGGTTTAAGCTCTGCTACATACATAAACCCTTATCCAATAATTCACATATTAGGTCTGCTATTATCTTTCCATACTTCGCATTCTAAATGATCTACAATGATCTCATACATATATGAGTCATATTACAATCCGCCAAGTCAGCTCACAAAAAGATTTTACAATTAATTACAAAATATATATATATATACACAAAATTCCTGTCGGCCATGGTGCCGATAATCTTCTTTTTCAGTGTTGGTGATCTGTATGCTGGTGTAGAGTCTGCCGGTATCACATGATTGTAAGGTTCCCATCAATGACAATACCTTCAGTCACCTACACTTTCTCATTGGAGTGTGCATTTGCCAACAGCTGATAGCATCAAAACACTATTTTGACAAACATGGTGTTCTTAGAACCTCATTTCGAAGGTTGTGCCTCAAAAGCCTCATTTTTGGAACATAAAAATTAGTCTTCGGAGGCACAACAAGGTTTCAACACACAAGTCCCAATTCCAGAGTGGGTAGCGCAGAAAAGCAATTTTGATGTACATCGTGCTCTTGGAACCTCATTTCGGAGCTTGTGCCTTGAAAGCCCTGATTTTGCCACATCAAAATCAATGTTTTGAGGCACAACTAGGTTTCAAGAAGCAATTCCCTATTCCGGAGCCTGTAGCATCAAAATTCCATTTTGACGCACATCATTCTCTTAGAAGCTCATTTCGGAGCTTCTGCCTCGAAAGACCCAGTTTTGGAGCAACAAAATCAATGTTTGGAGGCACCAGAAGGTTTCAAGATGAAAGTCCTGATTCTAGACTCAATAGCGTCAAAATCTGATTTTGGCACACATCATGCTCTTAGAACCTCATTTCAAAGCTTGTGCCTCGAAAGCCCCGATTTTGGAGCATCAAAATCAATTTTTTTAGGCTCAAAAAGGTTTCAAGATGCAAGCCTCAATTCTAGAGCTAGAAGCATCAAAATTCAAGTTTGATGCATATTATACTCTTATAACCCTATTTTAGAAATTGTGCCTCAAAAGCCCTAGTTTTGGAGCATCAAAATTGATGTTTGGAGGCATAACAAGGTTTAAATATGCAAGTCCTGATTCTGGAGCCGGTAGTGTCAAAATTTGATTTTGACGCACATCGTGCTCTTAGAACCTTGTTTTGGAGCTTATGCCTTAAAATCTTCAATTTCGAAGCATAAAAATCGGTGCTTGGAGGCACAACAAGATTTCGAGACACAAGTCCCGATTCTCAAGTTGATAGCGTTAAAACACGATTTTGACAAACATGGTGTTCCTAGAACCTCATTTAAGAGGTTGTGCCTCAAAATCCTCAGTTTTGGAGCATAAAAATTAGTGTTTGGAGGCACAATAAGGTTTCAAGACACAAGTCTCAATTCCAGAGTTGGTAGCATCAAAATGCAATTTTGATGTACATCACGCACTCTTAAAACCTCATTTCAGAGCTTGTGCCTTGAAAACCCTAATTTTGGAACATCAAAATCAGTTTTTGGAGGCACAACAAGGTTTAAAGGAGCAAGTCCCTATTCCGGAGCCTGTAGCGTCAAAATTCCATTTTGATGCATATCATTCTCTTAGAAGCTCATTTCGGAGCTTGCTCCTCAAAAGACCTAGTTTTCGAGCGTCAAAATCAATGTTTGGAGGCACAACAAGGTTTCAAGATGCAAGTCCCGATTCTAGAGTCAATAGCATCAAAATCTGATTTTGGCGCACATCGTGATCTTAGAACCTCATTTCAAAGCTTGTGCCTTGAAAGCCCCGATTTCGGAGAATCAAAATCAATGTTTTGAGACACAACAAGGTTTCAAGATGCAAGACCCGGTTCTAGAGGCAATAGCATCAAAATTCAATTTTGGTGCACATTGTTCTCTTAGAACCGTGTGTTTAGAAATTGTGCCTCAAAAGCCCTAGTTTTGGAGCATGAAAATTGATGTTTGGAGACACAATAAGGTTTCAAGATGCAAGTCCTGATTTTGGAGCCGGCAGCGTCAAAGTTTGATTTTGACGAACATCGTGCTCTTAGAACATTGTTTTGGAGCGCATACCTAAAAATCTTCGATTTCGAAGCATCAAAATTGGTTGTTTGAGGCACAACAAGCTTTCGAGACGCAAGTCCCTATTCCGGAGCCTGTAGTGTCAAAACGTGATTTTGATGCACCTCGTGCTCTTAGAACCTCATTTCGGAGCGTGTGGCTCGAAATTTCTAGCTTCAAAACATCAAAATCAATGTTTAAAGGCACAACAAGGTTTCATGACACAAGTCCCGATTCTCAAGCTGATAGCGTCAAAACACTATTTTGATAAACATGGTATTCTTAGAACCTCATTTCGGAGGTTGTGCCTCAAAAGCCTCATTTTTAGAGCATAAAAATTTGTGTTTGGAGGCACAACAAGGTTTCAAGACACAAGTCCCAATTCCAGAGTCGGTAGCGTCAAAACGCAATTTTGATGTACATTGTGCTCTTAGAACCTCATTTCGGAGCTTGTGCCTTGAAAGCCCTGATTTTGGAACATCAAAAATATTGTTTGGAGGCACAACAAGGTTTCAAGATGCAAGTCCTGATTCTCGTGTTGGTAGCATCAAAATTCAATTTTGATGCACATCATTCTCTTAGAACCTTGTTTCGAAGCTTGCACCTTGAATGCCCCGGTTTCAGAATATCAAAATTGGTGTTTGGAGGCACAAGAAGGTTTCAAGATGCAAGTCGCGATTCCAGAGCCGGTAGTGTCAAAATGCTATTTTGAAGCACATCGTGCTCTTAAAACTTCATTTCAGAGGTTTTGCCTCAAAAGCCTCATTTTTGGAGTATAAAAAGATAGTGTTTGGAAGCACAACAAGGTTTAAAGACACAAGTCCCATTTGCAGAGTCGGTAGTGTCAAAACACAATTTTGATGTACATCGTGCTCTTAGAACCTCATTTCAGAGCTTGTGCCTTGAAAGCCCTATTCCGAAGCCTGTAGTGTCAAAACGTGATATTGATGCACATCGTGCTCTTAGAACCTCATTGCAGAGCTTGTGCCTCAAAAGCCCCAGTTTCAAAACAACAAAATCAATGTTTAAAGGCACAACAAGGTTTCAAGAGACAAGTCCTGATTCTCAAGCTGATAGCATCAAAACATGATTTTGACAAACATAGTGTTCTTAGAACCTCATTTCAGAGGTTGTGCCTCAAAAACCTCATTTTTGGAGCATAAAAAATAGTGTTTGGAGGCACAACAAGGTTTCAAGACACAAGTCCCAATTGCAGAGTCGGTAGCATCAAAACGCAATTTTTATGTACATCGTGCTCTTAGAACCTCATTTCGGAGCTTGTGCCTTGAAAGTCCTGATTTTGGAACATCAAAATCAATGTTTGGAGGCACGACAAGGTTTCAAGAAGCAAGTCCCTATTCCGGAGCCTGTAGCATAAAATTTTTATTTTGACGCATATCATTCTCTTAGAATCTCATTTCGGAGCTTGTGGTTGGAAAGACCCAGTTTTCGAGCATCAAAATCAATGTTCGAAGGCACAACAAAGTTTCAAGATGTAAGTCCCGATTCTAGAGTCAATAGTGTCAAAATCTGATTTTGGCGCACATCGCGCTCTTATAACCTCATTTCGAAGCATCAAAATCAGTGTTTTGAGGCAGAACAAGGTTTCATGATGCAAGCACCGATTCTAGAGCCAATAGCATCAAAATTAAAGTTTGATGCACATTATGCTCTTAGAACCCTATTTTAGAAATTGTGCCTCAAAAGCCCCAGTTTTGGAGTATCAAAATCGATGTTTGGAGGCATAACAAGGTTTCAATATGCAAGTCCTAATTCTGGAGCCCGTAGTGTCAAAATTTGATTTTGATGCACATCGTGCTCTTAGAACCTTGTTTTGGAGCTTATGCCTCAAAATTTGATTTTGACGCACATTGTGCTCTTAGAACGTGATTTTGATGCACATCATGCTCTTAGAAATTCATTTCAGAGCGTGTTCTTAGAACCTCATTTCGGAAGTTGTGCCTCAAAAGCCTCATTTTCGGATCATAAAAATTAGTGTTTGGAGGTACAACAAAGTTTCAAGACACAAGTCCCAATTCCAAAGTCGGTAGCGTCAAAACGCAATTTTGATGTACATTGTGCTCTTAGAACCTCATTTCGGAGCTTGTGCCTTGAAAGCCCTTATTTTGGAACATCTAAGTCAATGTTTGGAGGCACAACAAGGTTTCATGATGCAAGCCCCGATTCTAGAGCTAGTAGCATCAAAATTGAATTTTGATGCACATTATGCTCTTAGAACCCTGTTTTAGAAATTGTACCTCAAAAGCCCTAGTTTTGGAGCATCAAAATCGATGTTTGGAGGCACAACAAGGTTTCAAGACACAAGTCCCACTTCCAGAGACAGTAGCATCAAAACACAATTTTGATGTACATCATGCTCTTAAAACCTCATTTCAGAGCTTGTGCCTTGAAAGCCCTTATTTTGGCAAACATCAAAATCAATGTTTTGAGGCACAAAAAGGTTACAAGAAGCAAGTCCCTATTCTGGAGCATATAGCATCAAAATTTCATTTTGACGCACATCATTCTCTTAGAAGCTCATTTCAGAGCTTGTGCCTCGAAAGACCCAGATTTCGAGCATCAAAATCAATGTTTGGAGGCACAACAAGGTTTCAAGATGCAAGTTCTGATTCTAGAGTCAATAGCGTCAAAATCTGATTTTGGCGCATCATTCTCTAAGAATCTCATTTCGAAGCATGTGCCTTGAAAACCCTGGTTTTTTAGCATCAAAATCAATGTTTTGGGGCACAACAAGGTTTCAAGATGCAATACCCGACTCTAGAGCCAGTAGCATGAAAATTCAATTTTGATGCATATTGTGCTCTTAAAACCCTGTTTTAGAAATTGTGCCTCAAAAGCCCTAGTTTTGGAGCATCAAATTCGATGTTTGGAGGCACAACAAAGTTTCAAGATGCAAGTCCTGATTTTGGAGCCGGTAGCGTTAAAGTTTGATTTTGATGCACATCGTGCTCTTAGAAGTTTGTTTCGGAGCTTCTGCCTCAAAATCTTTGGTTTCGAAGCATCAAAATTGATTTTTTCAGGCACAACAAGCTTTGAAGATGGAAGTCCCTATTTCAGAGCCTGTAGTGTCAAAACGTGATTTTGATGCACATCATTCTCTTAGAACCTCATTTCAGAGCGTGTGGCTCGAAAGCTCCAGTTTCAAAACATCAAATTCAATGTTTAAAGGCACAACAAGGTTTCACGACACAAGTCCCGATTCTCAAGCGGATAGAACCAAAACACAATTTTGATAGCAATCTTGTTCTTATAACCTCATTTCGGAGGTTGTACCTCAAAATCCTCGTTTTTGAGCATAAAAATTAGTGTTTGGAGGCAGAACAAGGTTTCAAGACACAAGTGCCAATTCCAGAGTTAGTAGTGTCAAAACGCAATTTTGATGTACATCGTGCTCTTAGAACCTCATTTCGGAATTGGTGCCTTGAAAGCACTGATTTTGGAACATAGAAATCATTGTTTGGAGGCACAACATGGTTTCAAGATGCAAGTCCCGATTCTCGTGCTGGTAGCATCAAAAATCAATTTTGATGCACACTGTTCTCTTAGAACCTTGTTTTGAAGCTTGCACCTTGAACGCCCCATTTTTGGAACATCAAAATTGGTGTTTGGAGGCACAACAAGGTTTCAAGATGCAAGTCCTGATTCCAAAGCCAGCAGTGTCAAAATATGATTTTGAAGCACATTGTGCTCTTAGAACCTTATTTCGGAGCTTGTCCCCCAAAAGCCCCGGTTTGAGAGCGTCATAATTGGTGTTTAGAGCCACAAGGTTGCAAGACGGAAGTTGCAATTTCAGAGCTAGTAGCGTCGAAACGTGATTTTGATGCACATGGTGCTCTTAGAGCCTTGTTTGCGGAGCTTGTGCCTCAAACGCCCCGAATTTGAAAATCAAAATTAGTGTTTGGAGGCACAACAAGGTTTCAAGAAGCAAGTCCCTTTTCCAGATACTGTAGTGTCAAAATTCCATTTTGATGCACATCATTCTCTTAGAAGCTCATTTCGGAGCCTGTGCCTCGAAAGACCCAGTTTTGGAGCATCAAAATCAATGTTTGGAGGCACAATAAGATTTCAAGATGCAAGTCCTGATTCTAGAGTCAATAGTGTCAAAATTTGATTTTGGCGCACATAGTGCTCTTAGAACCTCATTGCATAGCTTGTGCCTTGAAAGCCCTAGTTTTGGAGCTTCAAAATAAGATTTTGAAGCACACTGTGCTCTTAGAACCTTATTTCGGAGCTTGTCCCCCGAAAGCCCCGGTTTGAGAGTATCAAAATTGGTGTTTGGAGGCACAAGGTATTTGAAAGCCCCGATTTTGAAACATCAAAATCAGTGTTTGGAGGCACAACAAGGTTTCAAGAAGCAAGTCCCTTTTTCGGAGCCTGTAGTGTCAAAATTCCATTTTCACGCACATCATTATCTTAGAAGCTCATTTTGGAGCCTGTGCCTTGAAAGACCTAGTTTTGGATCATCAAAATCAATGTTTGGAGGCAAAACAAGGTTTCAAGATGCAAGTCCCGATTCTAGAGTCAATTGCGTCAAAATTTGATTTTGGCTCACATTGTGCTCTTAAAACCTCATGTCGAAGCTTGTGCCCCAAAAGCACTGGTTTTAGAGCATCAAAATTAGTGTTTATTGGCACAACAAGGTTTCAAGATGCAAGCCCCGATCCTAGAGCCAGTAGCATAAAAATTTAATTTTGATGCACATTGTGCTCTTAGAACCCTATTTTAGAAATTGTGCCTCAAAAGCCCCAGTTTCGGAGCATCAAAATCAATGTTTGGAGGCACAACAAGGTTTCAAGATGCAAGTCTTGATTCTAGAGCTAGTAGCATCAAAATTTGATTTTGACACACATCGTGCCCTCAAAATATTTGGTTTTGAAGCATCAAAATTGGTGTTTGGAGGCACAACAAGCTTTCAAGATGCAAGTCCCTATTCCGGAGACTGTAGTGTCAAAACATGATTTTGATGCACATCGTGTTGTTAGAACCTCATTTCAAAATGTGTGGCTCGAAAGCTCCACTTTCAAAACATCAAAATCAATGTTTAAAGGCACAACAAGGTTCTAGACACAAGTCCCGATTCTCAAGATGATATCATTCAAACACGATTTTGACAAACATGGTGTTCTTAGAACCTCATTTCGGAGGTTGTAACTCAAAAGCCTCATTTTTGGAGCATAAAAATTAGTGTTTGGAGGAGGCACAACAAGGTTTCAAGACACAAGTCCAAATTCCAGAGTTGGTAGCGTCAAAACACAATTTTGATGTACATCATGCTCTTATCTCATTTTGGAGCTTGTGCCTTGAAAGCCCTGATTTTGCAACATCAAAATAGATGTTTGGAGGCACAAAAGGGTTCCAAGATGCAAGTCCCAATTTTAGAGTCAATAGCGTCAAAATCTGATTTTGGCACACATCGTGCTCTTAGAACCTCATTTCGATGCTTGTGCCTCGAAAGCCCCGATTTCAGAGCATCAAAATCAGTTTTTTGAGGCACAACAAGGTTTCAAGATGCAAGCCCCGATTCTTGAGCCAGTAGTATCAAAATTCAATTTTGATGCACATTGTGCTCTTACAACCCTGATTTAGAAATTGTGCCTAAAAAGCCCCAGTTTTGGAGCTTGGAAGCACAACAAGGTTTCAAGATGCAAGTCCTAATTCTAGAGCTGATAGCGTCAAAATTTGATTTTGACGCACTTTGTGCTCTTAGAACGTTGTTTTGGAGCTTATGGCTCAAAATCTTTGGTTTCAAAGAATCAAAATTGGTGTTTGGAGGCACAACAAGCTTTCCAGGCGCAAGTCCCCATTCCGGAGCTTGTAGTGTCAAAACATGATTTTGATGCACATCGTGCTCTTAGAACCTCATTTCAGAGCGTGTGGCTCGAAAGCTCTAGTTTCAAAACATCAAAATCAATGTTTAAAGGAACAATAAGGTTTCAAGACACAAGTCCCGATTCTCAAGCTGATAGCGTCAAAACACGATTTTGACAAACATGGTGTTCTTAGAACCTCATTTCGAAGGTTGGCCTCAAAAGCCTCATTTTTGGAGCATAAAAATTAGTGTTTGGACGCACAATAAGGTTTCAAGACACATGTCCCAATTCCAGAGTTGGTAGCGTCAAAACGCAATTTTGATGTACATCGTCCTCTTAGAACATCGTTCTAGAGCTTGTGCCTTGAAAGCCCTGATTTTGGAACATCAAAATTAGTGTTTGGAGGCACAACAAGGTTTCAACAAGCAAGTCCCTATTCCGGAGCCTGTACCATAAAAATTCCATTTTGACGCACATCATTCTTTTAGAAGCTCATTTTGGAGCTTGTGCCTCGAAAGACCCAGTTTCCGAGCATCAAAATAAATGTTTGGAGGCACAACAAGGTTTCAAGATGCAAGTCCCGATTCTAGAGTCAATAGCGTCAAAATCTAATTTTGGCGCACATAGTGCTCTTACAACCTCATTTCGAAGCTTGTGCCTCGAAAGCCCCGGTTTCGGAGCATCAAAATTAGCGTTTTGAGGAACAACAAGGTTTAAAGATGCAAGTCCCTATTTCAGAGGCTATAGCTTCAAAATTCACTTTTGATGCTTATAATTCTCTTAGAATCTCATTTCAGAGCTTGTGCCTCGAAAGACCCAATTTTGGAGCATCAAAATCAATGTTTGGAGGTACAACAAGGTTTCAAGATGCATGTCCCGATTCTAGAGTCAGTAGCGTCAAAATCTAATTTTGGCACACATCGTGCTCTTAGAAATTCATTTCAAAGCATCAGAATTAGTATTTTGAGGCACAACAAGGTTTCAAGATGCAAGCCTTGATTCTAGAGCCGGTTTTATCAAAATTCAATTTTGATGCACATTGTGCTCTTAGAACCCTGTTTTAGAAATTGTCCCTCAAAAGCCCTAATTTTGGAGCATCAAAACATATGTTTGGAGGTACAACAAGGTTTCAAGGTGCAAGTCCTCATTCTGGAGCCGGTAGTGTCAAAATTTGATTTTAACGCACAACATGCTCTTAGAACCTTCTTTTGGAGCTTATACCTCAAAATCATCGGTTTTGAAGCATCAAAATTTGTGTTTGGAGGCATAATAAGCTTTCAAGATGCAAGTCCCTATTATGGAGCTTGTAGTGTCAAAACATGATTTTGATTCACGTCGTGCTTTTAGAACCTCGTTTCGGAGCGTGTGGCTCGAAAGATAAGGTTTCAAAATATCAAAATCAATGTTTAAAGGCACAACAAGATGTCAAGACACAAGTCCCGATTCTCAAATTGATAGCGTCAAATCACAATTTTGACAAACATGGTGTTCTTAGAAACTCATTTCAGAGGTTGTACCTCAAAACCCTCATTTTTCGAGCATAAAAATTACTGTTTGGAGGCACAACAAGGTTTCATGACACAAGTCCCAATTCCAGAGTCGGTAGCGTCAAAACGCAATTTTGGTGTACCTCATGCTTTGAAAACCTAATTTCGCAGCTTGTGCCTTGAAAGCCCTCATATTGGAACATCAAAATCAGTGTTTGGAAGCACAACAAAGTTTCAAGAAGCAATTCCGGAGCTTGCGGTTTCAAAACGTGATTTTGATGCACATCGTATTCATAGAACCTCGTTTTGGAGCGTCTGTCTCGAAAGCTCCAGTTTCAAAACATCAAAATCAATGTTAAAAGGCACAACAAGGTTTCAAGACACAAGTCCCGATTCTCAAGCTGATAGCATAAAAACATGATTTTGACAAACATGGTGTTCTTAGAACCTCATTTTGGATGTTGTGCCTCAAAAGCCTCATTTTTGGAGCATAACATTTAGTGTTTGGAGGCAAAACAAGGTTTCAAGACACAAGTCCCAATTCCATAGTATCGTAAAAACGCAATTTTTATGTACATCGTGCTCTTAGAACCTCATGTCGGAGCTTGTGGGGATTTTGGAACATCAAAATTAGTGTTTGGAGGCACAACAAGGTTTAAAGAAGAAAGTCCCTATTCCGGAGCCTGTAGCATCAAAATTCCATTTTGACACACATCATTCTCTTAGAAGCTCATTTCGGAGCTTGTGCCTCGAAAGACCCAATTTTGGAGCGAAAAAATCAATGTTTCGAGGCACAACAAGATTTCAAGATGCAAGTCGCAATTCTAGAGTCAATAGCATCAAAATCTGATTTTGGCACACATCATGCTCTTAGAACCTCATTTCGAAGCTTGTGCGTTGAAAGCCCCAGTTTTGGAGCATCAAAATCAGTGTTTTGAGGCACAAGGTTTCAAGATGCAAGCCCCGATTCTAGAGCTAGTAGCATCAAAATTCAATTTTGATGCACATTGTGCTCTTAGAAACCTTTTTAAGAAATTGTGCATCAAAACCCCAGTTTTGGAGCATCAAAATTGACGTTTGGACGCACAACAAGGTTTCAAGATGCAACTCCTGATTCTGGAACCGGTAGCGTCAAAATTTGATTTTGACACACATCGTGCTCTTAGAACCTTATTTTGTAGCTTATTCCTCAGAATCTTTGGTTTCAAAGCATAAAAATTGGTGTTTGGAGGCAAAACAAGCTTTCGAGACGCAAGTCTCTATTCTGGAGCCTGTAGTTTCAAAACATGATTTTGATGCACATCGTTCTCTTAGAACCTCGTTTCAGAGTGTGTGGCAACAAAGCTCTAGTTTCAAAACATCAAAATCAATGTTTAAAGTCACAACAAGGTTTCAAGAAACAAGTCCCAATTCTCAAGCACAACAAGGTTTCAAGACACAAGTCCCAGTTCTAGAGTCGGTAGCATCAAAACGCAATTTTGATGTACATCGTACTCTTAGAACCTCATTTCGATGCTTGTGCCTTGAAAGCCCTGATTTTGGAACATCAAAATCAGTGTTTGGAAGCACAACAAATTTTCAACAAGCAAGTCCCTATTCCGAAGCCTGTAGGGTCAAAATTCCATTTTGATGCACATCATTCTCTTAGAAGCTCATTTTGGAGCTTGTGCCTCGAAAGACCCAGTTTTGGAGCATGAAAATCAGTGTTTTGAGGCACAACGAGGTTTCAAGATGCAAGCCCCTATTCTAGAGCTAGTAGCATCAAAATGCACATTGTGCTCTTAGAACCCTGTTTTAGAAATTGTGCCTCAAAAGCCCTAGTTTTGGAGAATCAAAATCGATGTTTGGTGGCACAACAAGGTTTCAAGATGCAAGTCCCTATTCTGGAGCCTGTAGTATAAAAACATGATTTTGATGCACATCATGCTCTTAGAACCTCATTTCACTGCGTGTGGCTCGAAAACTCCAGTTTCAAAACATCAAAATCAATGTTTAAAGGCACAACAAGGTTTCAAGACGCAAGTCTAGATTCTCAAGCTGATAGTGTGAAAACATGATTTTGACAAACATGGTGTTCTTAGAACCTCATTTCGGAGGTTGTTCTTGAAAAGCCTCATTTTTGGAAAATAAAAATTAGTTTTTGGAGGCACCACAAGGTTTCAGGACACAAGTCCCAATTCCAATGTCGGTAGCGTCAAAACGCAATTTTTATGTACATCATGCAGAACCTTATTTCGGAGCTTGTGCCCTAAAAGCCCTGATTTTGGAACATCAAAATCTGTGTTTGGAGGCACAACAAGGTTTCAAGAAGCAAGTCCTGATTCTAGAGTCAATATTGTCAAAATCAATGTTTGGAGGCACAACAAGGTTTCAAGATGCAAGTTCTGATTCTAGAGTCAATATCGTCAAAATATGATTTTGGCGCACATCGTGCTCTTGGAACCTCATTTCGAAGCTTGTGCCTCGAAAGCCCGAGTTTCAGAGAATCAAAATCAATGTTTTGAGGCACAACAAGGTTTCAAGATGCAAGCCCTGATTCTAGAGCCAGTTTTATCAAAATTCAATTTTGATGCGCATTGTGCTCTTAGAACCCAGTTTTGGAGCATCAAAATTGATGTTTGGAAGCACAACAAGGTTTCAAGATGCAAGTCCTGAATCTGGAGCCGATAGCGTCAAAATTTGATTTTCACGCACATCGTGCTTTTAGAGCCAAATTTTGACGCTATCGGCTCTAGAATCAAGACTAGCATCTTGAAACCTTGTTGTGCTTCCAAACATCAATTTTGATACTCCAAAACTGGGTTCTAAGAGCACAATGTGCATCAAATTGAATTTTGATAAAACTGGCTCTATAATCAGGGCTTGCATCTTGAAACCTTGTTGTGCCTCAAAACATTGATTTTGATTCTTTGAAACTCGGGCTTTCGAGGCAAAAGCCTTCGAAATGAGGTTCCAAGAGCACGATGTGCGCCAAAAGCAAATTTTGACGCTTTTGACTCAAGAATCAGGACTTGCATCTGGAAACCTTGTTGTGCATCCAAACATTGATTTTGATGCTCCAAAACTAGGTCTTTCGAGATAGAAGCTCTGAAATGAACTTCTAAGAGAGTGATGTGCGTCAAAATGAATTTTTGACCCTACAGGCTCCGGAATAGAGACTTGCTTGTTGAAACATTATTGTGCTTCCAAACACTGATTTTGATGTTCCAAAACAGGGCTTTCAAGGCACAAGCTCCGAAATGAGGTTCTAAGAGCACGATGTACATCAAAATTGTGTTTTGATGTTACCGACTTTGGAATTGGGACTTGTGTCTTGAAACCTTGTTGTGCCTCCAAACACTAATTTTTATGCTCCAAAAATGATGCTTTTGAGGCACAACCTCCAAAATGACGTTCTAAGAACACTATATTTGTCAAAATTGTGTTTTGACGCTATCAGCTTGAGAATCGAGACTTGTATCTTGAAACCTTGTTGTGCCTTTAAACATTGATTTTGATGTTTTGAAACTGGAGCTTTCGAGCCACACGCTGCGAAACGAGGTTCTAAGAGCAAGATGCGCATCAAAATCACGTTTGGACACTGCAGGCTCCGAAATAGGGACTTCCGTCTTGAATGCTTGTTGTTCCTACAAAGACCAATTTTGATGCTTCGAAACCAAAGATTTTGAGGCATAAGCTCCAAAACAAGGTTCTAAGAGCACGATGTGCGTCAAAATCAAATTTTGATGCTACCGGCTCTAGAATCAGGACTTACATCTTGAAACCTTGTTGTGCCTCCAAACATCGATTTTGATGCTCCAAAACTGGGGCTTTTGAGGCACAATTTCTAAACACAGGGTTCTAAGAGCACAATGTGAAATGAGGTTCTAAGAGCACGATGTATGCCAAAATCCGATTTTGCCGCTATTCACTCTAGAATCGGGACTTCAATCTTGAAACCTTGTTGTGCCTCCAAACATTAATTTTAATGCTACCGGCTCTAGAATCGGGGCTTGCATCTTGAAACCTTGTTGTTCCTCCAAACATTGATTTTGATGCTCGAAAACTGGGTCTTTTGAGGCACAAGCTCCAAAATGAGCTTCTAAGAGAATGATGTGTGTCAAAATGGAATTTTGTCGATACAAGCTCCAGAATAGGGACTTGATAATTTAAACCTTGTTGTGCCTCCAAACACTGATTTTCATGTTCCCAAATCAGAGCTTTCAAGGCACAAGCTCTGAAATGAGGTTCTAAGAGCACGATGTACATGAAAATAGAGATTTGACTCTACGGACTCTAGAATTGGGACTTGTGTCTTGAAACATTGTTGTGCCTCCAAACACTAATTTTTATGCTCCAAAAATGAGGATTTTGAGGCACAACCTTGGAAATGAGGATCTAAGAACATCATGTTTGTGCCTTGAAAGCCCTGATTTTGGAACATCAAAATCAATGTTTTGAGGCACAACAAGGTTTCAAAAAGCAAGTCATTATTCCGGAGCCTGTAGCGTCAAAATTCCATTTCAATGCACATCATTCTCTTAGAAGAGAAGCTCATTTCAGAGCTTGTGCCTTGAAAGACCCAATTTTGGAGCATCAAAGGCAATGTTTGGAGGCACAACAAGGTTTCAAGATGCAAGGCCAGATTCTAGAGTCAATAGCATCAAAATCTGATTTTGACAAACATCGTGCTCTTAGAACCTCATTTTGAAGCTTGTGCCTCGAAAGCCCCAGTTTTAGAGCATCAAAATCATTGTTTTGAGGCACAAAAGGGTTTCAAGATGCAAGCCCCGATTCTAGATCCAGTAGCAACAAAATTCAATTTTGATGCACATTGTGCTCCTAGAACCCTATTTTAGAAATTGTGCCTCAAAAGCCCCAGTTTTGGAGCAACAAAATTGACGTTTGGTGGCACAACAAGGTTTCAAGATGCAAGTCCTGATTTTGGAGCCAGTAGCGTCAAAATTTGATTTTGACACACATCGTGCTCTTAGAATTTTGTTTGGAGCTTATGCCTCAAAATCTTCAGTTTCGAAGCATCAAAATTGGTGTTTGGAGGCACAACAAGCTTTCAAGACGCAAGTCCCTATTCCAGAGCTTGTAGTGTGAAAAAATGATTTTGATGCACATCATGCTCTTAGAACCTCATTTCGGAGCGTGTGGCTGAAAGATCCAGTTTCAAAACATCAAAATAAATGTTTAAAGGAACAACAAGGTTTCAAGACACAAATCCTGACTCTCAAGCTGATATCATCAAAACACCATTTTGAAAAACATGGTGTTTTTAGAACCCCATTTCGGAGGTTGTGCCTCAAAAGCCTCCTTTTTTGGAGCATAAAAATTAGTGTTTGGAGGCACAACAACGTTTCAAGACACAAATCCTATTTCTAAGGTTGGTAGTGTCAAAACGCAATTTTAATGTACATCATGCTCTTAGAACCTCATTTTGGAGCTTGTGCCTTGAAAACTCTGATTTTGAGGCACAACAAGGTTTCAATGATGCAAGTCCCGATTATAGAGTCAATAGCGTCAAAATCTGACTTTGGTGCACATCGTGCTCTGAGAACCTCATTTGGAAGCTTGTGCCTCAAAAGCCCTAGTTTCGGAACATCAAAATCAGTGTTTTGAGGCACAACAAGGTTTCAAGATGCAAGCCCCGATTCTAGAGCCAATATCATCAAAATTCAATTTTGATGCACATTGTGCTTTTAGAACCCTATTTTAGAAATAGTGCCTCAAAAGCCCCAGTTTTGGAGCATCAAAATCGATGTTTGCTGGCACAACAAGGTTTCAAGATGCAAGTCCTAATTTTGGAACCGATAGCGACAAAATTTAATTTTAATGCACATCATTCTCTTAGTACCTTGTTTTGGAGCTTATGCCTCAAAATCTTCGGTTTCAAAGCATCAAAATTGGTGTTTGGAGGCACAACAAGCTTTCAAGATGCAAGTCCCTATTCCGGAGCCTGTAGTGTCAAAACATGATTTTGATGCACATCATGCTCTTAGAACCTCGTTATCGATGTTTGGAGGCACAACAAGGTTTCAAGATGCAAGTCCTGATTGTGGAGCTGGAAGTGTCAAAATTTGATTTTGACGCACATCATGGTCTTAGAACCTTATTTTGGAGCTTATGCCTCAAATTTTTCTTTTTCAAAGCATCAAAATTGGTGTTTGGAGGCACAACAAGCTTTCAAGATTCAAGTCCCTATTATGGAGGATGTAGTGTCAAAATGTGATTTTGATACACATCGTGCTCTTAGAACCTTGTTTCGCAATGTGTGGCTTGGAAGCTCCAGTTTGAAAACCTCAAAATCAATCTTTAAAGGCACAACAAGGTTTCAAGACACAAGTCTCGATTCTCAAGCTGATAGCGTCAAAACACGATTTTGACAAACATGGTGTTCTTAGAACCCCATTTCAGAGGTTGTGCTTCAAAAGCCTTGTTTTTGGAGCATAAAAATTAGTGTTTGGAGGCACAACAAGGTTTCAAGATGCAAGTCCCGATTCAAGAATCAATAGCACCAAACCCTGATTTTGGCGCACATCGTGCTCTTAGAACCTCATTTTGGAGCTTGTGCCTTGAAAGCTCTGATTTTCAGGCACAACAAGGTTTCAATGATCCAAGTCCCGATTATAGAGTCAATAGCGTCAAAATTTGACTTTGGCCCACATCATGCTCTTAGAACCTCTTTTCGAAGCTTGTGCCTCAAAAGCCCTAGTTTAAAAATATCAAAATCAGTGTTTTGAGGCACAACAAGGTTTCAAGATGCAAGCCCCGATTCTATAGCCAATATCATCAAAATTCAATTTTGATGCACATTGTGCTCTTAGAACCCTATTTTAGAAATTGTGCCACAAAAGCCCCAGTTTTGGAGCATCAATATCGATGTTTGGAGGCACAACAAGGTTTAAAGATGCAAGTCCTGATTCTAGAGTCAATAGCGTCAAAATCTGATTTGGTGCACATCGTGCTCTTAGAACTTCATTTCGAAGCTTGTGCCTCAAAAGCCCCGATTTTGGAGCATCAAAATCAGTGTTTTGAGGCACAACAAGGTTTCAAGATGCAAGCCCTGATTCTAGAACCAGTAGCATCAAAATTCAATTTTGATGCACATTGTGCTCTTAGAACCCTATTTTAAAAATTGTGCCTCGAAAGCCCTAGTTTTGGAGCAACAAAATCGATGTTTGCTGGCATAAAAAGGTTTTAAGACGCAAATCCTAATTCTAGAACCGATAGCGACAAAATTTAATTTTGACGCACATCGTTCTCTTAGTACCTTGTTTTGGAGCTTATGGTCTCAAAATCTTTGGTTTCAAAGCATCAAAATTGGTGTTTGAAGGCACGACAAGCTTTCAAGACGCAAGTCCCTATTCCGGAGCTTGTAGTGTCAAAACATGATTTTGATGCACATCATGCTCTTAGAACCTCGTTTCGCAGCGTCTAGGTCAAAAGCTCCAGTTTCAAAACATCAAAATCATTGTTTAGGGCCACAAAAAGGTTTCAAGCCCGATTCTCAAGTTGATAGCGTCAAAACACGATTTTCACAAATATGGTGTTCTTAGAACCTCATTTCAGAGGTTGTGCCTCAAAGGCCTCTTTTTTGGAGCATAAAAATTAGTGTTTGGAGGCACAACAAGGTTTCAAGACACAAATCCCAATTCCAAAGTTGGTAGCATCAAAACGTAATTTTGATTTACATCGTGCTCTTAGAACCTCATTTTGGAGCTTGTGCCTTGAAAGGCCAGATTTTGGAACATCAAAATCAGCGTTTGGAGGCACAACAAGGTTTCAAGAAGCAAGTCCCTATTCCGAAGCCTGTAGCGTCAAAATTCCATTTTGACGCACATCATTCTTTTAGAATCTTATTTCGGAGCCTATGCCTCGAAAGACCCACCTTTCGAGCATCAAAATCAATGTTTGGAGGCACAACAAGGTTTCAAGATTCAAGTCCCGATTCTAGAGTCAATAGCATCAAAATCTGATTTTTCACACATCGTGCTCTTAGAACCTCATTTCGAAGATATAACCTTGAAAGCCCCGGTTTTGGAGCATCAAAATCAGTGTTTTGAGGCACAACAAGGTTTCAAGATGCAAGCCCCGATTCTAGAGCAAGTAGCATAAAAATTCAATTTTGATGCACATTGTGCTCTTAGAACCCTATTTTAGAAATTGTCCCTCAAAAGCCCTAGTTTTGGAGCATCAAAATTGATGTTTGGAGGCACAACAAGGTTTCAAGACACAAGTGCCAATTCCAGAGTTGGTAGCGTCAAAACGCAATTTTGATGTTCATCGTGCCCTTAAAACCTCATTTCGAAGCTTGTGCCTTGAAAGCCCTGATTTTGGAAAATCAAAATCAATGTTTTGAGACACAACAAGGTTTCAAGAAGCAAGTCCCTATTCCAGATCCTAATGCGTAAAAAATCCATTTTGACACACATCATTCTCTTAGAAGCTTATTTCGGAGCTTGTGCCTCGAAAGACGCACTTTTGGAGCATCAAAATCAATGTTTGGAGGCACAACAAGGTTTCAATATGCAAGTCCCTATTCTAGAGTCAATAGCGTCAAAATCTGATTTTTGCGCACATCGTGCTCTTAGAATCTCATGTCAAAGCTTGTGCCTCGAAAGCCCTGGTTTTGGAGCATCAAAATCATTGTTTTGAAGCACAACCAAGTTTCAAGATGCAACACCCGATTCTACAGCCAGTAGAATCAAAATTCAATTTTGATGCACATTGTGCTCTCAAAACCTATTTTTAGAAATTGTGCCTCAAAAGCCCTAGTTTTGGAGCATCAAAATCGATATTTGGAGGCACAACAAGGTTTAAAGATGCAAGTCCTAATTGTGGAGCCAGTAGCGTCAAAGTTTGATTTTGACGCACATCATATTCTTAGAACCTTGTTTTGGATCTTATACATCAAAATTTTCAGTTTCGAAGCATCAAAATTGGTGTTTGAAGGCACAACAAGCTTTCAAGATGCAAGTCCCTATTCCAGAGCCTACAGTTTCAAAACGTGATTTTGATGCACATCGTATTCATAGAACCTCATTTTGGAGCGTCTGTCTCGAAAGCTCCAGTTTCAAAACATCAAAATCAATGTTTAAAGGCACAACAAGGTTTCACGACACAAGTCCCGATTCTCAAGCAAATAGTGTGAAAACATGATTTTGACAGACATGGTATTCTTAGAACCTAATTTTGGAGGTTGTGCCTCAAAAGCCTCGTTTTTGGAGCATAAAAATTAGTGTTTGGAGGCACAACAAGGATTCAAGACACAAGTCCCAATTCCAAAGTTGGTAGCATCAAAACACAATTTTGATGTACATCATATTCTTAGAACCTCATTTTGGAATATCAAAATCAATGTTTTGAGGCACAACAAGGTTTCAAGAAGCAAGTCCCTATTTCGGAGCCTGTAGAGTCAAAATGGAATTTTGATGGACATCATTCTCTTAGAAGTTCATTTCGAAGCTTGTGCCTCGAAAGACCTAGTTTTGGAGCATCAAAATCAATGTTTGGAGGCACAACAAGGTTTCAAAATGCAAGTCCCTATTTCAGAGGTTGTAGCTTCAAAATTCACTTTTGACGCACATCATTCTCTTAGAATCTCATTTCGGAGCTTTTGCCTCGAAAGACCCAATTTTAGAGCATCACAATCAATATTTGGAGGCACAACAAGCTTTCAAGATGCATGTCGCGATTCTAGAGTCAGTAGCGTCAAAATCTGATTTTGGCACACATTGTGATCTTAGAACCTCATTTCGAAGCTTGTGCCTCGAAAGCCTCAGTTTCGGAGCATCAGAATCAGTGTTTTGAGGCACAACAAGGTTTCGTACATCGTGCTCTTAGAACATCATTTCGGCACTTGTCCCTTGAAAGCCCTGATTTTGAAACATGAAAATCAATGTTTGGAGGCACAACAAGGTTTCAAGATGCGAGTCCCGATTCCAAAGCCGGTAGTGTCAAAATAAGATTTTGAAGCACACTGTATTCTTAGAACCTTATTTCAGAGCTTGTCCCCCGAAATCCCCAGTTTGAGAGCATCAAAATTGGTGTTTGCAGGCACAAGGTGTTCAAAAGCCATGATTTTGAAACATCAAAATGAGTGTTTGGAGGCACAACAAGTTTTCAAGAAGCAAGTCCCTTTTCCAGAGCCTATAGTGTCAAAACTCTATTTTGATGATCATCATTATCTTAGAAGCTCATTTCGAAGCCTGTGCCTTGAAAGACCCAGTTTTGGATTATCAAAATCAATGTTTGGAGGCACAACAAGGTTTCAAGATGCAAGTCCTGATTCTAGAGTCAATAGTGTAAAAAATCTAATTTTGGCGCATATCGTGCTCTTAGAACCTCATTTCGAAGCTTGTGCCTCAAAAGCCCCAGTTTCGGAGCATCAAAATCAGTGTTTTGAGGAACAACAAGGTTTCAAGATGAAAGTCCCTATTTCAGAGGCATATAGCTTCGAAATTCACTTTTGACGCACATCATTCTCTTCGAATCTCATTTCGGAGCTTGTGCCTCGAAAGACCCAAATTTGGAGCATCAAAATCAATGTTTGGAGGCACAACAAGGTTTCAAGATGCAAGTCTCGATTCTAGAGTCAGTAGTATCAAAATCTGATTTTGGTGAACATCGTGATCTTAGAACTTCATTTCGAAGCTTGTGCCTCGAAAGCCGCAGTTTCGGAGCATCAGTATCAATGTTTTGAGGCATAACAAGGTTTCAAGATGCAAGCCCCAATTCTAGAGCCAGTTTTATCAAAATTCAATTTTGATGCACATTGTGCTCTTAGAACACTGTTTTAGAAATTGTGCCTCTAAAGCCCCAGTTTTGGAACATCAAAATCGGTGTTTGGAGGTACAACAAGGTTTCAAGATACAGGTCCTCATTCTGGAACCAGTAGCGTCAAAATTTGATTTTAACGCACATCATGCTATTAGAACTTTATTTTGGAGCTTATGGCTCAAAATCATCAGTTTCGAAGCATCAAAATTTGTCTTTGGAGGCATAACAAGATTTCAAGATGCAAGTCCCTATTCTGGAGCTTGTAGTATCAAAATGTGATTTTGATGCACATCGTGCTTTTAGAACCTCGTTTTGGAGCGTGTGGCTCAAAAGATCTAGTTTCAAAATATCAAAATCAATGTTTAAAGGCGTAACAAGGTTTAAAGACACAAGTCCCGATTCTCAAGCTGATAGCGTCAAAACACGATTTTGACAAACATGGTGTTCTTAGAACCTCATTTCAGAGGTTGTGCCTCAAAAGCCTCATTTTTGGAGCATAAAAATTAGTGTTTGGAGGCAAAATAAGTTTTCAAGACACAAGTCCCAATTCCAGAGTCGGTAGCATCAAAATGCAATTTTGGTGTACATCGTGCTCTAAGAACCTCATTTTGGAGCTTGTGCCTTGAAAGCCCTCATATTGGAACATCAAATCAGTGTTTGGAAGAACAAGAAAGTTTCAAGAACCAAGTCCCTATTCCAAAGCCTGTAGTGTCAAAACGTGATTTTGATGCACATCGTGGTCAAAGAACCTCATTTTGGAGCGTCTGGCTCGGAAGCTCCAGTTTCAAAACATCAAAATCAATGTTTAAAGGCACAACAAGGTTTCAAGACACAAGTCTCGATTCTCAATGTGATAGCATCAAAACACGATTTTGACAAACATTGTGTTCTTAGAACCTCATTTTTGGAGCATAAAAATTAGTGTTTGGAGGTACAACAAGGTTTCAAGACACAAGTCCCAATTCCAGAGTCTGTAGCGTAAAAACATAATTTTTACGTACATCGTGCTCTTAGAACCTCATTTCGGAGCTTGTGGGGATTTTTGAACATCAAAATCAGTGTTCAGAGGCACAACAAGGTTTCAAGATGCAAGTCACAATTCTAGAGTCAATAGCATCAAAATTTGATTTTGGCGCACATCGTGCTCTTAGAACCTCATTTCGAAGCTTGCACCTCGAAAGCCCCTGTTTCAGAGCATCAAAATCAGTGTTTCGAGGCACAAGGTTTCAGGATGCAGGCCACGATTCTAGAGCCAGTAGCATCAAAATTCAATTTTTATCCACATTGTACTCTTAGAACCCTGTTTTAGAAATTGTGCATCAAAAGCCCTAGTTTTGGAGCATCAAAATCGATGTTTGGAGGCACAACAAGGTTTCAAGATGCAAGTCCTGATTCTGGAGCCGTTAGCATCAAAATTTGATTTTGACGCACATCATGCTCTTAGAAGCTTATTTTGGAGCTTATTCCTCAGAATCTTTGGTTTCAAAGCATCGAAATTGGTGTTTGGAGGCAGAACAACCTTTCAAGATGCAAGTCCCTATTTCGGAGCCTGTAGTGTCAAAACATGATTTTGATGCACATCGTGCTATTATAACCTCATTTCAGAGTGTGTGGCTTGAAAGCTCCAGTTTCAAAACGTCAAAATCAATGTTTAAAGTCACAACAAGGTTTCAAAACAAAAGTCCCAATTCTCAAGCTGATAGCGTCCAAACACGGTTTTGACAAACATGGTGTTCTTACAACCTCATTTCGGAGGTTGTGCCTCAAAATCTTCATTTTTTGAGAATTAAAATTAGTGTTTGGAGGCACAACAAGGTTTCAAGACACAAGTCCCAATTCCAGAGTCGGTAGCATGAAAACGTAATTTTGATGTACATCGTACTCTTAGAAGCTCATTTCGGTGCTTGTGCCTTGAAAGCCCTGATTTTGGAACATCAAAATCAATGTTTAGAAGCACAACAAAGTTTCAAGAAGCAAGTCCCTATTCCGGAGCCTCTAGGGTCAAAATTCCATCTTAGAAGCTCATTTCAGAGCTTGTGCATCGAAAGACCCAGTTTTGGAGCATCAAAATCAATGTTTGAAGGCGCTGATTCTGGAGCCGGTAGTGTCAAAATTTGATTTTGACGCACATCGTGCTCTTAGAACCTTGTTTTGGAGCATACGCTTCAAAATCTTTGGTTTTGAAGCATCAAAATTGGTGTTTGGAGGTAGAACAAGCTTTCAAGACGCAAGTCCCTATTCCGGAGTTGGTAGCGTCAAAATGCAATTTTGATGTACACCGTGCTCTTAGAACCTCATTTCAGAGCTTGTGCCTTGAAAGCCCTGATTTTGGAACATCAAAATCAGTGTTTGGAGGCACAACAAGGTTTAAAGAAGCAAGTCCCTATTCTGGAGCCTGTAGCGTCAAAATTCCATTTTGACGCACATCATTCTCTTAGAAGCTCATTTCGGAGCTTGCTCCTCGAAAGACTCAGATTTTTAGCGTCAAAATCAATGTTTGGAGGCACAACAAGGTTTCAAGATGCAAGTCCTAATTCTACAGTAAATAGCGTCAAAATCTAATTTTGGCGCAAATCGTGATTTTAGAACCTCTTTTCGAAGCTTGTGCTTCAAAACCCTCGAATTTGGAGCATCAAAATCAGTGTTCTGAGGCACAACAAGGTTTCAACATGCAAGCCCCAATTCTAGAGCCAGTAGCATCAAGATGCAAGTCCCAATTCTAGAGGCAGTAGCGTCAAAACGCAATTTTGATATACATCATGCTCTTAAAACCTCATTACGGAGCTTGTGCCTTGAAAGCCCTTATTTTGGAACATCATAATCAGTGCTTTAAAATGTGGTTTTGGTGCACATCATTCTCTAAGAACCTCATTTTGAAGCTTGTGCCTCGAAAACCCCAGTTTTGGAGCATCAAAATCAGTATTTTGAGGCACAACAAGGTTTCAAGATGCAAGCCCCGATGCTAGAGCCAGTAGCATCAAAATTCAATTTTGATGTAAATTGTACCTCAAAAGCCCTATTTTTTGAGCATCAAAATCGATGTTTGGAAGCACAACAAGGTTTCAAGATGCAAGTCCTGATTCTGGAGCCGGTAGCGTCAAAATTTGATTTTGACGCACATCGTTCTCTTAAAACCTTTTTTTGGAGCTTATGCCTCAAAATCTTCGGTTTCGAAGCATCAAAATTGGTGTTTGGAGGCACAACAAGCTTTCAAGACACAAGTCCCTATTTCAGGGCCTGTAGTGTCAAAACACGATTTTGATACACATCATGCTCTTAGAACCTCATTTTGCAGCGTGTGGCTCGAAACCTCCAATTTCAAAACATCAAAACCAATGTTTAAAGGCATATAAAGGTTTCAAGAAACAAGTCCCGATTCTCAAGCCGATAGCATCAAAACACGATTTTAACAAACATGGGGTTCTTAGAACCCGATTTCGTAGGTTGTGCCTCAAAAGCCTCCTTTTTTGGAGCATAAAAATTAGTCTTTGGGGGCACAACAAGGTTTCAAGACACAAGTCCCAATTCCAGAGTCGGTAGCGTCAAAACGCAATTTTAATGTACATCATGCTCTTAGAACCTCATTCGGAGCTTGTTCCTTGAAAGCCCTGATTTTGAGGCACAACAAGGTTTCAATGATGCAAGTCTCGATTCTAGAGTCAATAGCATCAAAATCTGATTTTGGCGCACATCGTGCTCTTAAAACTTCATTTTGAAGCTTGTGCCTGAAAAGCCCCAGATTTCGAGCATCAAAATCAGTGTTTTGAGGCACAACAAGCTTTCAAGATGCAAGCCCCGATTTTAGAGCCGGTAGCATCAAAATTTAATTTTGATGCACATTGTGCTCTTAGAACCCTGTTTTAAAAATTGTGCCTCAAAAGCCCTAGTTTTGGAGCATCAAAATCGATGTTTGGAGGCACAACAAGGTTTCAAGTTGCAAGTCCTAATTCTGGAGCCGGTAGCGTCAAAATTTGATTTTGACGCAGATCGTGCTCTTAGAACCTTGTTTCGGAGTTTATGCCTCAAAATCATCAGTTTCAAAGCATCAAAATTGGTGTCTGGAGGCACAACAAGCTTTCAAGATGCAAGTCCCTATTCCAGAGTCTGTTGTGTCAAAATGTGATTTTGATGCACATCGTGCTCTTAGAACCTCGTTTCGAAGCATGTGGCTTGAAAGCTCTAGTTTCGAAACATCCAAATCAATGTTTAAAGGCACAACAAGTTATCAAGACACAAGTCCCGATTCTCAAACTGATACCATCAAAACACGATTCTGACAAACATGGTGTTCTTAGAACCTCATTTCAAAGGTTGTGACTCAAAAGCCTCATTTTTGGAACATAAAAATAAGTGTTTGGAGGCACAACAAGGTTTCAAGACACAAGTCCCAATTCCAGAGTGGGTAGAGTCAAAATGTGATTTTGATGTACATCATGCTCTTAGAAATTCATTTTGGAGATTGTGCCTTGAAAGCCTTGATTTTGGCACAAGAAGGTTTCAAGAAACAATTCCCTATTCCGGAGCCAGTAGCGTCATCTTTCTTTGAGAAGCTCATTTTAGAGCTTGTGCCTCAAAATACCCAGTTTTGGAGCATCAAAATTAATGTTGGGAGGCACAAAAAGGTTTCAAGATGCAAGTCCTGATTCTAGAGTCAATAGCGTCAAAATCTGATTTTGTCGCACATCATGCTCTTAAAACCTCATTTCGAAGCTTGTGCCTCGAAAGCCTCGGTTTTGGAGCATCAAAATGAGTGTTTTATGGCACAAAAAGGTTTCAAAATGCAAGCCCCGATTTTAGAGCCAGTAGCATAAAAATTCAAGTTTGATGCACATTGTGCTCTTAGAACCCTGTTTTAGAAATTGTACCTCAAAAGCCCCAGTTTTGGAGCATCAAAATCGATGTTTGGAGGCACAACAAGGTTTCAAGATGCAAGTCATGATTCTGGAGCCGGTAGCATCGAAATTGGATTTTGATGCACATCATGCTCTTAGAACCTTGTTTTGGAGCTTATGCGTTAGAATCTTTGGTTTCGAAGCATCAAAATTGGTGTTTGAAGGCACAAAAAGCTTTCAAGATGCAAGTCCCTATTCCGGAGCTTGTAGTGTCAAAACGTGATTTTGATGCACATCGTCCTCTTAGAACCTCATTTCAGAGCATGTGGCTCGAATGCTTCAGTTTCAAAACATCAAAATAAATGTTTAAAGACATAAGGTTTCAAGACAAATTCTGATTCTCGAGCTGATAGCATCAAAACACAATTTTGACAAACATGGTGTTCTTAGAACCTCATTTCGGAGGTTTTCCCTCAAAAGCCTTGTTTTTGGAGTATAAAACTTAGTGTTTGGAGGCACAACAAGGTTTCAAGACACAAGTCCCAATTCCAGAGTCGGTAGCGTCAAAACGCAATTTTTATGTACATCGTG
This sequence comes from Cryptomeria japonica, assembly GCF_030272615.1. Taxonomy (NCBI): domain Eukaryota; kingdom Viridiplantae; phylum Streptophyta; class Pinopsida; order Cupressales; family Cupressaceae; genus Cryptomeria; species Cryptomeria japonica. The sequence goes on from NC_081412.1 coordinate 338,859,715, forward strand.
CTCTTAGAACCTCATTTCGGAGCTTGTGCCTTGAAAGCCCTGATTTTGGAACATTTAAGTCAGTGTTTGGAGGCACAACAAGGTTTCAAGAAGCAAGTCCCTATTCTGGAGCCTCTAGCGTTAAAATTCCGTTTTGACGCACATCATTCTTTTAGAAGCTCATTTTGGAGCATCAAAATCAATGTTTGGAGGCACAACAAGGTTTCAAGATGCAAGGCCTGATTCTAGAGTCAATACGCACATCGTGCTCTTAGAACCTAATTTTGAAGCTTGTGCCTCAAAAGCCCTAGTTTCAGAGCATCCAAATCAGTGTTTTGAGGCACAACAAGGTTTCAAGATGCAAGCCCCGATTCTAGAGCCAGTAGCATTTTGATGCACATTGTTCTCTTAGAACCCTATTTTAGAAATTGTGCCTCAAAAGCCCCAGTTTTGGAGCATCAATATCGATGTTTGGAGGCACAACGAGGTTTCAAGATGCAAGTCTTGATTATGGAACTGGTAGCATCAAATTTTGGAGCTTATGCCTCAAAATCTTCAGTTTCGAAGAATAAAAATTGGTGTCTGAAGGCACAACAAGATTTCAAGAAGCAAGTCCCTATTCTGGAGCATGTAGTGTCAAAACGCTATTTTGATGCACATACATGGTAGATTCAAAGTTTGAACAAGGGATGGTGTATGACACAAAAGTGTATAAGTGGCACCACATTAAAGTTCCATGTGTGCTTAGTAAATAAAATGTGTCGAAGCCAATAGCATCTGCAGGAGGTTTAATTTGTTTTGAGTCAACTTAATGGCAATTTCATTGTTTGCAACCCTCTCATAAGATAGTGCTGCTAAATACCCAATTTACACCTTACTGAGACAATACATGCATTCACCATGGTGACAAGGGCAGCGTGGAAACCTTTAAAGCAAAATATAGGTGGTTGTGTAAAAGGCGTTGAAAAGGCCACAGAAAAGTTTTCAAGCCTATGCAAACAGTATTCAAAAGCCCCACACATGCTGCATTCTGTAGCATGTGCATGGTGTTTGGAATAGGCTGCAAAACTCCCAATGCAAACATTTGTGTGCTCTCCCCTCCCACGTGCTCTTAGAACCTCGTTTCAGAGCGTGTGGCTTAAAAGCTTCAGGTTCAAAACATCAAAGTCAATGTTTAAAGGCACAACAAGGTTTAAAGACACAAGTCCCGATTCTCAAGTTGATAGCGTCAAAACACAATTTTGACAAACATAGTGTACTTAGAACCCCATTTATGAGGTTTTGCCTCAAAAGCCTCATTTTTGGGGCATAAAAATTAGTGTTTGGAGGCACAAAAAGGTTTCAAGAAACAAGTCCCAATTCCAGAGTCGGTAGCGTCAAAACGTAATTTTGATGTACATCGTGATCTTAGAACCTCATTTCGGAGCTTGTGCCTCCAAAGCCCTGATTTTGGAACATAAAAAATCAGTGTTTGGAGGTACAACAAGGTTTCAAGACACAAGTCCCTATTCTCAAGCTGATAGCGTCAAAACACGATTTTGACAAACATGGTGTCCTTAGAGCCTCATTTTTGGAGAGTAAAAATTAGTGTTTGGAGGCACGACAAGGTTTCAAGACAAAAGTCCCAGTTCCAAAGTCGGTAGCGTCAAAACGCAATTTTGATGTATATCGTGCTCTTAGAACCTCATTTCGGAGCTTGTCCCTTGAAAGCCCTGATTTTGGAACATAAAAATTAGTGTTTGGAGGTACAACAAGGTTTCAAGAAGCAAGTCCCTATTCAATTTTGACGCACATCATTCTCTTAGAAGCTCATTTCGGAACTTGTGTCTCGAAAGACCCAGTTTAGGAGTGTCAAAATCAATGTTTCGAGGAACAACAAGGTTTCAAGATGCAAGCCCCGATTCTAGAGCCAGTAGCATCAAAATTCAATTTTGATCCACATTGTGCTCGTAGAACCCTGTTTTAGAAATTGTGCCTCAAAAGCCCCAGTTATGGAGCATCAAAATCGATGTTTGGAGGCACAACAAGGTTTCAAGATGCAAGTGTCGATTCTCAAGTTGATAGCATCAAAACACGATTCTGGAGCCAATAGCGTCAAAATTTGATTTTGACACACATCGTGCTCTTAGAACCTTGTTTCGGAGCTTATGCCTCAAAATCTTCGATTTCGAAACGTAAAAATTAGTGTTTGGAGGCAGAACAAGCTTTCAAGACACAAGTCCTGATTCTCAAGTTGATAGCATCAAAACACGATTTTGACAAACATGGTGTTCTTAGAACCTGATTTCGGAGGTTATACCTCAAAATCCTCGTTTATGGAGCACAAAAATTAGTGTTTGGAGGCACAATAAGGTTTCAAGGCACAAGTCCCAATTCCAGAGTCGGTAGGGTCAAAACGCAATTTTGATGTACATCGTGCTGTTAGAACCTCATTACGGAGCTTGTGCCTTGAAAGCCCTGATTTTGGAACATCAAAATCAGCGTTTGGAGGCACAACAAGGTTTAAAAAAGCAAGTCCCTATTCTAGAGCCTGTAGCGTCAAAATTCCATTTTGATGCACATCATTCTCTTAGAAGCTCATTTCGGTGCTTGTGCCTCGAAAGACCCAGTTTTCGAGCGTCAACTTAGAACCTTGTTTTAGAGCTTGTTATGCCTCAAACTCTCTAGTTTAAAGATGCAAGTCCCGATTGTAGAGTCAATAGCGTCAAAATTTGATTTTGGCGCACATCGTGCTCTTAGAACCTCATTTCAAAGCCTGTGCCTTTAGAGCCCTAGTTTTGGAGTATCAAAATCAGTGTTTTGACGCACAACAAGGTTTCAAGATAGTAGCAGCATCAAAATTCAATTTTGATTTACATTGTTCTCTTAGAACCCTGTTTTAGAAATTGTGCCGCAAAAGCTCTAGTTTCAGAGCATCAAAATCATTGTTTAACGACACAACAAGGTTTCAAGACACAAGTCTTGATTCTCAAACTGATAGCGTTAAAACATGATTTTGACAAACATGGTTTTCTTAGAACCTGATTTTGGAGGTTGTGCCTGAAAATCCTCATTTTTGGAGCATAAAAATTAGTGCTTGGATGCACAACAAGGTTTCAAAGCACAAGTCCAAATTCTAGAGTCGGTAGTGTCAATATGCAATTTTGATGTACATCATGCTTAGAACCTCATTACAGAGTTTGTGCCTTGAAAGCCCTGATTTTGGAACATCAAAATCAGCGTTTGGACACACAACAAGGTTTAAAGAAGCAAGTCCCTATTTCGAAGCCTCTAGTGTCAAAATTCAATTTTGATGAACATCATTCTCTTAAAAGCTCATTTCAGAGCTTGTGCCTCGAAAGACCCAATTTTTGAGTGTCAACTTAGAACCTTGTTTTAGAGCTTATGCCTCAAAATCTCTGGTTTCGAAGCATCGAAATTGGTGTTTGGAGGCACAACAAGCATTCAAGATGCAAGTCCCTATTATGGAGCCTCTACTATCAAAACGTGATTTTGATACACATCGTGCTCTTCGAACCTCGTTTCGGAGCATGTGGCTCGAAAGCTCAAGTTTCAAAACATCAAAATCAATGTTTAAAGGTACAACAAGGTTTCAAGACACAAGTCCCAATTCTCAAGCTGATAGCGTCAAAACACGATTTTGACAAACATGGTGTTCCTAGAACCTCATTTTGGAGGTTGTGCCTCAAAAGCCTCATTTTTGGAGCATAAAATTTAGTGTTTGGAGGCACAGCAAGGTTTCAGGACACAAGTTCCAATTCGAGCGTCGGTAGCGTCAAAATGCAATTTTGATGTACATCGTCCTTTTAGAACCTCATTTCGGAGCTTGTGCCTTGAAAGCCCTAATTTTGGAATATCAAAATCAATGTTTTGAGGCACAACAAGGTTTCAAGAAGCAAGTCCCTATTCCAGAGCCTGTAGCATCAAAATTCCATTTTGACGCACATTATTCTCTTAGAAGCTCATCTCGGAGCCTGTGCCTCGAAAGACCCTGTTTTCAAGCATCAAATGTTTGGAGGCAGAACAAGGTTTCAAGATGCAAGTCCCGATTCTAGAGTCAGTAGAATTTCGATACACATTGTGCTCTTAGAACCCATTTTTAGAAATTGTGCTTCAAAAGCCCCAGTTTTGGAGCATCAAAATCGTATTTGGAGGCACAACAAGGTTACAAGATGCAAGTCCTGATTCTGGAGCGGGTAGCATCAAAATTTGATTTTGACGCACACTGTGCTCTTAGAACTTTATTTTGAAGCTTATGCCTCAAAATATTCAGTTTCAAAGCATCAAAATTGGTGTTTGGAGACACACCAGAAGCTTTCAAGACGCAAGTCCCTATTCCAGAGCCTGTAGTGTGAAATCATGATTTTGATGCACATCGTGCTCTTAGAACCTCATTTTATTGTGTGTGGGTCGAAAGCCCTAGTTTCAAAACATCAAAATCAATGTTTAAAGGCACAACAAGGTTTCAAGACACAAGTACCGATTCTCAAGCTGATAGTGTCAAAACACGATTTTAACAAACATGGTGTTCTTAAAACCTCATTTCGGAGGTTGTGCCTCAAAAGCCTCATTTTAGGAGTATAAAAATTAGTGTTTGGAGGCACAACAAGGTTTGAAGACACAAGTCCCAATTCGAGAGTCGGTAGCGTCAAAACACAATTTTGAAGTACATCATGCTCTGAGAACCTCATTTCAGAGCTTTTGCCTTGAAAGCCATGATTTTGGAACATAGAAATCATTGTTTGGAGGCACAACAAGGTTTCAAGATGCAAGTCCCGATTCTCGTGCTGGTAGCATGAAAATTTGATTTTGATGCACATCGTTCTCTAAGAACCTTGTTTCGAAGCTTGCACCTCGAACGCCCCGGTTTTGGAATATAAAAATTGGTGTTTGGAGGCACAACAAGGTTTGAAGATGCAAGTTCCGATTCCAGAGCCAGTAGTGTCAAAATGTGATGTTGAAACACATTGTGCTCTTAGAACCTTATTTAGGAGCTTGTCCCTCAAAATTCCCAGTTTGAGAGCATCAAAATTGGTGTTTGGAGGCACAAGGTTGTAAACACAAGTCGCGATTTAGGAGCCGGTAGCATCAAAATGTGATTTTGAAGCACATGGTGCTCTTAGAGCCTCGTTTGCGGAGCTTGTGCCTCGAAATCCCCGATTTCAAAACATCAAAAGCAGTGTTTGAAGGCACAACAAGGTTTCAAGAAGCAAGTCCCTTTCTGGAGCCTGTAATGTCAAAAATCCATTTTGACAAACATCATTCTCTTAGAAGCTCATTTCAGAGCCTGTGCCTCGAAAGACCCAGTTTTGGAGCATCAAAATCAATGTTTGGAGGCACAATAAGGTTTCAAGATGCAAGCCCCGATTCTAGAGTCAATAGCATCAAAATCTGATTTTACCGCACATCGTGCTCTTAGAACCTCATTTCGAAGCTTGTGCCTCGAAAGCCATGGTTTCGAAGCATCAAAATCAGTGTTTTTTGGCACAATAAGGTTTCAAGATGCAAGCCCCGATTGTAGAGCTAGTAGCATCAAAATTCAATTTTGATGCATATTGTGCTTTTAGAACCCTATTTTATAAATTGTGCGTCAAAAGCCCCAGTTTTGGAGCATCAATATCGATGTTTGGAGGCACAACAAGGTTTCATGACACAAGTCCCAATTCCAAAGTCGGTAGCATCAAAACATAATTTTGATGTACATCGTGCTCTTAAAACCTCATTTCAGAGCTTGTGCCTTGAAAGCCCTGATTTTGGCGAACATCAAAATCTGATTTTAGCACACATCATGCTCTTAGAACCTCATTTCAAAGCTTGTGCCTTGAAAGCCTTGGTTTCAGAGCATCAAAATCAGTGTTTTTTGGCACAAGGTTTCAAGATGCAAGCCCTAATTCTAGAGCCAGTAGCGTCAAAATTCAATTTTGATGCACATTGTACTCTTAGAACCCCATTTTAGAAATTGTGCCTCAAAAGCCCCAATTTTTTAGCATCAAAATCGATGTTTGAAGGCACAACAAGGTTTCAAGATGCAAGTCCTGATTTTGGAGCTGGTAGCGTCAAAATTTGTTTTTGATGTACATCGTGCTCTTAGAACGTTGTTTTGGAGATTATGCATCAAAATCTTTGGTTTTGAAGCATCAAAATTGGTGTTTGGAGGCACAACAAGCCTTCAAGACGCAAGTCCCTATTCCGGAGCATGTAGTGTCAAAACATGATTTTGATGCACATCGTGCTCTTAGATCCTCGTTTCGGAGTGTGTGGCTTGAAAGCTCCTGTTTCAAAACATGAAAACACTGTTTTAAAGGCACAACAAGGTTTCACGACACAAGTCCTTATTCTCAATCTGATAGCATCAAAACACTATTTTGACAAACATGGTTTTCTTAAAACCTCATTTAGGAGGTTGTCCCTCAAAAGCCTCTTTTTTAAAGCATAAAAATTAGTGTTTGAAGGCACAAAAAGGTTTCAAGACACAAGTCCCAATTCTAGAGTTGGTAGCGTCAAAACGCAATTTTGATGTATATCATGTTCTCAGAATATCATTTCGAAGCTTGTGCCTTGAAACCCCTGATTTTGGCACATCAAAATCAATGTTTTGAAGCACAACAAGGTTTTAGTGGGCAGTTCCCTATTTCGGAGCCTATAGCGTCAAAATTCCATTTTTACGCACATCATTCTCTTAGAATCCCATTTCGGAGCTTGTGCCTCGAAAGACATAGTTTTAATCTGATTTTGGTGCACATCGTGCTCTTAGAACCTCATTTTGTAGCTTGTGCCTCAAAAGCCCTAGTTTCAAAGCATCAAAATTAGTGTTTTGAGGCACAAGGTTTCAAGATTCAAGCCCCGATTCTAGAGCCAGTAGCATCAAAATTCAATTTTGATGCACATTGTGCTCTTAGAACCCTATTTTAGAAATTGTGCCTCAAAAGCCCCAGTTTTGGAGCATCAAAATCAATGTTTGGAGGCACAACAAGGTTTCAAGATGCAAGTCCCGATTCTAGAGTCAATAGCATCAAAATCTAATTTTGGCAAACATTGTGCTCTTAGAACCTCATTTTGAAGCTTCTGCCTCGAAAGCCCTAGTTTTAGAGCATCAAAATCAGTGTTTTGAGTCACAACAAATTTTCAAAATGTAAGCCCTGATTCTAAACCCAGTAGCATCAAAATTCAATTTTGAAGCATATTGTGCTCTTAGAACCATATTTTAAAAATTGTGCCTCAAAAGCCCCAGTTTTGGAGCATCAAAATCAATGTTTGGAGGGACATGAAGCTTTCAAGATGCAAATCCCTATTCCGAAGCCTATAGTGTCAAAACGTGATTTTGATGCACATCGTGCTCTTAGAACCTTGTTTTGCAGTGTGTTGCTCGAAAGCTCCGATTTCAAGACATCAAAATCAATGTTTAAAGGCACAACAAGGTTTCAAGACACAAGTCAAGATTCTCAAGCTAATAGCATCAAAACACAATTTTGACAAACATGGTGTTCTTAAAATCTCATTTCGGAGGTTGTTCCTCAAAAGCCTCATTTTTGGAGCATAAAATTTAGTGTGTGGAGGCACAACAAGGTTTCAAGACACAAGTCCCAATTCTAGAGTTGGTAGCGTCAAAGCGCAATTTTGATGTACATCATGCTCTTAGAATCTCATTTCAGAGATTGTGCCTTGAAAGCCCTGATTTTGGAACATTAAAATCAATGTTTGGAGGCACAACAAGGTTTCAAGATGCAAGGTCGGGTTCTAGAGTCAATAGCGTCAAAATTTGGTGCACATCATGCTCTTAGAACCTCATTTTGTAGCTTGTGCCTCAAAAGCCTCAGTTTCGGAGAATCAAAATCAGTGTTTTGAGGTACAACAAGGTTTCAAGATGCAAGTCCTGATTCTAGAGCCAGTAGCATCAAAATTCAATTTTGATGCACATTGTGCTCTTAGAACCCTATTTTAGAAATTGTGCCTCAAAAGCCCTAGTTTTGGAGCATCAAAATCAATGTTTGAAGGCACAACAAGGTTTCAAGATGCAAGTCCAGATTGTAGAGTCAATAGCGTCAAAATCTAATTTTGGCAAATATCATGCTCTTAGAACCTTATTTCGAAGCTTGTGCCTCGAAAGCCTCAGTTTTAGAGCATCAAAATCGGTGTTTTGAGGCACAACAATGTTTGGAGGCACAAGAATCTTTCAAGACACATATCCCTATTCCGGAGCCTGTAGTGTCAAAACATGATTTTGATACACATCATGCTCTTAGAGCCTTGTTTTGCAGTGTGTGGCTCGAAAGCTCCGATTTCAAAACATCAAAATCAATGTTTAAAAGCACAACAAGGTTTCAATACATAAGTCAAGAGTCTCATAGAACCTCATTTTAGAGGTTGTTCCTCAAAAACCTCATTTTTGGAGCATAAAATTTAGTGTGTGGAGGCACAACAAGGTTTCAAGACACAAGTCCCAATTCTAGAGTTGGTAGCGTCAAAACGCAATTTTGATGTACATCGTGCTCTTAGAAGCTCATTTCAGAGCTTGTGCCTGGAAAGACCCAGTTTTGGAGCATCAAAATCAATGTTTGGAGGCACAACAAGGTTTCAAGATGTAAGTCCTGTTTCTAGAGTCAATAGCATCAAAATCTGATTTTGGTGCACATCGTGCTCTTAGAACCTCATTTCGAAGCATTAAAATAAGTGTTTTGAGGCACAACAAGGTTTCAAGATGCAAGCCCCGATTCTAGAGCTAGTAGCATCAAAATTTAAGTTTAATGCACATTGTGCTCTTAGAACCCCGTTTGATGCAAGTCCTAATTCTGGAACCGATAGCGTCAAAATTTGATTTTGACGCACATCATGCTCTTAGAACCTTGTTCTGGAGCTTATGCCTCAAAATCTTTAGTTTCGAATCATCAAAATTGGTGTTTGGAGGCACAACAAACTTTCAAGATGCAAGTCCCTATTCCAGACACTGTAATGTCAAAACGTGATTTTGATGCACACCGGGCTCTTAGAACCTCATTTCGGAGCGTGTGGCTCAAAAGCTCTAGTTTCAAAACATCAAATTTTTTTTTATAAAGGCACAATAAGGTTTCACGACACAAATCCCGATTCTCAAGCATAAAAATTAGTGTTGGTGGCATCAAAACGCAATTTTAATGTACATCATGCTCTTAGAACCTCATTCGGAGCTTGTTCCTTGAAAGCCCTGATTTTGAGGCACAACAAGGTTTCAATGATGCAAGTCTCGATTCTAGAATCAATAGCATCAAAATCTGATTTTGGCGCACATCGTGCTCTTAGAACCTTATTTCAAAGCTTGTGCCTCGAAAGCCCCAGTTTCTGAGCATCAAAATCAGTGTTTTGAGGCACAACAAGGTTTCAAGATGCAAACCCCGATTCAAGAGCCAGTAGCATCAAAATTCAATTTTGATGCACATTGTTCTCTTAGAACCCTATTTTAGAAATTGTGCCTCAAAAGCCCCAATTTTGGAGCATCAAAATTGATGTTTGGAGGCACAACAAGGTTTTAAGATGCAAGTCCTAATTCTGGAGCCGGTAGCGTAAAAATTTGATTTTGACGCACATCGTTCTCTTAAAACCTTTTTTTGGAGCTTATACGTCAAAATCTTCGGTTTCGACGCATCAAAATTGGTGTTTGGAGGCACAACAAGCTTTCAAGACGCAAGTCCCTATTCTGGAGAATGTAGTGTCAAAACACGATTTTGATGTACATCATGCTCTTAGAACCTCGTTTTGGAGAGTGTGGCTCGAAAGCTCCACTTTCAAAACATCAAAATCAATGTTTAAAGGCATAAAAAGGTTTCAAGACACAAGTCCCGATTCTCAAGCCGATAGCGTCAAAACACAAATTTGACAAACATGGTGTTCTTAGAACCCCATTTCGTAGGTTGTTCCTCAAAAGCCTCCTTTTTTAGAGCATAAAAATTAGTGTTTGGGGGCACAACAAGGTTTCAAGACACAAGTCCTAATTCCAGAGTCAGTAGTGTCAAAACGCAATTTTAATGTACATCATGCTCTTAGAACCTCATTCAGAGCTTGTTCCTTGAAAGCCCTTATTTTGAGGCACAACAAGGTTTCAATGATGCAAGTCTCGATTCAGAGCATGATTTTGATGCACATCGTGCTCTTAGAACCTCCTTTTGGAGCGTGTGGCTTGAATGCTCCAGTTTCAAAACATCAAAATCAATGTTTAAAGACACAAGGTTTCAAGACACAAGTTCTGATTCTGAAGCTGATAGCATCAAAACACAATTTTGACAAACATGGTGTTCTTAGAACCTCATTTCGGAGGTTGTCCCTCAAAAGCCTTGTTTTTGGAGCATAAAACTTAGTGTTTGGAGGCACAACAAGGTTTCAAGACACAAGTCCCAATTCCAGAGTCGGTAGCGTCAAAATGCAATTTTGATGTACATCGTGCTCTTAGAACCTCATTTCGGAGCTTTTGCCTTGAAAGCCCTGATTTTGGAACATTTAAGTCAGTAATGGAGCTCATTTTGGAGCTTTTGCCTCGAAAGACCTAGTTTCGGAGCATCCAAATCAGTGTTTTGAGGCACAACAAGCTTTCAAGATGCAAGCCCTGATTCTAGAAATTGTGCCTCAAAAGCCCTAGTTTTGGAGCATCAATATCGATGTTTGGAGGCACAACAAGGTTTCAAGATGCAAGTCTTGATTCTGGAACCGGTAGCACATCGTGCTCTTAGAACCTTGTTTTGGAGCTTATGACTCAAAATCTTCAGTCTCGGAGCATCAAAATTGGTGTCTAGAGGCACAACAAGATTTCAAGACGCAAGTCCCTATTCTGGAGCTTGTAGTGTCAAAACACTATTTTGATGCACATCATGCTCTTAGAACATTGTTTCAGAGCGTGTGGCTCAAAAGCTCCAGTTTCAAAACATCAAAATCAATGTTTAAACGCACAACAAGGTTTAAAGACACAAGTCCTGATTCTCAAGTTGATAGCGTCAAAATAAGATTTTGAAAAACATAGTGTACTTAGAACCCCATTTATGAGGTTTTGCCTCAAAAACGTCATTTTTGGAACATAAAAATTAGTGTTTGGAGGCAGAAAAAGGTTTCAAGAAACAAGTCCCAATTCCAGAGTCGGTAGCTTCAAAACGCAATTTTGATGTAAATCGTGCTCTTAGAACCTCATTTCGGAGCTTGAGCCTCGAAAGCCCTGATTTTGGAACATAAAAATCAGTGTTTGGAGGTACAACAAGGTTTCAAGAGCAAGTCGCTATTCTGGAGCCTGTAGCGTCAAAATTCCATTTTGACGCACATCATTCTCTTAGAAGCTCATTTTGGAGCTTGTGCCTCGAAAGACCCAGTTTTGGAGCATCAAAATCGATGTTTGGAGGCACAACAAGGTTTCAAGATGCAAGTCCTAATTCTAGAGTCAATAGCGTCAAAATCTGATTTTGGCGCACATCGTGCTCTTAGAACCTCATTTCAAAGCTTGTGCCTCGAAAGCCCCGGTTTTAGAGCATCAAAATCAGTGTTTTGAGGCACAACAAGGTTTCAAGATGCAAGCCCCTATTCAATTTTGATGCACATTGTGCTCTTAGAACTTGTGTTTTAGAAATTGTGTTTTCAAAAGCCCTAGTTTTGGAGCATCAAAGTTGATGTTTGGAGGCACAACAAGGTTTGAAGATCCAATTCTTGTTTCTAGAGCCGGTAGCATCAAAATTCAATTTTGGTTCACATCGTGCTCTTAGAACCTTGTTTTGGAGCTTATGCCTCAAAATCTGCAGTTTCGAAGCATCAAAATTGTTGTTTGGAGGCACAACAAGCATTCAAGACATACATCCCTATTCTGGAGCATGTAGTGTCAAAACATTATTTTGATGCAAATTGTGCTCTTAGAACCTCATTTGGGAGCGTGTGGCTCGAAATCTCCAGCTTCAATACATCAAAATCAATGTTTAAAGGCACAACAAGGTTTCAAGACACAAGTCTCGATTCTCAAGCTGATAGGGTCAAAACACGATTTTGAAAAACATGGTGTTCTTAGAAGCTCCTTTCGGATGTTGTGTCTGAAAACCCTCATTTTTGGATCATAAAAATTAGTGTTTGGAGGAACCACAAGGTTTCAAGACACAAGTCCCAATTTCAGATTCGGTACCATCAAAACGCAACTTTCATGTAAATCGTGCTCTTAGAACGTCTTTCTAGAGCTTGTGCCTTGAAAGCCCTGATTTTGGAACATCAAAAGAAATGTTTGGAGGCACAACATGGTTTCAAGAAGAAAGTCCCTATTCCGGAGCCTGTAGCATCAAAATTCCATTTTGACACACATCATTCTCTTAGAAACTCATTTCGGAGCTTGTGCCTCGAAAGACCAAGTTTTGGAGCATCAAAATCAATGTTTGGAGGCACAACAAGGTTTCAAGATGCAAGTCCTGATTCTAGAGTCAATTGCGTCAAAATCTAATTTTGGCACACATCGTGTTCTTAGAACCTCATTTCGAAGCTTGTGCCTCAAAAGCCTCGATTTCGGATCATCAAAATCAGTGTTTTGAGGCACAGCAAGGTTTCAAGATGGAAGCCCTGATTCTAGAGCCAGTAGCATCAAAATTGAATTTTGATGCACATTGTGCTCTTAGAACCCTATTTTAGAGATTGTTCCTCAAAAGCCCCAGTTTTGGAGCATCAAAATCAATGTTTGGAGGTAAAACAAGGTTTCAATATGCAAGGGTTTTGGAGCTTATGCCTCATAATTTTTGATTTCGAAGCATCAAAATTGGTGTTTGGAGGCACAACAAGGTTTCAAGATGCAAGTCCCTATTCTAGAGCTTGTAGTGTAAAAACGTGATTTTGATGCACATGGTGCTGCTAGAACGTTGTTTCGGAGTGTGTGGCTCTAAAGCTCCAGTTTCAAAACATCAAAATCAATGTTTAAAGGCACAACAAGGTTTCAAGACACAAGTCTCTATTCTCAAGTTGATAGCGTCAAAACATGATTTTGACAAACAAGGTGTTCTTAGAAGCTCCTTTCGGATGTTGTGTCTCAAAAGTCTCATTTTTGGATCATAAAAATTAGTGTTTGGAGGCACCACAAGGCTTCAAGACACAATTCCCAATTCGAGATTTGGTAGCATCCAAACTCAACTTTGATGTAAATCGTGCTCTTAGAACCTCTTTCCGGAGCTTGTGCCCTGAAAGCCCTGATTTTGGAACATCAAAATCAGTGTTTGGAGGCACAACATGGTTTCAAGAAGAAAGCCCCTATTCTGGAGCTTGTAGCATGAAAATTTCATTTTGACACACATCATTCTCTTAGAAGCTGATTTCGGAGCTTGAGCCTTGAAAGACAGTTTTGGAGCATCAAAATCAATGTTTGGAGGCACAACAAGTTTTCAAGATGCAAGTCCTGATTCTAGAGTCAATTGCGTCAAAATCTAATTTTGGTGCACATCGTGTTCTTAGAACCTCATTTCGAAGCTTGTGGCTCAAAAGCCCTGGTTTCGGATCATCAAAATAAGTGTTTTGAGGCACAACAGGGTTTCAAAATGGAAGCCCCGATTCTAGAGCCAGTAGCATCAAAATTCAATTTTGATGCACATTGTGCTCTTAGAACCTTATTTTAGAGATTGTTCCTCAAAAGCTGAGGCAAAAAAGGGTTTCAAGATGCAAGTGCTGATTCTGGAGCCAATAGCATCAAAATTTGATTTTGACGCACATCGTGCTCTTACAACCTTGTTTTGGAGCTTATGCCTCATAATTTTTTATTTCGAATCATCAAAATTGGTGTTTGGAGGCACAACAAGGTTTCAAGAGCAAGTCCCTATTCTGGAGCTTGTAGTGTCAAAAAGTGATTTTGATGCACATGGTGCTGTTAGAACCTTGTTTTGGAGCGTGTGTTTCTAAAGCTCCAGTTTCAAAACATCAAAATCAATGTTTAAAGGCACAACAAGGTTTCAAGACACAAGTCTCGATTCTCAAGCTGATAGCGTCAAAACATGATTTTGACAAACATGGTGTTCTTAGAAGCTCCTTTCAGATGTTGTGTCTCAAAAGCCTCATTTTTGGATCATAAAAATTAGTGTTTGGAGGCACCACAAGGTTTCAAGACACAAGTCCCAATTCTAGAGTCGGTAGCATCAAAACCCAACTTTGATGTAAATCGTGTTGTTAGAACCTATTTTCGGAGCTTGTGCCTTGAAAGCCCTGATTTTGGAACATCAAAATCAGTGTTTGGAGGCACAACAAGGTTTCAAGAAGAAAGTCCCTATTCCCCAGCCTGTAACGTCAAAATTCCATTTTGACGCACATCATTCTCTTAGAAGCTCATTTCGGATCTTGTGCCTTAAAAGACCCAATTTTGGAGCATCAAAATCAATGTTTGGAGGCACAACAAGGTTTCAAGATGCAAATCCCGATTCTAGAGACAATTGCGTCAAAATCTAATTTTGGCGCACATCGTGCTCTTAGAACCTCATTTCGAAGCTTGTGCCTCAAAATCCTTGGTTTCAGAGCATCAAAATCAGTGTTTTGAGGCACAACAAGGTTTCAAGATGGAAGCCCCGATTCTAGAGCCAGTAGACATTGTGCTCTTTGACCCCTATTTTAGAAATTGTGCCTCAAAAGCCCCAGTTTTGGAGCATCAAAATCGATGTTTCAGGCAAAACAAGGTTTCAAGATGCAAGTCCTATTCCAGAGTCTATAGTGTGAAAACGTAATTTTGATGCACGTGATGTTGTTAGAACCTCATTTCAGAGCGTGTGGCTCGAAAGCTCCAGTTTCAAAACATCAAAATCAACGTTTAAAGACACAACAAGGTTTCAAGACACAAGTCCCAATTCTCAAGCTGATAGCGTCAAAACACGATTTTGAGAAACATGGTGTTCTTAGAACCTCATTTTGGAGGTTGTGCCTCAAAAGACTCATTTTTGTAGCATAAAAATTAGTGTTTGGAGGCACAACAAGGTTTCAAGACACAACTCCCAATTCCAGAGTTGGTAGCGTCAAAATGCAATTTTGATGTACATCATGCTCTGAGAACCTCATTTCAGAGCTTTTGCCTTGAAAGCCCTCATATTGGAACATCAAAATCAGTGTTTGGAAGCACAACAAAGTTTCAAGAAGCAAGTCCCTATTTCGGAGCCTGTGGTGTCAAAACGTAATTTTGATGCACATCTTGCTCTTAGAACCTCGTTTTCGAGCGTCTAGCTCGAAAGCTCCAATTTCAAAACATCAAAATCAATGTTTAAAGGCACAACAAGGTTTCAAGACACAAGTCCTGATTCTCAAGCTAATAGCATCAAAACACGATTTTGACAAACATGGTGTTCTTAGAACCTTATTTCCAAGGTTGTGCGTCGAAATCCTCATTTTTGGAGCATAAAAATTAGTGTTTGGAGGCACAACAACGTTTCAAGAACCAAGTCCCAATTCCAGAGTCGGTAGCATAAAAATGCAATTTTGATGTACATCGTGCTCTTAGAACCTCATTTCAAAGCTTGTGGGGATTTTGGAAAGTCAAAATCAGTGTTTGGAGGCACAACAAGGTTGAAAGAAGCAAGTCCCTATTTTGGAGCCTATAGAATCAAAATTTGATTTTGACGCACATCATTCTCTTAGAAGCTCATTTCGGAGCTTGTGCTTCGAAAGACCCAATTTTGGAGCGTAAAAATCAATGTTTCGAGACACGACAAGGTTTAAATATGCAAGTTGCGATTCTAGAGTCAATAGCGTCAAAATTTGATTTTGGCACACATCGTGCTCTTAGAACCTTATTTCGAACCTTGTGCCTCAAAAGCCCCAGTTTCAGAGCATCAAAATCAGTGTTCTGAGGCACAAGGTTTCAAGATGCAAGCCCCGATTCTAGAGCCAGTAGCATCAAAATTCAATTTTGATGCACATTGTGCTCTTACAACCCTGTTTTAGAAATTGTGTGTGAAAAGCTCCAGTTTTGGAGCATCAAAATTGATGTTTGGAGGCAGAAGAAGGTTTCAAAATGCAAGTCCTGATTTTGGAGCCGGTAGGGTCAAAATTTGATTATGATGCACATTGTGCTCTTAGAAACTAATTTTGGAGCTTATTCCTCAAAATCTTTGGTTTCAAGGCATCAAAATTTGTGTTTGGATTTTGATGCACATCATGCTCTTAGAACCTCGTTTTAGAGTGTATGGCTCGAAAGCTCCAGTTTCAAAACGTCAAAATCAATGTTTAAAGTCACAACAAGGTTTCAAGATAGAAGTCTCGATTCTCAAGCTGATATTGTCAAAACACGATTTTGATAAACATGGTGTTCTTAGAACCTCATTTCAGAGGTTGTGCCTCAAAAGCCTCATTTTTGGAGCATAAAAATTAGTCTTTGGAGCCACAAAAAAATTTCAAGACACAAGTCCCAATTACAGAGTTGGTAGCATCAAAATGCAATTTTGATGTACATTGTGTTGTTAGAAATTCATTTCGGAGCTTGTGCCTTGAAAGCCCTGATTTTGGAACATCAAAATCAGTGTTTGGAAGCACAACAAAGTTTCAAGAAGCAAGTCCGTATTCCGGAGCCTGTAGGTTCAAAATTCCATTTTCACGCACATCATTCTCTTAGCTTGTGCCTCGAAAGACCCAGTTTTGGAGCAACAAAATCAATGTTTGGAAGCACAACAAGGTTTCAAGATGCAAGTACCGATTCTAAAGTCAATAGCGTCAAAATCTGATTTTGGTGCACATCATGCGCTTGGAACGTCATTTTGAAGCTTGTGCCTCGAAAGCCCTGATTTCCGAGCATCAAAATCAGTGTTTTGAGGCACAACAAGGTTTCAAGATGCAAGCCCCTATTTGTTAGTAGCATCAAAATGCAATTTTTATGCACATTGTGTTGTTAGAAGCCTTTTTTAGAAATTGTGCCTCAAAAGCCCTAGTTTTGGAGCATCAAAATCGATGTTTGGTGGCACAACAAGGTTTCAAGATACAAGTCCTGATCGTGGAGCCAGTAGTGTCATCGTTCTCTTACAACCTATTTTTGGAGCTTATGTCTTAAAATCTTCGGTTTCGAAGCATCAAAATTGGTGTTTGGAGGCACAACAAGCTTTGAAGACGCAAGTCTTTATTCCGGAGCCTGTAGTGTCAAAACATTATTTTTATGTACATCATGCTCTTAGAACCTCATTCCGCAGCGTGTGGCTTGAAAGCTCCAGTTTCAAAACATCAAAATCAATGTTTAAAGGCACAACAAGGTTTCGAGATACAAGTCCGGATTCTCAAGCTGATAGCGTCAAAACATGACTTTAACAAACATGGTGTTCTTAGAACCCCATTTCAGAGGTTATGCCTCAAAACCCTCATTTTTGGAGCATAAAAATTAGTGTTTGGAGGCACAACAAGGTTTCAAGACACAAGTCCTAATTCTAGAGTCGGTAGAGTCAAAACGTAGTTTTGATGTACATCATGCCCTTAGAACCTCATTTCAGAGCTTGTGTCTTCAAAGCCCTGATTTTGGAACATCAAAATCAGTGTTTGCACACACAACAAGGTTTCAAGAAGAAAGTCCCTATTCTAGAGCCTGCAGTGGCAAAATTCCATTTTGACGCATATCATTCTCTTAGAAGCTCATTTCAGAGATTGTGCCTGGAAAGACCCAGTTTTAGAGCATCAAGATCAATGTTTGTTGGCACAAAGAGGTATCAAGATGCAAGTCCCGATTCTAGAGTCAATAGCGTCAAAATCTGATTTTGGCGCACATCGTGCTCTTACAACCTCATTTCAAAGCTTATTCCTTGAAAGCCCCGATTTCGGAGCAACAAAATCAGTGTTTTGAGGCAAAACAAGGTTTCAAGATGCAAGCCCTGATTCTAGAGCCAGTAGCATCAAAAATCTATTTTGATGCACATTGTGCTCATAGAACCCTGTGTTAGAAATTGTGTCTCAAAAGCCCCAGTTTTCGAGCATCAAAATCGATGTTTGGATGCACAACAAGGTTTGAAGAAGCAAGTTCTGATTTTGGAACTGGTAGAGTCAAAATTTAATTTTGGCGCACATCGTGTTCTTAGAACCTTGTTTTCAAGCTTATGCCTCAGAATATTTGGTTTCAAAGAATCAAAATTGGTGTTTGGAGGCACAACAAGCTTTCAAGATGCAAGTCCCTATTTCGGAGCCTGTAGTGTCAAAACGTAATTTTCATGCACATCGTGCTCTTAGAACCTCGTTTCGGAGCGTGTGGCTCGAAAGCTCCAGTTTCAAAACATCAAAATCAATGTTTAAAGGCACAACAAGGTTTCAAGACACAAGTCACGATTCTCAAGCTGATAGCACCAAAACACAATTTTGACAAACATGGTGTTCTTAGAACCTCATTTCAGAGGGTGTGCCTCAAAAGCCTCATTTTTGGAGCATAAAAATTAGTGTTTGGAGGCACAACAAGGTTTCAAAACTCAAGTCCCAATTCTAGAGTCGGTAGCGTCATGCTCTTAGAACCTCATTTCGGAGCTTGTGCCTTGAAAGCCCTGATTTTGAAACATCAAAATCAGTGTTTGGAGGCACAACAAGGTTTCAAGAAGCAAGTCCCTATTCCGGAGCCTATAGCGTCAAAATTCCATTTTGATGCACATCATTCTCTTAGAGGCTCATTTCAAAGGTTGTACCTCAAAAGACCCAGTTTTGGAGCATCAAAATCAATGTTTGGAGGAGTCACAACAAGGTTTCAAGATGCAAGTCTTGATTCTAGAGTCAATAGTGTCAAAATCTGATTTTGGCACACATCGTGCTCTTTGAACCTCATTTCGAAGCTTGTGCTTCGAAAGCCCGATTTCAGAGCATCAAAATCAGTTTTTTGAGGCAAAACAAGGTTTCAAGATGCAAGCCTTGTTTTTGGAGCATAAAAATTAGTTTCTGGGGGCACGACAAGGTTTCAAGACACAAGTCCCAATTCCAGAGTCGGTAGCATCAAAATGCTATTTTGTTGTACATCCTACTCTTAGAACCTCATTTTGGAGCTTGTGCCTTGAAAGCCCTGATTTCTGAACATACAAATCAGTGTTTGGAGGCACAAAAAAGTTTCAAGAAGCAAGTCCCTATTTTGGAGCGTCAAAACTCAGTGTTTGTAGCGTCAAAATCAATATTTCGAGGCACAACAAGTTTTCAAGACGCAAGTCCCTATTTCGAAGCCTATAGTGTCAAAACGTGATTTTGATGCACATCATGCTCTTAGAACCTCGTTTCAGAGCATGTGGCTCAAAAGCTCTAGTTTCAAAACATCAAAATCAATGTTTAAAGGCACAACAAGGTTTCACGACATAAGTCTCGATTCTCAAGCTGATAGCGTCAAAACACTATTTTGACAAACATGGTTTTCTTAGAACCTCATTTCGGAGGTTGTGCCTCAAAAGCCTTGTTTCTGGAGCATATAAATTAGTGTTTGGAGGCACAACAAGGTTTCAAGACACGAGTCTCAATTCTAGAGTGGGTAGCATCAAAATTTAATTTTGATGTACATCGTGCTCTTAGAACCTCATTTTAGAGCTTGTGCCTTGAAAGCCTTGATTTTGGCACATCAAAATCAATGTTTTGAGGCACAACAAGGTTTGAAGAAGCAAGTCCGTATTACAGAGCCTATAGCATCAAAATTTCATTTTGACGCACATCATTCTCTTAGAAGCTCAATTCGGAGCTTGTGCCTCGAAAAACCCAATTCTGGAGCTGGTAGTGTCAAAACGTTATTTTGATGCACATGGTGCTGCTAGAACCTTGTTTCGGAGCGTGTGGCTTTAAAGCTCCAGTTTCAGAACATCAAGATCAATGTTTAAAGGCACAACAAGGTTTCAAGACACAAGTCTTGATTCTCAAGCTGATAGAGTCAAAACACAATTTTGAGAAACATGGTTTTCTTAAAACCTGATTTTGGAGGTTGTGCCTCAAAATCCTCGTTTTTGGAGCATAAAAATTAGTGTTTGGAGGCACAAGTCCCAATTCCAGAGTCGGTAGTGTCAGTACGCAATTTTGATGTACATCGTGCTCTTAGAACCTCATTACGGAGCTTGTGCCTTGAAAGTCCTGATTTTGGAACATCAAAATCAGCATTTGGAGGCACAACAAGGTTTAAAGAAGCAAGTTCCTATTCCAGAGCTTGTATCCTCAAAATTCCATTTTGGTGCATATATTTCTCTTAGAAGCTCATTTCGGAGCTTGTGCCTCAAAAGACCCAGTTTTCGACCATCAAAATCAATTTTTGGAGGCACAACAAGGTTTCAAGATGCAAGTCCCGATTGTAGAGTCAATAGTGTGAAAATCTGATTTTGGCGCACATCATGCTCTTAGAACCTCATTTCGAAGCTGCGCCTCGAAAGACCCTATTTCAGAGCGTCAAAATCAGTGTTTTGACGCACAACAAGGTTTCAAGATGCAAGCCCTGATTCTAGAGCTAGCAGCATCAAAATTCAATTTTGATGCACATTGTTCTCTTAGAACCATATTTTAGAAATTGTGTCTCAAAATCCCCAGTTTTGGAGCATCAAAATCGATGTTTGGAGACACAACAAGGTTTGAAGACACAAGTCCCAATTCCAGAGTCGGTAGTGTCAAAACTCAATTTTGATATCCATCGTGCTTTTAGAACCTCATTTCGAAACTTGTGTCTTGGAAGCCCTGATTTTGGAATATCAAAATCAGTCTTTTGAGGCACAAGAAGGTTTTAAGAAGCAAGTCCCTATTCTGGAGCCTGTAGCATCAAAATTCCATTTTGACGCACATCATTCTCTTAGAAGCTCATTTCGGAGCTTCTGCCTCAAAAGACCCATGTTTGGAGCAACAAAATCAATGTTTGGAGGCACAACAAGGTTTACAAATTGTTCCTCAAAAGCCTCAGTTTTGGAGGATCTAAATCGATGTTTGGAGGCATAAAAAGGTTTAGATATGCAAGTCTTGATCCTGGAACCAGTAGCATCAAAATTTTGATTTTCACACACATTGTGGTCTTAGAACTTTTTTTTGAAGCTTATGCCTCAAAATCTTCAGTTTTGAAGCATCAAAATTGGTGTTTGGAGGCACAACAAGCTTTCAAGACGTAAGTCCCTATTCCCGAGCCTATAGTGTGAAAACATGATTTTGATGCGCATCGTACTCTTAGAACCTCATTTCGGAGCATGTGGCTCGAAAGATCCAGTTTCAAAACATCAAAATCGATGTTTAAAGGCACAACCAGGTTTCAAGACACAAGTCCCCATTCTCAAGCTGATAGTGTCAAAACATGATTTTTACAAACATTGTGTTCTTACAACCTCATTTCGGAGGTTGTGCCTCAAAAGTCTCATTTTTGGAGCATAAAAATTATTGTTTGGAGGCACAACAAAGTTTCAAGACACAAGTCCCAATTCCAGAGTCAGTAGCATCAAAATGCAATTTTGATGTACATCCTGCTCTTAGAACCTCATTTCGGAGCTTGTGCCTTGAAAGCCCTGATTTTGGAACATCAAAATCAATTTTTTGAGGCTCAAGAAGCAAGTCCCTATTCCGAAGCCTCTAGCATCAAAATTCCATTTTAACGCACATCATTCTCTCAGAAACTCATTTTGGAACTTGTGCCTCGAAAGACCCACTTTTGGAGCGTCCAAATCAATGTTTCGAGGCACAACAAGGTTTCAAGATGCAAGTCTTGATTCTAGAGTCAATAGCATCAAAATCTAAATTTGGCGCACATCATGCTCTTAGAACCTCATTTTGAAGCTTGTGCCTCGAAAGCCCTGGTTTCGAAGCATCAAAATCAGTGTTTTGAGGCCTAACAAGATTTCAAGATGCAAGCCCCGATTCTAGAGCCCGTAGCATCAAAATTCAATTTTGATGCACATTGTGCTCTTAGAACCCTATTTTATAAATTCTATCTCAAAAGCCATAGTGTTGGAGCAACAAAATCGATGTTTGGAGGCACAACAAGGTTTCAAGATACAAGTCCTGATTCAGGAGCCAGAAGTGTCAAAATTTGATTTTGACGCACATCGTGTTCTTAGAACCTTATTTTGGAGCTTATCCCTCAAAATCTTCGGTTTTGAAGCATCAAAATTGGTGTTTGGAGGCACAACAAGCTTTCAAGATACAAGTCCCTATTCCGGAGGCTGTAGTGTCAAAACGTGATTTTGATACACATCGTGGTCTTAGAACCTCGTTTCGCAGTGTGTGGCTTGAAAGCTCCATTTTGAAAACATCAAAATCAATGTTTAAAGGCACAATAAGGTTTCAAGACACAAGTCCCGATTCTCAAGCTGATAGCGTCAAAACACGATTTTGACAAACATGGTGTTCTTAGAACCTTATTTTGAAGGTTGTGCTAAAAGCCTTAAAGGCATATTATGGTCGTAGAACCTTGTTTTAGAAATTGTGCCGTAAAAGCCCCAGTTTTTTAGCAACAAAATCGATGTTTGGAGGCACAACAAGATTTCAACATGCATGTCCTTATTCTGGGGCACAACAAGCTTTCTAGATGCAAGTCCCTATTTCGGAGCACATCGTGCTCTTAGAACCTCATTTCAGAGCGTGTGGCTTGAAAGCTCCAGTTTCAAAACCTCAAAATCAATGTTTAAAGGCAAAACAAGGTTTCAAGATACAAGTCTCGATTCTCAAGCTGATAGCGTCAAAACATGATTTTGACAAACATGGTGTTCTTAGAACCTCATTTCAGAGGTTGTGCTTCAAAAGCCTTGTTTTTGGAGCATAAAAATTAGTGTTTGGAGGCACAACAAGGTTTCAAGATGCAAGTCCTGATTCTAGAGTCAATAGCACCAAAACCTGATTTTGGCACACATCGTGCTCTTAAAACCTCATTTCAAAGCTTGTGCCTCGAAAGCCCTAGTTTCAGAGCATCAAAATTAGTATTTTGACGCACAAAAAGGTTTCAAGATGCAAGCCCTGATTCTAGAGCCAGTAGCATCAAAATTCAATTTTCATGCAAATTGTGCTCTTAGAACCCTGTTTTAGAAATTGTGCTCTTAGAACCTTGTTTTGGAGCTTATGCTTCAAAATCTTTGGTTTTGAAGTATCAAAATTGGTGTTTGGAGGTAGAACAAGCTTTCAAGACGCAAGTCCCTATTCAATGTTTTTTAGCGTCAAAATCAATGTTTGGAGGCACAACAAGGTTTCAAGATGCAAGTCTCGATTCTAGAGTCAACAGCGTCAAAATCTAATTTTGGCGCACATCATTCTCTTAGTACCTCATTTCAAAGCTTGTGCCTTGAAAGCCCTGGTTTTGGAGCATCAAAATCATTGTGCTCTTAGAACCATGTTTTAGAAATTGTGCCTCAAAAGCCCCAGTTTTGGAGCATCAAAATCGATTTTTGGAGGCACAACAAGGTTTCAAGACACAAGTCCCAATTCCAGAGGCGGTAGCGTCAAAACGCACATTATTCTCTTAGAAGCTCATTTCAAAGCTTCTACCTTGAAAGACCATGTTTTGGAGCATCAAAATCAATGTTTGGAGGCACAACAAGGTTTCAAGATGCAAGTCCCAATTCTAGAGCCAATAGCTTTTAAACCTGGTTTTGGTGCACATCGTGCTCTTAGAAGCTCATTTTGAAATTTGTGCCTCGAAAACCACAGTTTCGGAGCATCAAAATTAGTGTTTTGAGGCATAAAAAGGTTTCAAGATGCAACGCTTGATTCTAGTGCCAATAGCATCAAAATTGATGCACATTGTGCTCTTAAAACCCTATTTTAGAAATTGTGCCTCAAAATCCCCAATTTTGGAGCATCAAAATTGATGTTTGGAGGCTAAACAAGGTTTAAAGATGCAAGTCCTGATTCTAGAGCCGATAGCGTCAAAATTTGATTTTGACACACATCGTGCTCTTAGAACCTTATTTTGGAGCTTATGCCTCAAAATCTTTGGTTTTGAAGCATCAAAATTGGTGTTTGGAGGAACAACAAGCTTTCAAGATGCAAGTCCCTATTCCGAAGCCTGTAGTGTCAAAACATGATTTTGATGCACATCATGCTCTTAGAACCTTGTTTCGAAGCGTGTGGCTCAAAAGCTCTAGTTTCAAAACATCAAAATCAATATTTAAAGGCACAACAAGGTTTCACGACATAAGTCTTGATTGTCAAGCTGATAGCGTCAAAACACTATTTTGACAAACATGGTTTTCTTAGAATCTCATTTCGGAGGTTGTGCCTCAAAAGCCTTGTTTTTGGAGCATATAAATTAGTGTTTGGAGGCGCAACAAGGTTTCAAGACACGAGTCTCAATTCTAGAGTGGGTAGCGTCAAAACACAATTTTGATGTACATCGTGCTCTTAGAACCTCATTTTAGAGCTTGTGCCTTGAAAGCCTTGATTTTGGCACATCAAAATCAATGTTTTGAGGCACAACAAGGTTTGAAGAAGCAAGTCCGTATTCCAGAGCATTTTGACACACATCATTCTCTTAGAAGTTCAATTCGGAGCTTGTGCCTTGAAAGACCCAGTTTTGGAGCACCAAAATCAATGTTTGTAGGCAAAACAAAGTGTCAAAATGCAAGTCCCAATTCTAGAGTTGATAGCGTCAAAACATGATTTTGACAAACATGGTGTTCTTAGAACCTCATTTCAGAGGATTTGCCTCAAAAGCCTTGTATTTGGAGTATAAAAAATAGTGTTTGGAGCCACAACAAGGTTTCCAGAGTCGGTAGCGTCAAAACGCAATTTTTATGTACATCTCTTAGAACCTCATTTCAGAGCTTCTGCCTTGAAAGCCCTGATTTTGGAACATCAAAATCAATGTTTTGAGGCACAACAAGGTTTCAAGAAAGAAATCCCTATTCCAGAGCCTTAGCGTCAAAATTTCATTTTGCCGCACAAAATCTGATGCAAGTACCAATTCTAGAGTCAATAGCGTCAAAATCTGATTTTGCCGCACATCATGCTTTTAGAACCTCATTCCGAAGCTTGTGCCTCGAAAGCCTCAGTTTCGGAGCATCAAAATCAGTGTTTTGAGGCACAACAAGGTTTTAAGATGCAAGACCCGATTCTAGAGCCAGTAGCATCAAAATTTGTGTTTGGAGGCACAACAAGCTTTCAAGATGCAAGTCCCTATTCTGGATCCTGTAGTGTCAAAACGTGATTTTGATGCACATCTTGCTCTCAGAACCTCGTTTCGGAGTGTCTGGCTTGAAAGCTCCAGTTTCAAAATATCAAAATCAATGTTTAAAGGCACAACAAGGTTTCAAGACGCAAGTCCCGATTCTCAAGCTGATAGCATCAAAAAATGATTTTGACAAACATGGTGTTCTTAGATCCATTTCGGAGGTTGTGCCTCAAAAGCCTCATTTCTGTAGCATAAAAGTTAGTCTTTGGAGGCACAACAAGGTTTCAAGACACAAATCCCAATTCTAAGGTTGGTAGTGTCAAAACGCAATTTTAATGTACATCATGCACTTAGAACCTCATTTTGGAGCTTGTGCCTTGAAAGCTCTAATTTTCAGGCACAACAAGGTTTCAAGATGCAAGTCTCGATTCTAGAGTCAATAGCGTCAAAATCTGATTTGGTGCACATCGTGTTCTTAGAACTTCATTTCGAAGCTTGTGCCTCAAAAGCCCTGATTTCGGAGCATCAAAATCAGTGTTTTGAGGCAAAAAAAGGTTTCAAGATGCAAGCCCCGATTCTAGAACCAGTAGCATCAAAATTCAATTTTGATGCACATTGTGCTCTTAGAACCCTATTTTAGAAATTGTGCCTCAAAAGCCCCAGTTTTGGAGCATCAAAATCGATGTTTGCTGGCACAACAAGGTTTCAAGATGGAAGTCCTAATTCTGGAACCGATAGCGACAGAATTTAATTTTGACGCACATCGTTCTCTTAGTACCTTGTTTTGGAGCTTATGCCTCAAAATCTTCGGTTTCAAAGCATCAAAATTGGTGTTTGGAGGCACAACAAGCTTTGAAGACGCAAGTCCCTATTTCGGAGCTTGTAGTGTCAAAACATGATTTTGATGCACATGCTCTTAGAACCTCGTTTCACAGCGTGTGGGTCAAAAGCTCCAGTTTCAAAACATCAAAATCAATGTTTAGGGCCACAACAAGGTTTCAAGACACAAGTCCTGATTCTCAAACTGATAGCATCAAAACATTATTTTGACAAACATGGTGTTCTTACAAACTCATTTCAAATGTTGTGCCTCAAAGGCCTCATTTTTGGAGCATAAAATTAGTGTTTGGAGGCACAACAAGGTTTCAAGACACAGTCCCAATTCCAAAGTCGGTAGCGTCAAAACGCAATTTTGATTTACATCATGCTCTTAGACCCTCATTTCGGAGCTTGTGCCTTGAAAGGCCAGATTTTGGAACATCAAAATCAATGTTTGGAGGCACAACAAGGTTTCAAGAAGCAAGTCCCTATTCCGAAGCCTGTAGCGTCAAAAGTTTGGAGCATCAAAATCAATGTTTGGAGGCAGAACAAGGTTTCAAGATGCAAGTCCCGATTCTAGAGTCAATAGTGTCAAAATTTTATTTTGGCGCACATCGTGCTCTTAGAACCTCATTTCGAAGCTTGTGCCTTAAAAGCCCCAGTTTCGGTGCATCAAAATCAGTGTTTTCAGGAACAACAACGTTTCAAGATGCAAGCCCCGATTCTAGAGCCAGTAGCATCAAAATTCAATTTTGATGCACATTGTACTCTTAGAACCCTGTTTTAGAAATTGTGATTCAAAAGCCTCGGTTTTGGAGCATCAAAATCGATATTTGGAGGCACAACAAGGTTTCAAGATGCAAGTCCTGATTCTAGAGCCGGTAGCATCAAAATTTGATTTTGATGCACATCGTGCTCTTAGAACCTTGTTTTGGAGCTTACGCAAGTCCCTATTCTAGAGCCTGTAGTGTCAAAACATAATTTTGATTCACATCGTGCTCTTAGAACCTCGTTTCGAAGCGTGTGGCTTGAAAGCTCCAGTTTCAAAACATCAAAATCAATGTTTAAAGGCACAACAAGATTTCAAGACTCAAGTCCCGATTCTCAAGCTGATAGCGTCAAAACATGATTTTGACAAACATGGTGTTCTTAGAACCTCATTACGGAGGTGGTGCATCAAAAGCCTCATTTTTGGAGCATAAAAATTAGTGTTTGGACGCACATTAAGGTTTCAAGACACAAGTCACAATTCCAGAGTTGGTAGTGTCAAAACGCAATTTTGATGTGCATCGTACTCTTAGACCATCATTTCAAAGCTTGTCCCTTGAAAGCCTTGACTTTGGAACATACAAATCAGTGTTTGGAGGCACAACAAGGTTTAAAGAAGCAAGTCCCCATTCCGGAGCCTGTAGAGTCAAAATGGAATTTTGATGGACATCATTCTCTTAGAAGTTTATTTTGGAGCTTGTGCCTCGAAAGACCCAGTTTTGGAGCATCAAAATCAATGTTTGGAGGCACAACAAGGTTTCAAGATGCAAGTCCCTATTTCAGAGGCTATAGCTTCAAAATTCAGTTTTGACGCACATCATTCTATTAGAATCTCATTTTGGAGCTTGTACCTCGAAAGACCCAATTTTAGAGCATCAAAATCAATGTTTAAAGGCACAACAAGGTTTCAAGATGCGAGTCCTGATTCTAGAGTCAGTAGCGTCAAAATCTGATTTTGGTGCACATCGTGCTCTTAGAACCTCATTTCGAAGCTTGTGCCTTGAAAGCCTCGGTTTCGGAGCATCAGAATCAGTGTTTTGAGGCACAACAAGGTTTCAAGATACAAGCCCCCATTCTAGAGCCAATAATATCAAAATTCAATTTTGATGCACATTGTGCTCTTAGAACCTTGTTTTAGAAATTTTGCCTCAAAAGCCCCAGTTTTGGAGCATCAAAATTGATGTTTGGAGGTAAAACAAGGTTTCAAGATGCAAGTCCTGATTTTGGAGCTAGTAGCGTCAAAATCATTGGATTTTGAGGCACATTGTGCACTTAGAACCTTGTTTTGGAGCTTATTCCTCAAAATCATCGGTTTCGAAGAATCAAAATTTGTGTTTGGAGGCATAACAAGGTTTCAAGATGCAAGTCCCTATTTTGGAGCCTGTAGTGTCAAAACGTGATTTTGATGCACATCGTGCTTTTAGAACCTCGTTTTGGAGCATGTGGCTCAAAAGCTCTAGTTTCAAAACATGAAAATCAATGTTTAAAGGCACAACAAGGTTTCAAGACACAAGTCCCGATTCTCAAGCTCATAGCGTCAAAATCATACGACCATGGTGTTCTTAGAACCTCATTTCAGAGGTTGTGCCTCAAAAGCCTCCTTTTGGAGTATAAAACTTAGTGTTTGGAGGCAGAACAAGGTTTCAAGACCCAGTTTTGGAGCGTCAAAATCAATGTTTCAAGGCACAACAAGGTTTCAAGATGTAAGTATTGATTCTAGAGTCAATAGCGTTAAAATTTGATTTTGGCACACATCGTACTCCTAGAACCTCATTTTGAAGCTTGTGCCTCAAAAGCCCTAGTTTCAGAGCATCAAAATCAATGTTTTGAGGCACAACAAGGTTTTAAGATACAAGCCCCGATTTTAGAGCGAGTAGCATCAAAATTCAGTTTTGATGCACATTATGCTCTTAGAACCCTGTTTTAGAAATCTTGCCTCAAAAGCCCCAGGTTTTTAGCATCAACATTGATGTTTGGAAGCACAATGAGGTTTCAAGAAGCAAGTCCTGATTTTGGAGCCGGTAGAAACAAAATTTGATTTTGACACACATCATGCTCTTAGAACTTTGTTTTGGAGCTTATGCCTCAAAATCTTTAGTTTCAAAGCATCAAAATTGGTGTTTGGAGGCAGAAGAAGCTTTCAAGATGCAAGTTCCTATTCCGGAGCCTGTAGTGTCAAAACATTATTTTGATGCACATCGTGCTGTTAGAACCTCGTTTCAAAGCATGTGTCTCGAAAGCTCCAGTTTCAAAACATAAAAATCAATGTTTAAAGGCACAACAAGGTATCAAAGGCACAAGTCCCGATTCTCAAGCTGATAGCTTCAAAACACAATTTTGACAAACAAGGTGTTCTTAGAACCTCATTTCGGAGGTTGTGCCTCAAAATCCTCATTTTTGGAGCATAAAAATTAGTGTCTAGAAATAGAACAAGGTTTGGAGCATAAAAAGTCCCAATTCCAGAGTTAGTAGCGTCAAAAAATAATTTTGATGTACATCATGCTTTTAGAACCTCATTTAAGAGCTTGTGCCTTGAAAGCCTTGATTTTGGAACATCAAAATCAGTATTTGGAGGCACAACAAGGTTTAAAGAAGCAAGTCCCTAATCTAGAGCCTGTATCGTCAAAATTCCATTAGGAATTTTGACACACATCATTCTCTTAGAATCTCATTTCGAAGCTTGTGCCTCGAAAGACCCAGTTTTGGAGCTTCAAAATCAATGGAAGGAGGCAACACAAGGTTTCAACATGCAAGTCCTGATTCTAGAGTCAACAACGTCAAAATCTGATTTTGGTGCATATCGTGCTCTTAAAACCTTATTTTGAAGCTTGTGCCTCGAAAACGTTGGTTTAAGAGCATCAAAATCAGTGTTTTGAGGCACAACAAGGTTTCAATATGCAAGCCCAGATTCTAGAGCCAGTAGCATCAAAATTTAATTTTGATGCACATTGTGCTCTTAGAACCCTTTTTTAGAAATTGTGCATCAAAAGCCCCAATTTTGGAGCATCAAAATTGATGTTTGGAGGCACAACAAGGCTTAAAGATGCAAGTCCTGATTCTGGAGCCGGGAGCATCAAAGTTTGATTTTCATGCACATCGTGCTCTTAGAACCTTGTTTTGGAGCTTATGCCTTAAAATCTTCGATTTCGAAGCATAAAAATTGGTGTTTGGAGGCAGAACAAGCTTTCAAGACGCAAGTCCCTATTCCAGAGCAGGTAGTGTCAAAACGTAATTTTGATGCACATCGTGCTCTTAGACCCTCATTTCAGAGCGTGTGGCTTGAAATCTCCAATTTCAAAACATCAAAATCAATGTATAAAGCCACAACAAGGTTTCAAGAGACAAGTCCCGATTCTCAAGCTGATAGCGTCAAAAGACAATTTTGACAAACATGGTTTTCTTAGAACCTCATTTCCGAGGTTGTGCCTCAAAATCCTCATTTTTGGAGATTAAAAATTAGTGTTTGGAGGCACAACAATGTTTCAAGACACAAGTCCCAATTTCAGAGTCAGTACCGTCAAAATGCAATTTTGATGTACATCGTGCTCTTATAACCATGTATCATGTATTATCAAAATTCCATTTTGACGCACATCATTCTCTTAGAATTTCATTTTGGAGCTTGTGCCTCGAAAGACCTAGTTTTCGAGCGTCAAAATCAATGTTTGCAGGCACAACAAGGTTTCAAGATGCAAGTCCCGATTTTAGAGTCAATAGCGTCAAAATCTGATTTTGGCGCACCTCGTGCTCTTAGAAACTCATTTCAAAGATTGTACCTCAAAAGCCCCAGTTTTGGAGCATCAAAATCAGTGTTTTGAGGCACAAGAAGGTTGCAAGATGCAAGTCCTAATTCTGGAGCGGGTAGCATCAAAATTTGATTTTAACACACCTTTTGCTCTTAGAACCTTATTTTGAAGCTTATGCCTCAAAATCTTCGCTTTCGAAGCATTAAAATTGGTGTTTGGAGACACAACAAGCTTTCAAGATTCAAGTCCCTATTCCAGAGCCTATAGTGTCAAAATGTGATTTTGATGCACATCTTGCTCTTAGAACCTCATTTCGGAGAATGTGGCTCGAAAGCCCCAGATTTGGAGCATCAAAATTGATGTTTGGAGGCACAAGAAGCTTTCAAGATGCAAGTCCTGATTCTGGAGCCAGTAGCGTCAAAATTTGATTTTGACACCCACATCGTGCTCTTAGAACCTTGGTTTGGAGCTTATGCCTGAAAATTCTTTAGTTTCAAAGCATCAAAATTAGTGTTTGGAGGCACAACAAGATTTCAAGATTTCAAACTCCTCATTTTTGGAGCATCAAAATCAATGTTTGGAGCTCATTTTGGAGCTTGTGCCTCGAAAAATGTAGTTTTGGAGCATCAAAATCAATGTTTGGAGGCACAACAAGGTTTCAAGATGCAAGTCCCGATTCTAGAGTCAATAGCGTTAAAATCTGATTTTGGCTCACATCGTTCTCAAATCAATGTTTTCAGGCACAACAAGGTTTCAAGATGAAAGCGCTGATTCTAGAGCCAGTAACATCAAAATTCAATTTTCATGCACATTGTGTTGTTAGAACCTTGTTTTAGAAATTGTGCCTCAGAAACCCCAGTTTTGGAACATCAAAATCGATGTTTGGACGCATAACAAGGTTTCAAGATGCAAGTCCTGATTCTGGAGCCAGTAGCGTCAAAATCAAACATCATCTTCTTAGAATTTTTTGGACCTTATGCCTCAAAATCTTCGGTTTCGAAGCATCAAAATTGGTGTTTGCAGGCACAACAAGCTTTCAAGATGCAAGCACCTATTCCAGAGCCTGTAGTGTCAAAACGTGATTTTAACAAACATGGTGTTCTTAGAACCTCATTTCGGAGGTTGTGCCTCAAAAGCCTTGTTTTAGGAGCATAAAAATTAGTGTTTGGAGGAACAACAAGGTTTCAAGACACAAGTCCCAATTCCGAGTCGGTAGTGTCAAAACACAATTTTGAAGTACATCATGCTCTTAGAACCTAATTTCAGAGCTTTTGCCTTGAAAGCTGTGATTTTGGAACATAGAAATCATTATTTGGAGGCACAACAAGGTTTCAAGATGCAAGTCCTGATTCTCATGCTGGTAGCATCAAAATTTGATTTTGATGCACATAGTTCTCTTAGAACCTTATTTTGAAGCTTGCACCTCGAACGCCCCAGTTTCGGAATATAAAAATTGGTGTTTGGAGGCACAAGAAGGTTTCAAGACACAAGTCCCGATTGTAGAGCCGGTAGTGTCAAAATGTGATTTTGAAGCACATTGTGCTCTTACAACCTTATTTAGGAGCTTGTCCCTCAAAAGCGCCAGTTTGAAAGCATCAAAATTGGTGTTTGGAGGCACAAGGTTGCAAGACGCAACTTGCGATTTTGGAGTAGGTAGCGTCAAAATGTGATTTTGACACACATGGTGCTCTTAGAGCCTCGTTTGTGGAGCTTGTGCCTCAAAAGCCCCGATTTCAAAACATCGAAATCAGTGTTTGGAGGCACAACAAGGTTTCAAGAAGCAAGTCCCTTTTCCAGAGCCTGTAGTGTCAAAAATCCATTTTGACGCACATCATTCTCTTAGAAGCTCATTTTGGAACCTTTGCCTCGAAAGACCCAGTTTTGGAGCATCAAAATCAATGTTTGGAGTCACAACAAGGTTTCAAGATGCAAGTCTCGATTCTAGAGTCAATAGTGTCAAAATCTGATTTTACTGCACATTGTGCTCTTAGAACCTCATTTCGAAGCTTGTGCCCTGACAGCCCCGGTTTCAGAGCATCAAAATCAATGTTTTTTGGCACAACAAGGTTTTAAGATGCAAGCGCTGATTCTAGAGCTAGTATCATAAAAATTCAATTTTGATGCACATTGTGCTCTTAGAACCCTGTTTACATGTATCTCACCTACCGCCATTAATGCTCCTCTATTAGGGCGAAAACCCTAATTTGCCTCCTTTACCGTTTTCAGTCTTCTGCCAAGCGACAGGTATCACGTACCGGTTAAGGTTTTTTACTAGTGTAACCGGGGGTTCACAATCATTTCGTCGTTTGCTCCCCCTAAGCTTCTTTGAAGCTTAGTTTATCGGCTACAATATTTCCACACTAAGTGCAAAAACCGATTCCTCTTCCAACATTGTTGGTTTCTTCCTCCATGTTTTGTTCATGTCCGCTTGAACTTTTTCAACATCAACTTCTCCTTTCTGAGTGACCAGTATATCATCAGATATACTCTTTCTGCTTCTGCAAAATCTTGCAATGTGACCCAGTTTGTTGCAGTGATAGCAAACCAATCCAGGTGCTTTCCAAGGTCCATTGTTCATATTTCCATTCTTCCTTCTACATGTAGCCGCAGTGTGTCCATGTC
The DNA here is from genome assembly GCF_030272615.1 of Cryptomeria japonica. Taxonomy (NCBI): domain Eukaryota; kingdom Viridiplantae; phylum Streptophyta; class Pinopsida; order Cupressales; family Cupressaceae; genus Cryptomeria; species Cryptomeria japonica. Next base: position 338,892,631 of record NC_081412.1, read on the forward strand.
CATGACAAATCCAACAATTTGCTCTCCATCCGGTTGTCAATTGGTAACCACTGTTTCCTGACTGGTAATTGTAGGCATTGACCCGGTTAGGGCTCCGGTCTAGATGACTCAAGCTTTTGCTCTAGCTTGACAATACTTTTGCCAAACTTATCAAGTATTTCCTTTGACTCAGAGAGTTCTCTGGAAATAGCAATATTTGTCTCCATTAGACTTGCATTTTTAGAGATGGCTATGTTCAGTTCACCTTGCATGTCTTCCTTTTCCATCCTGCTCTCATGAAGGCGAGCAGTCAGTGCACTAATCTCTTGTTTCAACTTGGAGATCTTGACTAAACCGGATAGTCAGTCCTTCCAAATTGGGACTTGTGTCTTGAAACCTTGTTGTGCCTCCAAACAATAATTTTTATGCTCCAAAAATGAGACTTTTGAGGCACAACCTCCCAAAATGAGGTTCTAAGAACACAATGTTTGTAAAAATCATGTTTTGACACTATCATTTTGAGAATCAGGACTTGTGTCTTGAAACCTGGTTGTGCCTTTAAACATTGATTTTGATGTTTTGAAACTGGAGCTTTCGAGCCACATGCTCCGAAATGAGGTTCTAAGAGCATGATGTGCATCAAAATCACGTTTTCACACTATAGGCTCGAGAATAGTGACTTGCGTCTTGAAAGCTTGTTGTGCCTCCAAACACCAATTTTGATGCTTCGAAACCGAAGATTTTGAGGCATAAGCTTCAAGAAAAGGTTCTAAGACCACAATGTGTGTGAAAATCAAATTTTGACGCTACCAGCTCCAGGATCAGGACTTGCATATCTAAACCTTGTTATGCCTCCAAACATCGATTTAGATGCTCCAAAACTGGGGCTTTTGAGGCACAATTTATAAACCTTGTTGTGTCTCGAAACATTGATTTTGTTGCTCCAAACCTGGGTCTTTCGAGGCCGAAATGAGCTTCTAAGAGAACCATGTTTGTCAAAATCGTGTTTTGACGGTATCAGCTTGAGAATCCGGACTTGTGTCTTGAAACCTTGTTGTGCCTTAAACATTCATTTTGATGTTTTGAATCTGGAGCTTTCGAGCCACACGTTACGAAATGAGGTTCTAACAGCATGATGTGCATCAAAATCATGTTTCGACACTACAGGCTCCAGAATAGGGACTTGCGTCTTGGAACCTTGTTGTGCCACCAAACATCGATTTTGATTCTCCAAAACTTGGGCTTTTGAGGAACAATTTCTAAAATAGGGTTCTAAGAGCACAATGTGCATCAAAATTGAATTTTGATGCTACTACCTCTAGAATAGGGGCTTGCATCTTGAAACCTTGTTTGACCTCAAAACACTGATTTTGATGCTCGAAAATTGAGGCTTTCGAGGCATAGGCTTCAAAATGAGGTTCTAAGAGCATGATGTGCATCAAAATCAGATTTTGACGCTATTGACTCTAGAATCAGGACTTGCATCTTTAAACCTTGTTGTGCCTCCAAACATTGATTTTAATGCTCCAAAATTGGATCTTTCGAGGCACAAGCTCCGAAATGAGCTTCTAAGAGAATGATGTGCGTGAAAATGGAATTTTGACCCTACAAGCTTCGGAATAGAGACTTGCTTCTTGAAACCTTGTTGTGCTTCCAAACACTGATTTTGATGTTCCAAATCAGGGCTTTCAAGGCACAAGCACCGAAATGAGGTTCTAAGAGTACGATGTACATCAAAATTGCGTTTTGATGCTACCGACTCTGGAATTGGGACTTGTGTCTTGAAACCTTGTTGTGCCTCCAAACACTAATTTTTATTCTCAAAAAACAAAGATTTTGAGGCACAACCTCCGAAATGAGGTTCTAAGAACACCATATTTGTCAAAACCGTGTTTGGACACTATCAGCTCGAGAATTGGGACTTTTGTTTTGAAACCTTGTTGTGACTTTAAACATTGATTTTGAAGTTTTGAAACTGGAGCTTTCAAGCCACACACTCTGAAACGAGGTTATAAGAGCACGATGTGCATCAAAATCATGTTTTGACACTACAGGCTCTAGAATAGGGACTTGCGTCTTGAAAGGTTGTTCTGCCTCCAAACACCAATTTTGATGCTTTGAAACCAAATATTCTAAGGAATAAGCTCCAAAATAAGGTTCTAAGAGCACGATGTGTGTCAAAATTAAATTTTGACGCTATCGGCTCCAGAATCAGGACTTGCATTTTGAAACCTTGTTGTGCCTCCAAACATCAATTTTGATGATCCAAAATTGGGTATTTCAAGGCACAGGCTCCGAAATGAGCTTCTAATCTAATGATGTGCGTCAAAATGGAATTTTGACACTACAGGCTCTGGAAAAGGGACTTGCTTCTTGAAACCTTGTTGTGCCTCCACACATTGATTTCGATGTTTCAAAATTGAGGCTTTCGAACACCTTGTGCCTGCAAACACCAATTTTGATGCTCTCAAACCGAGGCTATCGAGGGACAAGCTCTGGAATAAGGTTCTAAGAGCACAGTGTGCTTCAAAATCTTATTTTGACAGTACTGGCTCTGGAATCGGGACTTTTATCTTGAAACCTTGTTGTGCATCCAAACATGGATTTTGACGCTCCAAAAGTGGGTCTTTTGAGGCACAAACTCCGAAATGAGCTTCTAAGAGAATGATGTGCGTCAAAATAGAATTTTGACCCTAGAGGCTCCGGAATAGGGACTTGCTTTTTGATACTTTGTTGTGCTTCCAAACATTGATTTTGATGTTCTGAAATCAGGGCTTTCAAGGCACAAGCACCGAAATGAGGTTCTAAGAGTACGATGTACATCAAAATTGCATTTTGATGCTACCGACTCTGGAATTGGGACTTGTGTCTCCAAACACTAATTTTTATGCTCCAAAAATGAGGCTTTTGAGGCACAACCTTTGAAATGAGGTTCTAAGAACACCATGTTTGTCAAAATCGTGTTTTGACGCTATCAGCTTGAGAATCGGGACTTGTGTCTTGAAACCTTGTTGTGCCTTTAAACATTTATTTTGATGTTTCGAAACTAGAGCTTTCGACCCACACGCTTCGAAACGAGGTTCTAAGAGCACAATGTGCATCCAAATCACATTTTGACACTATAGGCTCTGGAAAAGGGACTTGCATCTTGGAACCTTGTTCTGCCTCTAAACACCAATTTTGATGCTTCAAAACCGAAATTTTTTCAAGACAAAAGTCCCAATTCTAAAGTTGGTAGTGTCAAAACACAATTTTGATGTACATCGTGCTCTTAGAACCTCATTTCGAAGCTTGTGCCTTGAAAGCCCTAATTTTGGAACATCAAAATTAATGTTTTGAGGCACAACAAGGTTTCAAGAAGCAAGTCCCTATTCCGGAGCCTGTAGCGTCAAAATTCCATTTTTACACACATTATTCTCTTAGAAGCTCATTTCGGAGCTTGTCCCTAGAAAGACCCAGATTTTGAGCATTAAAATTGATGTTTGGAGGCACAACAAGGTTTCAAGATGCAAGTCCAGATTCTAGAATCAATAGCACCAAAATCAGATTTTTGCGCACGTCGTGCTTTTAGAACCTCATTTCGAAGCTTGTGCCTCGAAAGCACCGGTTTCAGAACATCAAAATCAATGTTTTGAGGCACAACAAGGTTTCAAGATGCATGCCCTAATTCTTGAGCTATTAGAATCAAAATTCAATTTTGATGCACATTATGTTCGTAGAACCTTGTTTTAAAAATTGTGCCTCAAAAGCCCTAGTTTTGGAGCAATAAAATCGATGTTTGGAGGCACAACAAGGTTTCAAGATGCAATTCCTTATTCTGAGGCACAACAAGCTTTCAAGATGCAAATCCCTATTTCGGAGCCTGTAGTGGCAAAACATGATTTTGATGCACATCGTACTCTTAGAACCTCGTTTCAAAGCGTGTGGCTTGAAAGGTCCAGTTTCAAAACATCAACATCAATGTTTAAAGGCACAACAAGGTTTCAAGATACAAGTCCCGATTCTCGAGCTGATAGCATCAAAACATGATTTTGACAAACATGGTGTTCTTAGAACCTTATTTCGGAGGTTGTGCCTAAAAAGACTTGTTTTTGGAGCATAAAAATTAGTGTTTGGAGGCAAAACAAGGTTCTAGATTTTGTAGCAACAAAACGCAATTTTGATGTACATCATGTTCTTAAAACCTCATTTCGGAGCTTGAGCCTTGAAAGCCCTGAGTTTTGAATATCAAAGTCAGTGTTTGGAGGCACAACAATGTTTAAGAAGCAAGTCCCTATTCCAGAGCCTGTAGCGTCAAATTTCCATTTTGACGCACATCATTGTCTTAGAAGCTCATTTCGAAGCTTGTTCTAAAAAGACCCAGTTTTGGGACATCAAAATCAATGTTTGGAGGCACAATAAGGTTTCAAGATGCAAGCCTCGATTCTAGAGCCAGTAGCATCAAAATTCAATTTCGATGCAAATTATGCTCTTAGAACCCTGTTTTAGAAATTGTGCTCTTAGAACCTTGTTTTGGAGCTTATGCTTCAAAATCTTCGGTTTTGAATCATCAAAAATGGTGTTTGGAGGCAGAACAAGCTTTCAAGATGCAAGTCCCTATTCCGGAGCCTATAGTGTCAAAACGTGATTTTGATGCACATCATGCTCTTAGAACCTCGTTTCGAAGCATGTGGCTCAAAAGCTCCAGTTTCAAAACATCAAAATCAATGTTTAAAGGCACAACAAGATTTCAAGACACAAGTACCGATTCTCAAGCTCATAGCGTCAAAACAGGATTTTGACAAACATGGTGTTCTAGAACCTCATTTCAGAGGTTGTGCCTCAAAATCCTCATTTTTGGAGCATAAAAATTAGTGTCTGGAGGCACAACAAGGTTTCAAGACACAAGTCCCAATTCCAGAATCAGTAGCATCAAAATGCAATTTTGATGTACATCGCGCACTCTTAGAACCTCATTTCGGAGCTTGTGCCTTGAATACCCTGATATTGGAACATCAAAATCAGTGTTTGGAGGCACAACAAGGTTTAAAGAAGCAAGTCCCTATTCTACAGCTTGTAGCATCAAAATTCCATTTTGATGCAAATCATTCTCTTAGAAGCTCATTTCGGAGCTTGCTCCTCGAACGACTGAGGCACATCATTCTCGAATTCATTGTTTGGAGGCACAACAAGATTTCAAGATGCGAGTCCCGATTCTAGAGTCCATAGCGTCAAAATCTGATTTTGGCGCACATCCTGCTCTTAGAACCTCATTTCGAAGCTTGTGCCTCGAAAGCCCCGGTTTTATAGCATCAAAATTTGTTTTGAGGCACAACAAGGTGTCAAAATGCAAGACCCGATTCTAGAGCTAGTAGCATCAAAATTCAATTTTGATGCACATTGTGCTTTTAGAACCGTGTTTTAGAAATTGTGCTCAAAAGCCCTAGTTTTGGAGCATCAAAATCGATGTTTGGAGGCACAACAAGGTTTCAAGACGCAAGTCCTGATTTTGGAGCCGGTAGTGTCAAAGTTCAATTTTGATTCAAATTATGCTCTTAGAACCTTGTTTTAGAAATTGTGCTCTCAGAACCTTGTTTTGGAGCTTATGCTTTAATATCTTCGGTTTTGAAGCATCAAAATTGGTGTTCAGAGGCAGAAAAAGCTTTCAAGATGCAAGTCCCTATTCCGGAACCTGTAGTGTCAAAACATGATTTTGATGCACATCGTGCTCTTAGAACCTCATTTCGAAGCATGTGGCTCGAAAGCTCCAACTTGAAAACATCAAAATCAATGTTTAAAGGCACAACAAGGTTTCACGACACAAGTCCCGATTCTCAAGTTGATAGCGTCAAAACACAATTTTGACAAACATGGTGTTCTTAGAACCTCATTTCGGAGGTTGTGCCTCAAAAGCCTCATTTTTGGAGAATAAAAATTAGTGTTTGGAGGCACAACAAGGTGTCAAGACACAAGTCCCAATTCCAAAGTTGGTAGCGTCAAAACGCAATTTTGATGTACATTGTGCTCTTAGAACCTCATTTCGGAGGTTGTGCCTTGGAAGCCCTGATTTTAGAACATCAAAATTATTGTTTGGAGGCACAACAAGGTTTCAAGATGCAAGTCCCTATTCTCATGCCAGTAGCATCAAAATTCAATTTTGATGCACATCGTTTTATTAGAACCTTGTTTCAAAGTTTGCACCTCGAACGCCCCAGTTTCGGAATATCAAAATTGGTGTTTGGAGGCACAAGAACGTTTCAAGATGCAAGTCCCAATTCCAGAGCTGGTAGTGTCAAAATGCGATTTTGAAGCACATCGTTCTCTTAGAACCTTATTTAGGAGCTTGTCCCTAGAAAGCCCCAGTTTGGGAGCATCAAAATTGGTATTTGGAGGCACAAGGTTGCAAGACACAAGTCACGATTTCGGAGTTTGTGCCTTGAAGGCTCCAGTTTCAAAACATCAAAATTAATGTTTAAATGCACAACAAGGTTTCAAGACACAAGTCCTAATTCTCAAGCTGATAGCGTCAAAACACGATTTTGACGAACATGGTGTTCTTAGAGCCTCATTTTAGAGGTTGTGCCTCAAAAGCCTCATTTTTGGAGTATAAAAAAATAGTGTTTGGAGGCACAACAAGGTTGCAAGAAACAAGTCCCATTTGCATAGTCGGTAGTGTCAAAATGCAATTTTGATGTACATCGTGCTCTTAGAACCTCATTTCCGAGATTGTGCCTTGAAAGCCCTGATTTTGGAACATCAAAATCAATGTTTGGAGGTACAACAAGGTTTTAAGAAGCAAGTCCCTATTCAGGAGCCTGTAGCATCAAAATTCTATTTTGATGCACATCATTCTCTTAGAAGCTCATTTTGGAGCTTGTGCCTGGAAAGACCCAGTTTTTGAGCATCAAAATCAATGTTTGGAGGCACAACAAGGTTTCAAGATGTAAGTACCAATTCTAGAGTCAATATCATCAAAATCTTATTTTGGTGCACATCGTGCTCTTAGAACCTCATTTCGAAGCATCAAAATTAGTGTTTTGAGGCAAAACAAGATTGCAAGATGCAAGCCCTGATTCTAGAGCCGGTAGCATCAAAATTCAAGTTTGATGCACATTGTGCTGTTACAAACCTATTTTAGAAATTATGCCTCAAAAGCACTAGTTTTGGTGCATCAAAATCGATGTTTGGAGGGACAACAAGGTTTCAAGATGCAAGTCCTGATTCTGGAGCTGGTAGCGTCAAAATTGATTTTGACACACATCGTGCTCTTAGAACGTTGTTTAGGAGCTTATGCCTCAAAATCTTCAGTTTCGAAGCATCAAAATTGGTATTTGGGGGCACAACAAGCTTTCAAGACACAAGTCCCTATTCCAGAGTCTGTAGTGTGAAAACATGATTTTGATGCACATCGTGCTCTTAGAACCTCATTTCGGAGCATGTGGCTCGAAAGCTCCAGTTACAAAATATCAAAATAAATGTTTAAAGGCACAACAAGGTTTCAAGACACAAATCCCGATTCTCAAGCTGATAGCGTCAAAACACCATTTTGACACACATGGTGTTTTTAGAACCCCATTTCGGAGGTTGTGCCTCAAAAGCCTCCTTTTTTAGAGCATAAAAATTAGTGTTTGGAGGCACAACAATGTTTCAAGACACAAGTCCCAATTCTAGAGTCGATAGTGTCAAAACGCAATTTTAATGTACATCATGCTCTTAGAACCTTATTTCGGAGCTTGTTCCTTGAAAGCTTTGATTTTGAGGCACAACAAAGTTTCAATGATGCAAGTCTCGATTCTAGAGTCAATAGCGTCAAAATCTAATTTTGGCGCACATCATGCTCTTAGAACCTCATTTCAAAGCTTGTGCCTTGAAAGCCCCGGTTTTAGAGCATCAAAATCATTGTTTTGAGGCACAACAAGGTTTCAAGATGCAAGCCCCGATTCTAGAGCCAGTATCATCAAAATTCAATTTTGATGCACATTGTGCTCTTAGAACCCTATTTTAGAAATTGTGCCTCAAAAGCCCCAGTTTTGGAGCATCAAAATCGATGTTTGGAGGCACAACAAGGTTTCAAGATGCAAGTCCTGATTCTACAGTCAATAGCGTCAAAATCTGATTTTGGTGCACATCGTGTTCTTAGAACCTCATTTCGAAGCTTGTGCCTGGAAAGCCCTGGTTTCAGAGCATCAAAATTTAGTGTTTGGAGGCACAACAAGGATTCAAGACGCAAGCCCCGATTCTAGAGGCAGTAGCGTCAAAACATAATTTTGATGTACATCATGTTCTTAGAACCTCATTTCGGAGCTTGTTCCTTGAAAGCATTGATTTTGGCGCACATCGTGCTCTTAGAACCTCATTTCAAAGCCTGTGCCTCGAAAGCCTCGGTTTCGGAGTATCAAAATCAATATCTTTTGGCACAAAGTTTCAAGATGCAAGCCCTGATTCTAGAGGTAGTAGCATCAAAATTCAATTTTGATGCACATTGTGCTCCTAGAACCCCATTTTAGAAATTGTGCATCAAAAGCCCCAATTTTTTAGCATCAAAATCAATGTTTGAAGGCACAACAAGGTTTCAAGATGCAAGTCCTGATTCTAAAGCCGGTAGCTTCAAAATCTGATTTTGATGCACATCGTGCTCTTAGAACCTTCTTTTGGAGCTTATGCCTCAAAATCTTTGGTTTTGAAGCATCAAAATTGGTGTTTGGAGGCACAACAAGCTTTCAAGACGCGAGTCCCTATAACGGAGCATTTATTGTCAAAACGTGATTTTGATGCACATCGTGCTCTTAAAACCTCATTTCGAAGAGGGTGTGGCTCGAAAGCTCCAGTTTCAAAACATCAAAATCAATGTTTAAAGGCACAACAAGGTTTCACGACACAAGTCCCGATTCTCAAGTTGATAGGGTCAAAACACTATTTTGACAAACACTAGAAGCTCATTTCGGAGGTTGTGCCTCAAAAGCCTCATTTTTGGAGCATAAAAATTAGAGTTTGAAGGCAGAAAAGGATTTCAAGACACAAGTCCCAATACCAGAGTTGGTAGCATCAAAACATAATTTTGATGTACATCATGCTCTTAGAACCTCATTTTGGAGCTTGTGCCTTGAAAGCCCTAATTTTGGCAAATTAAAATCAATGTTTTGAAGCACAATAAGGTTTCAGGAGGCAAGTCCCTATTCCGGAGCCTGTAGCTTTAAAATTCCATTTTTATGCACATCATTCTCTTAGAAGCTCATTCCGGCGCTTGTGCCTGGAAAGACCCATATTTGGAGCATCAAAATCAATGTTTGGAGGCATAACAAGGTTTTGAAATCTGATTTTGGCGCACATCGTGCTCTTAGAACCTCATTTCAAAGCTTGCGCCTTAAAAGCCCCGATTTCGGAGCATCAAAATCAGTGTTTTGCGGCACAACAAGGTTTCAAGATGCAAGCCTCGATTCTAGAGCCATTAGCATCAAAATTCAATTTTGATACACATTGTGCTCTTAGAACCCTAGTTTAGAAATTGTGCTTCAAAATCCCCAATTTTGGAGCATCAAAATCGATATTTGGAGGATAAACAAGGTTTCAAGATGCAAGTCCTGATTCAGGAGCCGGTAGCATCAAAATTTGATTTTGATGCACATCGTGCTCTTACAACCTTGTTTTGGAGCTTATGCCTCAAAATCTTCGGTTTCGAAGCATCAAAATTGGTGTTTGGAGGCACAACAAGCTTTCAAGATGCAAGTCCCTATTCCAGAGTCTGTAGTGTCAAAACATGATTTTGATCCACATCATGCTCTTAGAACCTCATTTCGGAGCATGTGGCTCAAAAGCTCCATCTTCAAAACATCAAAATCAATGCTTAAAGGCACAACAAGGTTTCACGACACAAGTCTCGATTCTCAAGCTAATAGCATCAAAACACTATTTTGACAAACATGGTGTTCTTAGAACCTCATTCCGGAGGTTGTGCCTCAACAGCCTCGTTTAAGGAGCATAAAAATTAGTGTTTGGAGGCACAACAAGGTTTCAAGAAACAAATCCTAATTCAGAGTCGGTAGCCGCAAAACGTAATTTTGATGTACATCGTGGTCTTAGAACCTCATTTCGGAACTTGTGCTCTTAGAACCTCATTTCGGAGCTTGTGCTCTTTAAACCTCATTTCGAAGCTTGTGCCTCAAAAGCCCCGGATTCGGAGTTTCAAAATCAGTGTTTTGAGGCACAAAAAGGTTTCAAGATGCAAGCCCCGATTTTAGAGCCAGTAGCATCAAAATTCAATTTTGATGCATATTGTGCTCTTAGAACCCTATTTTAGATATTGTGCCTCAAAAGCCCAAGTTTTGGAGCATCAAAATTGATGTTTGGAGGGACAACAAGGTTTCAAGATGCAAGTCCTGATTCTTGAGCCGGTAGTGTCAAAATTTGATTTTGACACACATCGTGCTCTTAGAACCTTGTTTTGGAGCTTATGCCTCAAAATCATCGGTTTCGAAGCATCAAAATTGTTGTTTGGAGGAACAACAAGCTTTCAAGACGCAAGTCCGTATTCTGGAGGCCGTAGTGGCAAAACGTGATTTTGATGCACATTGTGCTCTTAGAACCTCGTTTCAGAGCATGTGGCTCAAAAGGTCCATTTTCAAAACATCAAAATCAATATTTAAAGGCACAACAAGGTTTCAAGACACAAGTCCCTATTCTCAAGTTGATAGCGTGAAAACATGATTTTGACAAACATGGTGTTCTTAGAACCTCATTTCGGAGGTTGTGTTTCAAAAGCCTCATTTTTGGAGAATAAAAATTAGTGTTTGGAGGCACGACAAGGTTTCAAGACAAAAGTCCCAGTTCCAAAGTCAGAAGTGTCAAAACACAATTTTGATGTATATCGTGCTCTTAGAACCTCATTTCGGAGCTTGTGCCTTGAAAGCCCTGATTTTGGAACATAAAAATTAGTGTTTGGAGGTACAACAAGGTTTCAAGAAGCAAGTCCCTATTCCGGAGCCTGTAGCATCAAAATTCCATTTTGACGCACATCATTCTCTTAGAAGCTCATTTCGGAACTTGTGTCTCGAAAGACCCAGTTTTGGAGCGTCAAAATCAATGTTTCGAGGCACAACAAGGTTTCAAGATGCAAGCGTGCTCGTCGAACCCTATTTTAGAAATTGTGCCTCAAAAGCCCCAGTTTTGGAGCATCAAAATCGATGTTTGGAGGCACAACAAGGTTTCAAGATGCAAGTCCCGATTCCCAAGTTGATAGAATCAAAACACAATTCTGGAGCCAGCAGCATCAAAATTTGATTTTGATGAGCAGGATGTGCGCCAAATTTAGATTTTGATGCTTTTGACTCAAGAATCAGGACTTGCATCTGGAACCTTGTTGTTCCTCCAAACATTGATTTTGATGCTCCAAAATTGGGTCTTTCGAGGCAAAAGCTCTGAAATGAGCTTTTAAGAGAATGATGTGCGTCAAAGTGAAATTTTGACACTATATTTGTCAAAATCGTTTTTTGACGCTATCAGCTTGAGAATCGAGACTTGTATCTTGAAACCTTGTTGTGCCTTTAAACATTGATTTTGATGTTTTGAAACAGGAGCTTTCGAGCCACACGCTGCGAAACGAGGTTCTAAGAGCATGATGCGCATCAAAATCACGTTTGGACACTACAGGCTCCGAAATAGGGATTTTCATCTTGAATGCTTGTTGTGCCTCCAAAGACCAATTTTGATGCTTTGAAACCAAAGATTTTGAGGCATAAGCTCCAAAACAAGGTTCTAAGAGTATGATGTGCATCAAAATCAAATTTTGATGCTACCGGCTCCAGAATCGGGACTTGCATCTTGAAGCATTGTTGTGCCTCGAAACATTGATTTTGATTCTCCAAAACTGGGGCTTTTGAGGCATAATATCTAAAACAAGGTTCTAAGAGCACAATGTGAATCAAAATTTAATTTTGATGCTACTAGCTCTAGAATTGGGGCTTGCATCTTGAAACCTTGTTGTGCCAAAAAACAATAATTTTGATGCTCCGAAATCGGGGCTTTCGAGGCACAAGCTTTGAAATGAGGTTCTAAGAGCACGATGTACGCCAAAATCAGATTTTGCCACTATTGACTCTAGAATCAGGACTTCAATCTTGAAACCTTGTTGTGCCTCCAAACATTGATTTTGATGCCACCGGCTCTAGAATCGGGGCTTGCATCTTGAAACCTTGTTGTTCCTCCAAACATTGATTTTGATGCTCAAAAACTGGGTCTTTCGGGGCACAAGCTCCGAAATGAGCTTCTAAGAGAATGATGTGTGTTAGAATGGAATTTTGACGCTACAGGCTCTAGAATGGGACTTGATAATTTAAACCTTGTTGTGCTTCCAAACACTGATTTTCATGTTCCAAAATCAGGGCTTTCAAGGCATAAGCTCTGAAATGAGGTTCTAAGAGCACGATGTACATCAAAATTGCGATTTGACGCTACCGACTCTAGAATTGGGACTTGTGTCTTTAAACATTGTTGTGCCTCCAAACACTAATTTTTATGCTCCAAAAATAAGGATTTTGAGGCACAACCTCGGAAATGAGGATCTAAGAACACCATGTTTGTCAAAATCATGTTTTGATGCTATCAGCTTGAGAATAAGGACTTATGTCTTGAAACCTTGTTGTGCCTTTAAACATTTATTTTGATGTTTTCAAACTGGAGCTTTCGAGCCACATGCTCTGAAATGAGATTCTAAGAGCACGATGTGCATCAAAATCACGTTTTGACAGTACAGTCTTCGGAATAGGGACTTGCGTCTTGAAAGCTTGTTCTGCCTCCAAACACCAATTTTGATGGTTCGAAACCAAAGATTTTGAGGCATAAGCTCCAAAAAAAGTTCTAAGAGCATGATGTGCGTCAAAATCAAACTTTGATGCTACCGGCTCCTGAATTAGGACTTGCATCTTTAAACCTTGTTGTGCCTCCAAACATCAATTTTGATGCTCCAAAACTGGGGCTTTTGAGGCACAATTTCTAAAAAAGGGTTCTAAGAGCACAATGTGCATCAAAATTGAATTTTGATGCTATTGACTCTAGAATCTGAGCTTGCATGTTGAAACCTTATTGTGCCTCAAAACATTGATTTTGATGCTCTGAAACCGGGGCTTTCGAGGCACAAGCTTCGAAATAAGGTTTTAAGAGCACGATGTGCGCCAAAATTAGATTTTGACGCTATTGACTCTAGAATCGGGAGTTACATGTTGAAACCTTGTTGTGCCTCCAAACACTGATTTTGATGTTCCAAAATAAGTGCTTTCAAGGCAAAAGCCCCGAAATGAGGTTCTAAGAGCACGATGTGCATCAAAATCACGTTTTGACACTAGAGGCTCCGTAATAGGGACTTATGTCTTGAAAGCTTGTTTTGCCTCCAAACACCAATTTTGATGCTTCGAAACCATAGATTTTGAGGCATAAGCTCCAAAAATAGGTTCTAAGAACACCATGTTTGTCAAAATCATGTTTTGAAGCTATCAGCTTGAGAATCATGGCTTTTGTCTTGAAACTTTGTTGTGCCTTTAAACATTGATTTTGATGTTTTGAAACTGGAGCTTTCGAGACACACGCTCCAAAATGAGGTTCTAAGAGCATGACGTGCATCCAAATAACGTTTTGACATTACAGGCTCTAGAATAGGGACTTGCGTCTTGAAAGCTTGTTCTGCCTCCAAACACCAATTTTGATGCTTTGAAACCAACGATTTTGACGCATAAGCTCCAAAACAAGGCTCTAAGAGCATATGTGTAAAACAGGGTTCTAAGAGCACAGTGTTCATCAAAATTGAATTTTGATGGTACTGGCTCTAGAATCAGGGCTTGCATCTTGAAACGTTGTTGTGCCTCAAAACAGTGATTTTGATGCTCTGAAACCGACGATTTCGAGGCACAAGCTTTGAAATGAGGTTTTAAGAGCACAATGTACGCCAGAATCAGATTTTGACGCTATTGACTCTACAATCGGGACTTGCATCTTGAAACCTTGTTGTGCCTCCAAACATTGATTTAGATGCAAGTCCCTATTCCGGAGCCTGTAGTGTCAAAACGTCATTTTGATGCACGTTGTGCTCTTTGAACCTCATTTCGCAGCGTGTGGCTTGAAAGCTCCGGTTTTAAAACATCAAAATCAATGTTTAAAGACACAAAAAAGTTTCAAGAGACAAGTCCCGATTCTCAAGCTGATAGCGTCAAAACACTATTTTGACAAACACGGTGTTCTTAGAACCTCATTTTGGAGGTTGTGCCTCAAAAGCCTCATTTTTGGAGCATAAAATATAGTGTTTGGAGGCACAACAAAGTTTCAAGACACAAGTCCCAATTCCAGAGTTGGTAGCGTCCAAACGCAATTTTCATGCCCTTAGAACCTCATTTCGGAGCTTGTGCCTTGAAAGCCCTGATTTTGGAGCATCTAAGTCACTATTTGGAGGCACGAAAAGGTTCCAAGAAGCAAGTCCCTATTCCGGAGCCTGTATCCTCAAAATTCCATATTGACGCACATTATTCTCTTAGAAGCTTATTTCGTAGCTTGTGTCTGGAAAGACCCAGATTTCGAGCATCAAAATCAATGTTCGGAGGCACAACAAGGTTTCAAGATGCAAGTCCAGGTTCTATTGTCAATAACGCCAAAATCTAATTTTCACGCACATCGTGCTTTTAGAACCTCATTTCAAAGCTTGTACTTCCAAAGGCCCGGTTTTGAAGCATCAAAATCATTGTTTTGAGACACAACAAGGTTTCAAGATGCAAGTCCCAATTCTCAAGCTGATAGCGCCAAAACATGATTTTGACAAACATGGTATTCTTAGAACCTCATTTTGGAGGTTGTGCCTCAAAAGCCTTATTTTTGGAGCATAAAAATTAGTGTTTGGAGGCACAATAAGGTTTCAAGACACAAGTCCCAATTGCAGAGTTGGTAGCGTCAAAATGCAATTTTGATGTACATCGTGCTCTTAGAACCTCATTTTGGAGCTTGTGCCTTGAAAACCCTGATTTTGGAACATAAAAATCAATGTTTTGAGGCACAACAGAGTTTCAAGAAGCAAGTCCCTATTCCGGAGCCTGTAGCATCAAAATTCCATTTTGACGCATATTATTCTCTTAGAAGCTCATTTCGGAGCTTGTGCCTCAAAAGACCTAGTTTTGGAGCATCAAAATCAATGTTTGGAGGCACAACAAGGTTTCAAGAAGCAAGTCCCTATTCCGGAGCCGGGAGCATCAAAATTCAATTTTGGTGCACATTGTGCTCTTAGAACCCTGTTTTAGAAATTGTGCCTCAAAAGCCCCAATTTTGGAGCATCAAAATCTATGTTTCGAGGCACAACAAGGTTTCAAGATGCAAGTCCTGATTCAAGAGCCTGTAGCATCAAAATTTGATTTTGATGCACATCTTGGTCTTAGATCCTTATTTTGGAGCTTATGGCTCAATATCTTCAGTTTCGAAGCATCGAAATTGGTGTTAGGAGGCACAACAATCTTTCAAGACACAAGACCCTAGTCCAAAGCCTGTATTCTCAAAACGTGATTTTGATGCACATTGTGCTCTTAGAACCTCATTTCAGAGCGTATGGCTCGAAAGTTCCAGTTTCAAATCATCAAAATCAATGTTTAAAGGCACAACAAGTTTTCAAGACACAAAGTCCTGATTCTCAAGCTGATAGCGTCAAAACACGATTTTGACAAACATAGTGTTCTTAGAACCTCATTTCGGAGGTTATGCCTCAAAAGCCTCATTTTTGGAGCATAAAAATTAGTGTTTGGAGGCACAAGGTTTCAAGACACAAGTCCCGATTCTCAAGCTGATAGCGTCAAAACACGATTTTGACAAACATGGTGTTCTTAAAACCTCATTTCGGAGGTTGTGCCTCAAAAGCCTCCTTTTTTGAGCATAAAAATTAGTGTTTGGAGGCACAACAAAGTTCCAAGAAACAATTCCCAATTCCAGAGTCAGTAGCACCAAAACGCAATTTTGATGTACACCGTGCTATTAGAACCTCATTTCGGAGCTTGTGCCTTGAAAGCCCTGATTTTGGAACATCAAAATCAGTGTCAAATGCGTCAAGTCTCGAATCTCAAGCTGATAGCGTCAAAACACGATTTTGACAAACATGGTGTTCTTAGAACCTCATTTCGAAGGTTGTGCCTCAAAAGCCTCATTTTTTTAGCATAAAAATTAGTGTTTGGAGGCACAACAAGGTTTCAAGATGCAAGTCTTGATTCTGGAGCCGGTAGCATCAAAATCAAATTTTGACGCACATGGTGCTCTTAGAACCTTGTTTTAGAGGTTATGCCTCAAAATCTCTAGTTTCGAAGCATCAAAATTGGTGTTTTGAGGCACATCATGCTCTTAAAACCTCATTTCGGAGCGTGTGGCTCGAAAGCTGCAGTTTCAAAACATCAAAATCAATGTTTAAAGGCACAACAAGGTTTCAAGACACAAGTCCCAATTCTCAAGTTGATAGCATCTAAACACGATTTTGAAAAAACATGGTGTTCTTAGAACTTGATTTCAGAGGTTGTGCCTAAAAATCCTCGTTTTTGGAGCATAAAAATTAGTGTTTGGAGGCAAAACAAGGTTTCAAGGCACAAGTCCCAATTCCAGAGTCGGTAGCGTCAAAACATAATTTTGATGTACATCGTGCTTTTAGAACCTATTGATTTTGACGCACATCATGTTCTTAGAATGTTTTAAAGGTTATGCCTCAAAATCTTCGGTTTCGAAGCATCAAAATTGGTGTTTGGAGGCACAACAATCTTTCAAGATGCAAGTCCCTATTACGGAGCCTGTAGCGTCAAAATGCAATTTTGATGTACATCGTGCTCTTAGAACCTCATTTCAGAGCTTGTGCCTTGAAAGCACTGATTTTGGATAATCAAAATCAGTGTTTGGAGGCATAACAGGTTTAAAGAAGCAAGTCCCTATTCCAGAGCTTATAGTGTTAAAATTCTATTTTGACGCACATCATCACTGTTTTGAGGCACAACAAAGTTTCAAGATGCAAGTCCCGATTCTAGAGTCAATAGCATCAAAATCTGATTTTGATGCACATCGTGCTCTTAGAACCTTATTTTGAAGCTTGTGCCTCGATTGTCCCAGTTTTGGTGCATCAAATTCAGTATTTTGAGGCAAAACAAGGTTTCAAGATCCAAGCCCCGATTCTAGAGCTAATAGCATCTAAATTAAATTTTGATGCACATTGTGCTCTTAGAACCCTGTGTTATAAATTCTCTCAAAAGTCCCAATTTTGGAGCATTAAAATGGATGTTTGGAGGCACAACAAGGTTTGAAGATGCAAGTCCTGATTCTTTAGCTAGTAGCATCAAAATTTGATTTTGATGCACATCGTATTCTTAGAACCTTCTTTTGGAGCTTATACCTCAAAATCTTTGGTTTCGAAGCAACAAAATTGTTGTTTGGAGGTACAACAAGCTTTGAAGATGCAAGTCCCTATTCCAGAGCCTGTACTGTCAAAACGTGATTTTGATGCACATCGTGCTCTAAGAACATCGTTTGAGAGCGTGTGACTCGAAAGCTCCCGTTTCAAAAACATCAAAATCAATGTTTAAAGGAACAACAAGGTTTCAAGACACAAGTCTCGATTCTCAAGCTGATCGTGTCAAAACACCATTTTGACAAACATGGTGTTCTTAGAACCTCATTTCAGAGGTTGTGCCTCAAAAGCCTCATTTTTGGAGAATAAAAATTACTATTTGGAGGCACAACAAGGTTTCAAGACACAAGTCCCAATTCCAGAGTCGGTAGCATCAAAACGCAATTTTTATAAACATAATGCTCTTAGAACCTCATTTCGGAGCTTGTGCCTTGAAAGCCCTAATTTTGGAACATCAAAATCAATGTTTTGAGGCATAAAAAGTTTTCAAGAAGCAAGTCCCTATTCTAGAGCCTGTAGCGTCAAAATTCCATTTTGATGCACATCATTCTCTAAGAAGCTCATTTCGGAGCTTGTGCCTCGAAAGACGTAGTTTTGGAGCATCAAAATTAATGTTTGGAGGCACAACCAGGTTTCAAGATTCAAGTCTCAATTTTAGTGTCAATAGCATCAAAATCTGATTTTGGCGCACATCGTGCTCTTGGAAACTCATTTCGAAGCTTGTGCCTCGAAAGCCCTAGTTTCGGAACATCAAAATCAGTATTTTGAGGCAGAACAAGGTTTCAAGATGCAAGCCCCAATTCTAGAGCCAGTAGCATCAAAATTCAATATTGATGCACATTGTGCTCTTAGAACCCTGTTTTAGAAATTGTGCCTCTAAAGCCCCAGTTTTGGAGCATGAAAATCAATGTTTGGCACAACAAGGTTTCAAGACATAAGTCCCAATTCCAAAGTCGGTAGCATCAAAATGCGATTTTGATGTACATTGTGCTGTTTGAACCTCATTTCGGAGCTTGTGCCTTGAAAGCCTTGATTTTGAGATATAAAAATCACTGTTTGGAGGCACAAAAAGGTTCCAAGAAGCAAGTCCCTATTCTGGAGCATCAAAATTCCATTTTGACGCACATCATTCTGTTAGAAGCTCATTTCGGAACTTTTGTCTCGAAAGACCCAGTTTTGGAGCGTCAAAATCAATGTTTCGAAGCACAACAAGGTATGAAGATGCAAGCCCCGATTCTAGAGCCAATAGCATCCAAATTTTTGGAGGAACAAAATCATGTTTTGGAGCATCAAAATCGATATTTGGAGGAACAACAAGGTTTTAAGATGCGAGTCTTGATTCTAGAGCCGGTAGCGTCAAAATTTGATTTTGACACACATCGTGCTCTTAGAACCTTGTTTTAGAGGTTATGCCTCAAAATCTCTGGTTTCGACGTATCAAAATTGGTGTTTGGAGGCAGAACAAGTTTTCAAGACACAAGTCCCTATTTCAGAGCCTGTAGTGTCAAAACGTTAATTTGAGGCACATCATGCTCTTAAAACCTCGTTTCGGAGCGTGTGGCTGAAAAGCTCTAGTTTCAAAACATCAAAATCAATGTTTAAAGGCACAACAAGGTTTCAAGACACAAGTCCCGATTCTCAAGCTAATAGCATCTAAACATGATTTTGACAAACATGGTGTTCTTAAAACCTGATTTCAGAGGTTGTGCCTCAAAATCCTCATTTTTGGAGCATAAAAATTAGTGTTTGGAAGCAAAACAAGGTTTCAAGGCACAAGTCCCAATCCTGGAAATTTGACGCACATCATTCTCTTAGAAGCTCATTGCAGAGCTTGTGCCTAGAAAGACCCGGTTTTGGAGCATCAAAATCAATGTTTGGAGGCACAACAAGGTTTCAAGATGCAAGTCCTGGTTCTAGAGTCAATATCATCAAAATCTGATTTTGGCGCACATGGTGCTCTTGGAACCTCATGTCAAAGCTTGTGCCTCGAAAGCCCGGGTTTCAAAGAATCAAAATCAATGTTTTGAGGCACAACAAGGTTTCAAGATGCAAGCCCGGATTCTAGAGCCAGTTTTATAAAAATTCAATTTTGATTCACATTGTGCTCTTAGAACCCAGTTTTGGAGCATCAAAATTGATGTTTTGAAGCACAACAAGGTTTCAAGATGCAAGTCCTGATTCTGGAGCCGATAGCATCAAAATTTGATTTTCACGCACATCATGCTTTTAGAACCTTGTTTTGGCTCTTATGCCTCAAAATCTTCGGTTTCGAATCTTCAAAATTGGTGTTTGGAGGCACACAAGCTTTCAAGACGCAAGTCCCTATCCCAGACCCTGTAGTGTCAAAATGTTATTTTGAAACACATCGTGCTCTTAGAACCTCGTTTCAAAGCGTGTGGCTCAAAAGCTCCAGTTTCAAAACATCAAAATAAATGTTTAAAGGCACCACAAGGTTTCAAGACACAAGTCCCAATTCCAGAGTTGGTAGAGTCAAAACGCAACTTTGAAGTACATCGTGCTCTTAGAACCTCATTCCAGAGCTTGTGCCTTAAAAGCTTTGATTTTGTAACATCAAAATCAATGTTTGGAGGCACAACAAAGTTTCACCAAGAAAGTCCCAATTCCGGAGCTTGTAGCGTCAAAATTGGTGTTTGGAGGTACAATAAGCTTTCAAGATGCAAGTCCCTATTCTGGAGCCGGTAACGTCAAAATTTGATTTTGACTCACATCAACAAGGTTTCAAGATGCAAGTCCCGATTCTAGAGTAAATAGAGTCAAAATCTAATTTTGGCACACATCAACATCGTGCTCTTAGAACCTCATTTCGAAGCTTATGTCTCAAAAGCCCCGGTTTTGGAGCATCAAAATCAGTATTTTGAGGCACAAGAAGGTTGCAAGATGCAAGTCCTGATTCTGGAGCAGGGAGCATCAAAATTTGATTTTGACGCACATTGTGCTCTTAGAACCTTATTTTGAACCTTATGCCTCAAAATCTTTAGTTTCGAAGCATCAAAATTGGTGTTTGGAGACACAACAAGCTTTCAAGACGCAAGTATCTATTCAGGAGCTTGTAGTGTCAAAATGTGATTTTGATGCACATCTAGCTCTTAGAACCTCATTTTGGAGCATGTGGCTCAAAACCTCTTGTTTCAAAACATCAAAATCAATGTTTAAATGCACAACAAGGTTTCAAGACACAAGTCCCGATTCTCAAGCTCATAGCATCAAAACATGATTTTGACGAACATGGTGTTCTTAGAACCTCATTTCGAAGCTTTTGCCTTGAAAGCCCTGATTTTGGAACATTAAAATGAATGTTTTGGGGCACAACAATGTTTCAAAAAGCAAGTCCCTATTCCAGATCCTATAGCATCAAAATTCCATTTAGACGCACGCACATCATTCTCTTAGAAGTTCATTTCGGAGCTTGTGCCTCGAAAGAACCAGTTTTGGAGCATCAAAATCAATGTTTGGAGGCACAACAAGGTTTCAAGATGCAAGTCCTGATTCTAGAGTCAATAGCGTCAAAATCTGATTTTGGGGCACATCTTGCTCTTAGAACCTTATTTCAAAGCTTGTGCCTTGAAATCCTCGGTTCGGAGCATCAAAATCAATGTTTTGAGGCACAACAAGATGCAATCCCTATTCCAGAGCCTGTAGTGGGAAAACATGATTTTGATGCACATCATGCTCACCTCGTTTCGGAGCGTGTGGTTTAAAATGTCCAGTTTCAAAACATCAAAATCAATGTTTAAAGGCACAACAAGATTTCAAGACACAAGTCTCGATTCTCAAGCTGATAGCGTCAAAACACGATTTTGACAAACATGGTGTTCTTAGAACCTCATTTCGGAGGTTGTGCCTCAAACTCCTCATTTATGGAGCATCAAAATCAATGTTTGGAGCTCATTTCAGAGCTTGTGCCTTGAAAGACCCAGTTTTGGAGCATCAAAATCAATGTTTGGAGGCACAACAAGGTTTCAAGATGCAAGCCCTGATTCTAGAGTCAATAGCGTCAAAATCTGGTTTTGGCGCACATCGTGCTCAAATTAGTGTTTTGAGGCACAACAAGGTTTCAAGATGCAAGCCCCGATTCTGGAGCCTTTATTGTCAAAACGTGATTTTGAAGCACATCGTGCTCTTCGAACCTCATTTCGGAGCGTGTGGCTCCAAAGGTCCATTTTCAAAACATCAAAATCAATATTTAAAGGCATAACAAGGTTTCAGGACACAAGTCCCTATTCTCAAGCTGATGGTGTCAAAACACGATTTTGACAAACATAGTGTTCTTAGAACCTCATTTCGGAGGTTGTGTTTCAAAAGCCTCATTTTTGGAGAATAAAAATTAGTGTTTGGAAGCACGACAAGGTTTCAAGACAAAAGTCCCAGTTCCAAAGTCGGTAGCGTCAAAACGCAATTTTGATGTATATCATGCTCTTAGAACCTCATTTCAGAGCTTGTGCCTTGAAAGCCCTGATTTTGAAACATAAAAATTAGTGTTTGGAGGTACAACAAGGTTTCAAGAAACAAGTCCCTATTCCGGAGCCTGTAGCGTCAAAATTCCATTTTGATGCACATCATTCTCTTAGAAGCTCATTTCGGAACTTGTGTCTTGAAAGACCTAGTTTTGGAGCGTCAAAATCAATGTTTCGAGGCACAACAAGGTTTCAAGATGCAAACCCCGATTCTAGATCTAGTAACATCAAAATTCAATTTTGATCCACATTGTGCTCGTAGAACCTTGTTTTAGAAATTGTGCCTCAAAAGCCTTAGTTTTGGAGCATCAAAATCGATGTTTGGAGGCACAACAAGGTTTTAAGATGCAAGTCCCGATTCTCAAGTTGATAGAATCAAAACACGATTATGGAGCCAGTAGCATCAAAATTTGATTTTGATGAGCAGGATGTCCGCCAAAATCAGATTTTGACGCTTTTGACTCAAGAATCAAGACTTGCATCTGGAAACCTTGTTGTGCCTCCAAACATTGATTTTGATGCTCCAAAACTGGGTCTTTTGAAGCAAAAGCTCTGAAATGAGCTTTTAAGAGAATGATGTGAGTGAAAATGAAATTTTCACCCTACAGGCTCCATAATAGAAACTTGCTTGTTGAAACCTTATTGTGCCAAAAAACAATAATTTTGATGCTCCGAAATCGGGGCTTTCAAGGCACAAGCTTTGAAATGAGGTTCTAAGAGCACGATGTACGCCAAAATCAAATTTTGCCGCTATTGACTCTAGAATCAGGACTTCAATCTTGAAACCTTGTTGTGCCTACAAACATTGATTTTGATGCTATCGGCTCTAGAATCGGGGCTTGCATCTTGAAACCTTGTTGTTCCTCCAAACATTGGTTTTGATGCTCAAAAACTGGGTCTTTCGAGGCACAAGCTCTGAAATGAGCTTCTAAGAGAATGATGTGTGTCAAAATGGAATTTTGATGCTACAGGCTCTAGAATAGGGACTTGATAATTTAAACCTTGTTGTGCCTCCAAACACTGATTTTCATGTTCCAAAATCAGGGCTTTCAAGGCACAAGCTCTCAAATGAGGTTCTAAGAGCACGATGTACATCGTGCTTTTAGAACCTCATTTGAAAGCTTGTGCCTCCAAAGGCCCAGTTTTGAAGCATCAAAATCAATGTTTTGAGGCACAACAAGGTTTCAAGATGCAAGTCCTGATTCTTAAGCTGATAGCATCAAAACATGATTTTGACAAACATGGTATTTTTAGAACCTCATTTCGCAGGTTGTGCCTCAAAAGCCTTGTTTTTAGAGCATAAAAATTAGTGTTTGGAGGCACAATAAGGTTTCAGGACACAACTCCCAATTCAAGAGTTGGTAGCGTCAAAATGCAATTTTGATGTACATCGTGCTCTTAGAACCACATTTTGGAGCTTGTGCCTTGAAAACCTTAATTTTGGAACATCAAAATCAATATTTTGAGGCACAACAAAGATTCAAGAAGCAAGTCCCTATTCCGGAGCCTGTAGCATCAAAATTTCATTTTGACGCATATTATTCTCTTAGAAGCTCATTACGGAGCTTGTGCCTCGAAAGACCTAGTTTTGGAGCGTCAAAATCAATGTTTGGAGGCACAACAAGGTTTCAAGATGCAAGCCCCGATTCTAGAGCCAGGAGCATCAAAATTCAATTTTGGTGCACATTGTGCTCTTAGAACCCTGTTTTAGAAATTGTGCCTCAAAAGCCCCAGTTTTTGGAGCATCAAAATCTATGTTTGGAGGCACAACAAGATTTCAAGATGCAAGTCCTAACTCAGGAGCCGGTAGCATCAAGTCTCGAATCTCAAGCTGATAGCGTTAAAACACGATTTTGACAAACATGGTGTTCTTAGAACCTCATTTCGGAGGTTGTGCCTCAAAAGCCTCATTTTTTTAGCATAAAAATTAGTGTTTGGAGGTGCAACATGGTTTCAAGACACAAGTCCCAATTCCAGAGTCGCTAGCATCAAAACGCAATTTTTATGTACTTCGTGCTCTTAGAACCTCATTTTGGAGCTTGTGCCTTGAAAACCCTAATTTTGGAACATCAAAATCATTGTTTGGAGGCACAATAAGGTTTCAAGATGCATGTCCTGATTCTCATGCTGGTAGCATCAAAATTCGATTTTGATGCACATCGTTCTCTTAGAACCTTGTTTCAAAGCTTGCACCTCAAACACCTCGGTTTCAGAACATCAAAATTGGTGTTTGGAGGCACAACAAGGTTTCAAGTTGCAAGTCCCAATTCTAGAGCCGGTAGTGTCAAAATGCGATTTTGAAGGAAATTGTGCTCTTAGAACCTTATTTAGGAGCTTGTCCCTTGAAAGCCCCGGTTTGGGAGCATCAAAATTGGTGTTTGGAGGCACAAGGTTGAAAGAAGCAAGTCGCGATTTCGGAGGCGGCATCGTAAAAATGTGATTTTGACGTACATGGTATTCTTAGAGCATCGTTTGCGGAGCTTGTGCTTTGAAAGCCCCAATTTCTAAACATCGAAATCAGTGTTTGGAGGCACAACAAGGTTTCAAGATGCAAGTCCCGATTCTAGAGTCAATAGCGTTAAAATCTGATTTTGGTGCACATCGTGCTCTTCGATGCTCATTTCAAAGCTTGTGCCTCGAAAGCCCCGGTTTCAGAGCATCAAAATCAATGTTTTTTGGCACAACAAGGTTTCATGATGCAAGCCTCGATTCTAGAGCCAGTAGAATCAAAATTCAATTTTGATTTACATTGTTCTCTTAGAACCCTGTTTTAGAAATTGTGCCTCAAAAGCCCCAGTTTTGGAGCATCAAAATCAATGTTTGGAGGCACAATAAGGTTTCAATATGCAAGTCCTGATTTTAGAGCCGGTAGCATCAAAATTTGATTTTTAGGCACATCATGCTCTTAGAACCTTGTTTTGGAGCTTATGCCTTAAAATATTTGGTTTCAAGATAGAAGTCTCGATTCTCAAGCTGATAGTGTCAAAACATGATTTTGACAAACATCGTGTTCTTAGAACCTCATTTCAGAAGTTGTGCCTCAAAAGCCTCGTTTTTTGAGCATAAAAATTAGTGTTTGGAGGCACAACAAGGTTTCAAGACACAAGTCCCAATTCCAGAGTTGGTAGCGTCAAAACACAATTTTGATGTACATCGTGCTCTTAGCTCATTTCCGAGCTTGTGCTTTCAAAGCCCTTATTTTGGAACATCAAAATGAGTGTTTGGAAGCACAACAAGGTTTCAAGAAGCAAGTCCCGATTCTAGAGTCAATAGTGTCAAAATTTTATTTTGAAACACTTCATGCTCTTAGAACCTCATTTCAAAGCTTGTGCCTCAAAAACCCTGGTTTCAGAGCATCAAAATCAGATTTTTGAGGCACAACAAGGTTTCAAGATGCAATCCCCAATTCTTGACCCAGTAGTATCAAAATTTAATTTTGATGCACATTGTGCTCTTAGAACCCTGATTTAGAAATTGTGCCTCAAGAGCCCCAGTTTTGGAGCATCAAAATTTATGTTTGGAAGCACAACAAGGTTTCAAGATGCAAGTCTTGATTCAGGAGCCGGTAGCGTCAAAATTTGATTTTGACGCACATCATGCTCTTAGAACCTTGTTTTGGAGCTTATGCCTCAAAATCTTCAGTTTCGAAGCGTCAAAATTGGTGTTTGGAGGCACAACAAGCTTTCGAGACGCAAGTCCCTATTGCGGAGCCTGTAGTGTCAAAACGTGATTTTGATGCAAATCGTGCTCTCAGAACCTCGTTTTGGAGCGTGTGGCTCGAAAACTCAAGTTTCCAAACATCAAAATCAATGTTTAAAGGCAGAACAAGGTTTCAAGACACAAGTCCCAATTCTCAGGCTAATAGCATCAAAACACGATTTTGACAAACATTGTGTTGTTAGAACCTCATTTCGGAGGTTGTGTCTCAAAAGGCTCATTTTTGGAGCATAAAAATTAGTGTTTGGAGGCACAATAAGGTTTCAAGACACAAGTCCGAATTCCAGAGTCGGTAGCGTCAAAACGCAATTTTGATGTAAATCGTGATCTTAGAACCTCATTTCGGAGCTTGTGCCTTGAAAGCCCTGATTTGGGAACATCAAAATCAGTGTTTGGAGGCACAACAAGGTTTCGAGAAGCAAGTCCCTATTCCAGAGCCTGTAGCGTCAAAATTCCATTTTGACGCACATCAATCTCTTAGAAGCGCATTTCAGGGCTTATGCCTCAAAAGACCAAGGTTTGGAGCGTCAAAATTAATGTTTGGAGGCACAAGAAGGTTTCAAGATGCAAGCCCTGATTCTAGAGCCAGTAGCATCAAAATTCAATTTTGATGAACATTGTTGTCTTAGAACCCTATTTTAGAAATTGTGCCTCAAAAGCCCTAGTTTGGAGCATCAAAATCGATGTTTGGAGGCACAACAAGGTCTCAAGATGCAAGTCGGGATTCTGGAGCGTGTAGCATCAAAACTTGTTTTTGACACACATCGTGTTCTTAGAACCTTGTTTTGGAGCTTATGCCTCAAAATCATTTGTTTCGAAGCATCAAAATTGGTGTTTGGAGCACAACAAGCTTTCAAGACGCATGTCGCTATTCCAGAGCCTGTAGTGTCAAAACGTGATTTTGATGCACATCGTGATCTTAGAACCTTGTTTTAGAGCGTGTGCCTCGAAAGCTCGAGTTTCAAAACATCAAAATCAATGTTTAAAGACACAACAAAGTCTCTAGACACAAGTCCTGATTCTCAAGCTGATAGCATCAAAACACGATTTTGACAAACATGGTGTTCTTAGAACCTCATTTCAGAGGTTGTGCCTCAAAAGCCTCATTTTTTATGTACATCGTGCTCTTAGAACATCATTTCGGAGCTTGTACCTTGAAAGCCCTGATTTTGGAACATCAAAATCAGTGTTTGGAGAGGCACAACAAGGTGTCAAGAAGCAAGTCCCTATTCCGGAGCCTGTAGAGTCAAAATGCAATTTTGACGGACATCATTCTCTTAGAAGCTCATTTCGGAGCTTTTGCCTGGAAAGACCTAGTTTTGGAACAGCAAAATCAATGTTTGGAGGGACAACAAGGTTTCAAGACGCAAGTCCCGATTCTAGAGTCAATAACATCAAAATCTGATTTTGGAACACATCGTGCTCTTAGAACCTCATTTCGAAGCTTGTGCCTTGAAAGCCAGTAGTATCAAAATTCAATGTTGATGCATATTGTGCTCTTAGAACCCTTTTTTAGAGATTGTGCCTCAAAAGCCGCAGTTTTGGAGCATCAAAATCGATGTTTGGAGGTACAACAAGGTTTCAAGATGCAAGTCCTGATTCTGGAGCCGGTAGCATCACAATTTGATTTTGACGCACATCATGCTCTTAGAACCTTGTGTTGGAGCTTATGCATCAAAATCATCGGTTTCAAAGCATCAAAATTTGTGTTGGAAGGCATAACAAGCTTTCAAGATGCAAGTCCCTATTCTGGAGCCTGTAGTGTCAAAACGTGATTTTGATGCACATCGTGCTTTTAGAACCTCATTTCGGAGCATGTGGCTCGAAAGATCTAGTTTCAAAATATCAAAATCAATGTTTAAAGGCACAACAAGGTTTCAAGACACAAGTCCCGATTCTCAAGCTGATAGCGTCAAAACATGATTTTGACAAACATGGTGTTTTTAGAACCTCATTTCGGAGGTTGTGCCTCAAAAGCGTCCTTTTTGGAGCATAAAAATTAGTGTTTGGAGGCACGACAAGGTTTCAAGACACAAGTCCCAATTCTAGAGTCGGTAGCGTCAAAATGCCATTTTGATGTACATCATGCTCTTAGAACCTCATTTTGGATCTTGTGGCTTGAAAGCTCTGATTTTGGAACATAAAATCAGTGTTTGGAGGCACAACAAAGTTTCAAGACGCAAGTCCTGATTCTAGAGTCTATAACATCAAAATCAGATTTTGGCGCATATCCTGCTCTTAGAACCTCATTCGAAGCTTGTGCCTCAAAAGCCCCGGTTTCAGAGCATCAAAATCAGTGTTTTTAGGTACAACAAGGTTTCAAGATACAAGCCCTGATTGTAGAGCCAGTAGCATCAAAATTCAATTTTGATGCATATTTTGATGCATATTGTGCTCTTAGAACCCTTTTTTAGAAATTCTATCTCAAAAGCCCCAGTTTTTTAGCATCAAAATTGATGTTTGGAAGCACAACAAGGTTTCAAGATGCAAGTCCCGATTCTGGAGCCCGTAGCATCAAATTTTGATTTTGACGCACATCGTGCTCTTAGAACATTGCTTTGGAGCTTATGCCTCAAGTCACAATTTCGGAGCCGGTAGTGTCAAAACGTGATTTCGACGCACATGGTGCTCTTAGAGCATCGTTTGTGGAGCTTGTGCCATGAAAGCCCTGATTTTGAATCATCAAAATCAGTGTTTGGAGGCACAACAAGGTTTCAAGATGAAGTCCCAA
The DNA here is from genome assembly GCF_030272615.1 of Cryptomeria japonica. Taxonomy (NCBI): domain Eukaryota; kingdom Viridiplantae; phylum Streptophyta; class Pinopsida; order Cupressales; family Cupressaceae; genus Cryptomeria; species Cryptomeria japonica. Next base: position 338,920,907 of record NC_081412.1, read on the forward strand.
TTCTAGAGTCAATAGCGTCAAAATCTGATTTTGGAGCACATCGTGCTCTTAGAACCTCAGTTCGAAGCTTGTGCCTCGAAAGCCCCAACTTTAGAGCATCAAAATCAGTGTTTTTTGGCACAAGAAGGTTTCAAGATGCAAGCCCCGATTCTAGAGCCAATAGCATCAAAAATAAATTTTGATTTACATTGTTCTCTTAGAACCCTGTTTTAGAAATTGTGCCTCAAAAGCCCTAGTTTTGGAGCATCAAAATCGATGTTTGGAGGCACAACAAGGTTTCAAGGTGCAAGTCCTGATTCTAGAGCCAAATTTTGATGCACATCGTGCTCTTAGAATCTTGTTTTGGAGCTTATACCTCAAAATCTTCAGTTTCGAAGCATCAAAATTGATGTTTGGAGGCACAACAAGCTTCCAATATGCAAGTCCCTATTCCAGAGCCTGTAGTGTGAAAACATAATTTTGATCCACATTGTGCTCTTAGAACCTCATTTCGGAGCGTGTGCCTCTAAAGCTCCAGTTTCAAAACATCAAAATAAATGTTTAAAGGCACAACAAGGTTTCAAGACAAAAGTCTCTTTTCTCAAGCTGATAGCATCAAAACATGATTTTGACAAACATGTTGTTCTTAGAACCTCATTTCGGAGATTGTGCCTCAAAAGCCTCATTTTTGGAGCATAAATATTAGTTTTTGGAGGCAAGAAAAGGTTCCAAGGCACAAGTCCCAATTCCAGAATCGATAGCATCAAAATGCAACTCTGATGTACACCGTGCTCTTAGAACCTCATTTCGGAGCTTGTGCCTTGAAAGCTCTGATTTTGGAACATAAAAATAAGTGTTTGGAGGCACAAAAATGCTTCAAGAAGCAAGTCCCTATTCCGAAGCGTCAAAAGTCAGTGTTTGCAGCGTCAAAATTCCATTTTGATGCACATCATTCTCTTAGAAGCTCATTTCGGAACTTGTCAAAATGAATGTTTCGAGGCACAACAAGGTTTCAAGGTGCAAGCCCCGATTCTAGAGCGAGTTGCATCAAAATTCAATTTTGATGCACGTTGTGCTCTTAGAACCCTGTTTTAGAAATTGTGCCTCAAAAGCCCCGGTTTTGGAGCATCAAAATCGATGTTTGGAGGCACAACAAGGTTTCAAGATGCAAGTCCTTATTCTAGAGCTGGTAGCATCAAAATTTGATTTTAACGCACATCATGCTCTTAGAACCTTGTTTTGGAGCTTATCCCTCAAAATCTTTGGTTTTGAAACATAGAAATTGGTGTTTGGAGGCAGAACAAGCTTTCAAGACACAAGTCCCTATTTCAGAGCATGTAGTGTCAAAACATGATTTTGAGGCACATCATGCTCTTAGAACCTCATTTCGAAGCATGTGGCTCAAAAGCTCTAGTTTCAAAACATCAAAAAGAATGTTTAAAGGCACAACCAGGTTTCAAGACACAAGTCCTGATTCTCAAGATGATAGCATCAAAACACGATTTGTACAAACATGGCGTTCTTAGAACCTGATTTTAGAGGTTGTGCCTCAAAAGCCTCATTTTTGGAGCATAAAAATTAGTGTTTGGAGGCACAAGTCCCAAATCCAGAGTCGGTAGCGTCAAAACGCATATTTTGATGTACATCGTGCTCTTAGAACCTCATTACGGAGCTTGTGCCTTGAAAGCCCTGATTTTGGAACATCAAAATCAGCATTTGGAGGCACAACAAGGTTTAAAGAAGCAAGTCCCTATTCCAGAGTGTGTAGCATCAAAAGACCCAGTTTTGGAGCATCAAAATCTTTTTTTGGAGGCACAACAAGGTTTCAAGATGCAAGTCCCGATTGTAGAGTCAAAGCGTCAAAATTTGATTTTGGCGCACATCATGCTCTTAGAACCTCATTTCGAAGCTTGTGCCTTGAAATCCCCAGTTTTGGAGTATCAAAATCAGTGTTTTGATGCACAACAAGGTTTCAAGATGCGAGCCCCGATTCTAGAGCTTGCAGCATCAAAATTCAATTTTGATGCACGTTGTGCTCTAATAACCTTGTTTTAGAAATTGTGCCTCAAAAGCCCCAGTTTTGGAGCATCAAAATCAATGTTTGGAGGCACAAAAAGGTTTGAAGATGCAATTGTTGATTCTGGAGCCGGTGGTGTCAAAATTTGATTTTGACGCACATCGTGGTCTTAGAACCTTGTTTTGAAGCATCAAAATTGGCGTTCGGAGGCAGAACAAGCTTTCAAGATGCAAGTCCCTATTCCGGAGCCTGTAGTGTCAAAATGTTATTTTGAAGCACATCGTGCTCTTAAAACCTTATTTAGGAGCTTGTCCCTAGAAAGCCCGGGTTTTCGAGCACCAAAATTGGTATTTGGAGGCACAAGGTTGTAAGACACAAGTCGCGATTTCGGAGCTGGTAGCATCAAAACATGATTTTGATGCACATGGTGCTCTTAGAACCTCGTTTACGGAGCTTGTGCCTTGAAAGCTCTAGTTTCAAAACATCAAAATTAATGTTTAAAGCCACAACAAGGTTTCAAGACACAAGTCCTGATTCTCAAGCTGATCGAGTCAAAACAAGATTTTGACAAATATGGTGCTCTTAGAGCCTCATTTCAGAGGTTGTGCCTCAAAAGCCTCGTTTTTGGAGTATAAAAAAATAGTGTTTGGAGGCACAACAAGGTTTCAAGATGCAAGTCCCATTTGCAGAATCGGTAGCGTCAAAACGCAATTTTGATGTACATCGTGCTCTTAGAACCTCATTTCTAAGATTGTGCCTTGAAAGCCTTGATTTTGGAACATGAAAATCAATGTTTGGAGGCACAACAAGGTTTCAAGAAGCAAGTCCCTATTCTGGAGGCTGTAGCGTCAAAACTCTATTTTGACGCACATCATTCTCTTAGAAGCTCATTTCGGAGCTTGTGCCTGGAAAGACCCAGTTTTCGAGCATCAAAATCAATGTTTGGAGGCACAACAAGGTTTCAAGATGTAAGTGCTGATTTTAGAGTCAATATCATCAAAATCAAATTTTGGCGCACATCATGCTCTTAGAACCTCATTTCAAAGCATCAAAATCAGTGTTTTGAGGCAGAACAAGGTTTCAAGATGCAAGCCCCGATTCAAGAGCCGGTAGCATCAAAATTCAAGTTTGATGCACATTGTGCTCTTAGAACCCTATTTTAGAAATTGTGCCTCAAAAGCCCTAGTTTTGGTGCATCAAAATAGATGTTTGGAGGCACAACAAGGTTTCAAGATGCAAGTCCTGATTCTAGAGCCGGTAGCATCAAAATTTGATTTTGACACACATCGTGTTCTTAGAACCTTGTTTTGGAGCTTATGCCTCAAAATCTTCAGTTTCGAAGCATCAAAATTGGTGTTTGGAGGCAAAACAAGCTTTCAAGACGCAAGTCCCTATTCCAGAGCCTATAGTGCTCTTAGAACCTCATTTCAGAGCGTGTGGCTTGAAAGCTCCAATTACAAAACATCAAAATAAATGTTTAAAGGCACAACAAGGTTTCAAGAGGGAAATCCCGATTCTCAAGCTGATAGCGTCAAAACACCATTTTGACAAACATGGTGTTCTTAGAACCCCATTTCAGAGGTTGTGCCTCAAAAGCCTCCTTTTTTTGAGCATAAAATTAGAGTTTGGAGGCACAACAATGTTTCAAGTTACAAGTCCCAATTCTAGAGTCGGTAGCATCAAAATGCAATTTTAATGTACATCAAAATCTGATTTTGGTGCACATCGTGCTCTTAGAACCTCATTTCATAGCTTGTGCCTCGAAAGCCCCAATTTTGGAGCATCAAAATCATTGTTTCGAGGCACAACAAGGTTTCAAGATGCAAGCCCTGATTCTAGAGCCAGTATCATCAAAATTCAATTTTGATGCACATTGTGCTCTTAGAACCCTATTTTGGAAATTGTGCCTCAAAAGCCCCAGTTTTGGAGCATCAAAATCGATGTTTGGAGGCACAACAAATTTTCAAGATGCAAGTCTCGATTATCAAGCTGATAGCGTCAAAACACGATTTTGACAAACATGGTGTTCTTAGAACCTTATTTTGGAGGTTGTCCCTCAAAAACCTCATTTTTGGAGCGTAAAAATTAGTGTTTGGAGGCACAACAAGGTTTCAGGACACAAGTCCCAATTCCAGAGTCGGTAGCGTCAAAATTCAATTTTGATGTACATCATGCTCTTAGAATGTCATTTTAGAGCTTGTGCCTTGAAATCCCCGATTGTAGAGCCAGTAGCATCAAAATTCAATTTTGATTCACATTGTCCTCTTAGAACCCTATTTTAGAAATTGTGCCTCAAAAGCCCCAGTTTTGGAGCATCAAAATCGATGTTTGGAGGCACAACAAGGTTTCAAGACACAAGTCCTAATTCCAGAGTCGGTAGCATCAAAACGCAATTTTGATGTACATTATGTTCTTAAAACCTCATTTCAGAGCTTATGCCTTGAAAGCCTTGATTTTGGAACATCGAAATCAATGTTTTGAGAAACAACAAGGTTTCAAGAAGCAAGTCCCAATTCCAGGGCCTAATGTGTCAAAAATCCATTTTGACGCACATCATTCTCTTAGAAGATCATTTTGGAGCTTGTGCTTCGAAAGACCCAGTTTTGGAGCATCAAAATCAATGTTTGGAGGCACAACAAGGTTTCAATATGCAAGTCCCGATTCTAGAGTCAATAGTGTCAAAATCTGATTTTGGCGCACAGCGTGATCTTAGAATCTTATTTCGAAGCTTGTGCCTCGAAAGCCCTGGTTTTGGAGCATCAAAATCATTGTTTTGAGGCACAACAAGGTTTCAAGATACAAGACCCGATTGTAGAGCCAGCATCCAAGGTTAATTTTGATACACATTGTGATCTTAGAACCCTATTTTAGAAATTGCCTCAAAAGCCCCGGTTGTGGAGCATCAAAATCGATGTTTGGAGGCACAACAAGGTTTAAAGATGTAAGTCATAATTATGGAGCCGGTAGTGTCAAAGTTTGATTTTGATGCACATCGTACTCTTAGAACCTTGTTTTGGAGCTCATGCCTCAAAATCTTCGGTTTTGAAGCATCAAAATTGGTGTTTGAAGGCACAACAAGCTTTCAAGAGGGAAGTTTCTATTCCAGAGCCTCTAGTGTCAAAACGTGATTTTGATGCACATCGTGCTCTTAGAACCTCGTTTTGGAGCATGTGGATCGAAAGCTCCAGTTTCAAAACATAAAAATCAATGTTTAAAGGCACAATAAGGTTTCACGACAAAAGTCCCGATTCTCAAGCTGATAGCATGAAAACATGATTTTGACAAACATGGTGTTCTTAGAACCTCATTTCGGAGGTTGTGCCTCAAAAGCCTCATTTTTGAAGAATAAAAATTAGTGTTTGGAGGCACAACAAGGATTCAAGACACAAGTCCCAATTCCAAAGTTGGTAGCATCAAAACATAATTTTGATGTACATGATGCTCTTAGAACCTCATTTCGGAGCTTGTTCCTTGAAAGCCTTGATTTTGGCACACATCGTGCTCTTAGAACCTCATTTCAAAGCCTGTGCCTCGAAAGCCTCAGTTTCGGAGCATAAAAATCAGTATTTTTTGGCACAAGGTTTCAAGATGCAAGTCCCGATTCTAGAGGCAGTAGCATCAAAATTCAATTTTGATGCACATTGTGCTCTTAGAACCCCATTTTAGAAATTGTGCCTCAAAAGCCCTAATGTTTTAGCATCAAAATCAATGTTTGAAGGCACAACAAGGTCTCAAGATGTAAATCCTGATTCTGGAGCCGGTAGCGTCAACATTTGATTTTGATGCACATTGTGCTCTTAGAACCTTGTTTTGGAGCTTATGCCTCAAAATCTTTGGTTTTGAAGCATCAAAATTGGTGTTTGGAGGCACAACAATCTTTCAAGACGCAAGTCCCTATTCCGGAGCATTTAGTGTCAAAACATGATTTTGATGCATCGTTCTCTTAAAACCTCAATTCGGAGAGTGTGTGGCTCGAAAGCTCCAGTTTCAAAACATCAAAATCAATGGTTAAAGGCACAACAAGGTTTCAAGACACAAGTCCTGATTCTCAAGCTGATAGCGTTAAAATACTATTTTGACAAACATGGTGTTCTTGGAAGCTCATTTCAGAGGTTGCGCCTCAAAAGCCTCATTTTTGGAGCATAAAAATTAGTGCTTGTGCCTTGAAAGCCCTGATTTTGGAAGATCAAAATCAATGTTTTGAAGCACAATAAGATTTCAAGATGCAAGTCCTGATTCTAGAGTAAAAAGCGTCAAAATTTGATTTTGGCGCAGATCGTGCCCTTAGAACCTCCTTGTGTAGCTTGTGCCTCGAAATTCCCAGTTTTGGAGCTTCAAAATCAGTTTTTTTTTGCACAACAAGGTTTCAAGATGCAAGCCTCGATTCTAGAGCCAGTAGCATCAAAATTCAATTTTTATGCACAATGTGCTCTTAGAATCTTGGTTTAGAAATTGGGCTTCAAAAGCCCTAGTTTTGGAGCATCAAAATCGATATTTGGAGGCTAAACAAGGTTTCAAGATGCAAGTCCTGATTCAGGAGCCGGTAGCATCAAAATTTGATTTTGGCGCACATCGTGCTCTTACAACCTTGTTTTGGTGCTTATGCCTCAAAATCTTTGGTTTCGAAGAATCAAAATTGGTGTTTGGAGGCACAACAAGCTTTCAAGACGCAAGTCCCTATTCGTGTTAAAACATGATTTTGATTCACATCATGCTCTTAGAACCTCGTTTTGGAGCGTGTGGCTCCAAAGCTCCAGCTTCAAAACATCAAAATCAATGCTTAAAGGCACAACAAGGTTTCACGACACAAGTCTTGATTCTCAAGCTGATAGCGTTAAAACACTATTTTGACAAACATGGTGTTCTTAGAACCTCATTCCAAAGGTTGTGCCTCAAAAGCCTCATTTTTGGAGCATAAAAATTAGTGTTTGGAGGCACAACAAGGTTTCAAGAAACAAGTCCCAATTCAAAGTTGGTAGCGTCAAAACGTAATTTTGATGTATATTATGCTCTTAGAACCTCATTTCGGAAGTTGTGCTCTTAGAACCTCATTTCGGAGCTTGTGCTCTTTAAACCTCATTTCGAAGCTTGTGCCTCAAAAGCCCCGGTTTCAAAGTTTCAAAATCAGTGTTTTGAGGCACAACAAGGTTTCAAGATGCAAGCCCCGATTCTAGAGCCAGTAGCATCAAAATTCAATTTTGATGCATATTGTGCTCTTAGAACCCTATTTTAGATATTTTGCCTCGAAAGCCTTAGTTTTGGAGCATCAAAATCGATGTTTGGAGGGACAACAAGGTTTCAAGATGCAAGTCCTGATTCTTGAGTCGGTAGCATCAAAATTTGATTTTGACACACATCGTGCTCTTAGAACCTTGTTTTGGAGCTTATGCCTCAAAATCATTGGTTTCGAAGCATCAAAATTGTTGTTTGGAGGCACAACAAGCTTTCAAGATGCAAGTCCCTATTCCGGAGGCTGTAGTGGCAAAACGGGATTTTGATGCACATTGTGCTCTTAGAACGTCATTTCGGAGCCTGTCGCCTGAAAGCTCTAGTTTTAAAACATAAAAATCAATGTTTAAAGGCACAACAAGGTTTCAAGACACAAGTCCCAATTCTCAAGCTGATAGTGTCAAAACACGATTTTGACAAACATGGTGTTCTTAGAACTTCATTTCAGAGGTTGTGCCTCAAAAGCCTCATTTTTGGAGCATAAAAATTAGTGTTTGGAGGCACTAGAAGGTTTCAAGACACAATCCTCAATTCCAGAGTCGATAGCATCAAAATGCAATTTTGATGTACATCATGCTCTCTAGAGTCGGTAGTGTCAAAACGCAATTTTGATGTACATCGTGCTGTTAGAACCTCATTACGGAGCTTGTGCCTTGAAAGCCCTGATTTTGGAACATCAAAATCAGTGTCAAAATCAATGTTTTGAGGCACAACAAGTATTCAAGATGCAAGCCCCGATTCTAGAGCTAGTAGCATCAAAATTCAATTTTTGATGCACATTGTGCTCTTAGAACCCTGTTTTAGAAATTGTGCCTCAAAAGCCCCAGCTTTGGAGTATCAAAATCAATGTTTGGAAGTGAAACAAGGTTTCAAGATGCAAGTCGTGTTTCTAGAGCCGGTAGTGTCAAAATTTGATATTGACGCACACTGCGCTCTTAGAACCTTGTTTTGGAGCTTATGCCTCAAAATCTTCAGTTTCGAAGCATCAAAATTGGTGTTTGGAGGCACAACAAGGTTTCAAGATGCAAGTCCCTATTCGAGAGCCCGTAGTGTGAAAACATGATTTTGATGCACATCGTGCTCTTAGACCCTCATTTCAGAGCATGTGGCTCGAAAGCTCCAGTTTCAAAATATCAAAATCAATGTTTGAAGGCACAACAAGGTTTCACAACACAAGTCCCAAATTTCAAGATGATGTTAGCATTCCCAAATATACTGAGAGGGGGGGGTGAATCAGTATTTGACCGGTATAATAATTTTCTTAAGTTATAACATGAAAAGCATATCAAAACTGTGTACCAGAAAACCAAAAATAATGCAGTAAAGAAGAATAATAACCACAGCATAAGAAACACACCGTAACACAATATTTTAATGAGGAAACCCGGTGTGGGAAAAACCTCGGTGGGATTTGTGACCCACAATATTCACTTACTGGCCAATAAGAGAATATTACTACTTACAATAGGGGCCTGCACATGCAGGAAGGCCAAGTGCCTAGAGCTCACTGCTCAATTACAAAGAAGTCACATTGACTTACAAAAATGGATATACAAATCCAATGTCTTGTACTGCTTCAGATTAGCATCCACTATGCCAGATTCAATGTCAGTTTAAGCTCTGCTACATACATAAACCCTTATCCAATAATTCACATATTAGGTCAGCAATTATCTTTCCATACTTCGTGTTCTAAATGATCTACAATGATCTCATACATATATGAGTCATATTACAATCCGCCAAGTTGGCTTACAAAATTTTTTTACAATTAATTACAAAATATATATACACAAAATTCCTCTCAGCCATGGTGCCGATAATCTTCTTTTTCGGTGTCGATGATCTGTATGTCGGTGTAGAATCTGCCATTGCCGGTGCCTGTGTCTACCTACCGCTATCACATAATTGTAAGGTTGCCATCAATGACAATACCTTCATTCACATACACTTTCTCATTGGAGTGTGCATTTGCCAACAGCTGATAGCATCAAAACACTATTTTAAAAAACATGGTGTTCTTCGAACCTCATTTCAGAGGTTGTGCCTCAAAATCCTCATTTTTGGAGCATAAAAATTAGTGTTTGGAGGTACAACAAGGTTTCAAGACACAAGTCCCAATTCCACAGTGGGTAGCGCCAAAATGCAATTTTGATGTACATCGTGCTCTTGGAACCTCATTTCGGAGCTTGTCCCTAGAAAGCCTGACTTTGCCACATGAAAATAAATGTTTTGAGGCAAAACAAGGTTTCAAGAAGCAAGTCCCTATTCCGGATCCTGTAGCGTCAAAATTCCATTTTGATGCACATCATTCTCTTAGAAGCTCATTTTGGAGAATCAAAATCAATGTTTGGAGGCACAACAAGGTTTCAAGATGGAAGTCCCGATTCTAGAGTCAATAGTGTCAAAATCTGATTTTGGTGCACATCGTGCTCTTAGAAACTCATTTCAAAGCTTGTGCCTCGAAAGCCCCAGATTTGGAGCATCAAAATCAGTGTTTTGAGGCTCAACAAAGTTTCAAAATGCAAGCCTCGATTCTAGAGCCAGAAGCATCAAAATTCAAGTTTGATGCATATTATCCTATTAGAACCCTATTTTGGAAATTGTGCCTCAAAAGCCCCAGTTTTGGAGCTTCAAAATCAATGTTTAAAGACACAAAAAGGTTTCAAGACACAAGTCCCGATTCTCAAGCTGATAGCGTCAAAACACTATTTTGACAAACGTGGTGTTCTTAAAACCTCATTTTGGAGGTTTTGCCTCAAAAGCCTCATTTTTGGAGCATAAAAATTATTGTTTGGAGGCACAACAAAGTTTCAAGACACAAGTCCCTATTCTAGAGTCGGTACCGTCAAAATGCAATTTTGATGTACATCCTGCTCTTAGAACCTCATTTCGGAGCTTGTGCCTTGAAAGCCCTGATTTTGGAACATCTAAGTCAGTGTTTGGAGGCACGAAAAAGTTCGAAGAAGCAAGTCCCTATTATGGAGCCTCTTTCATCAAAATTTCATTTTGACGCACATCATTCTCTTAGAAGCTCATTCCGGAGCTTGTGTCTGGAAAGACCCAGATTTCGAGCATCAAAATCAATGTTCGGAGGCACAACAAGGTTTCAAGATGCAAGTACAGATTCTAGAGTCAATAACGCCAAAATCTACTTTTCGCGCACATCGTGCTTTTAGAGCCTCATTTCAAAGCTTGTGCCTCCAAAGGCCCGATTTTGGAGCATCAAAATCAGTGTTTTGAGGCACAACAAGGTTTCAAGATACAAGTCCCGATTCCCAAGCTGATAGCGTCCAAACATGATTTTGAAAAATATGGTGTTCTTAGAACCTCATTTCAAAGGTTGTGCCTCAAAAGCATTGTTTTTGGAGCATAAAAATTAGTGTTTGGAGTCACAACAAGGTTTCAAGACACAAGTCCAAATTCGAGAGTTGGTAGCGTCAAAATGCAATTTTGATGTACATCGTGCTCTTAGAACCTCATTTTGGAGCTTGTGCCTTGAAATCCCTGATTTTGGAACATCAAAATTAATGTTTTGAGGCACAACAAAGTTTCAAGAAGCAATTCCTTATTCCGGGGCTTGTAGCGTCAAAATTCCATTTTAACGCACATTATTCTCTTAGAAGCTCATTTCGGAGCTTGTGTCTCGAAAGACCTAGTTTTGGAGCGTCAAAATCAATGTTTTGAGGCCCAACAACGTTTCAAGATGCAAGCCCCGATTCTACAGCTAGGAGCATCAAAATTCAATTTTGGTGCACATTGTGCTCTTAGAACCTTGTTTTAGAAATTGTGCCTCAAAAGCCCTAGTTTTGGAGCATCAAAATCTATGTTTGGAGGCACAACAAGGTTTCAAGAAGTAAGTCTTGATTCAAGAGCCGGTAGCATCAAAATTTGATTTTGACGCAAATCGTGGTCTTAGATCCTTGTTTTGGAGCTTATGGCTCAAAATCTTCGGTTTTGAAGCATCGAAATTGGTGTTTGGAGGCACATCAAGATTTCAAGACACAAGTCCCTATTCCGGAGCCTGTATTCTCAAGACGTGATTTTGATGCACATCATGCTCTTAGAACCTCATTTTGAAGCGTATGGCTCGAAAGTTCTAGTTTCAAATCATCAAAATCAATGTTTAAAGGCAAAACAAGGTTTCAAGACATAAGTCTTGATTCTCAAGCTGATAGCTTAAAACACGATTTTGACAAACATGGTATTCTTAGAACCTCATTTCGGAGGTTGTGCCTCAAAAACCTAATTTTTGGAGCATAAAATTAGTGTTTGGAGGCACAAGGTTTCAAGACACAAGTCCCGATTCTCAAGATGATAGCGTCAAAACACGATTTTGACAAACATGGTGTTCTTAAAACCTCATTTTAGAGGTTGTGCATCAAAAGCCTCATTTTTTGAGCGTAAAATTAGTGTTTGGAGGCACAACAAGGTTTCAAGAAACAAGTCCCAATTCCAGAGTCGGTAGCATCAAAACACAATTTTGATGTACATCATGCTATTACAACCTCATTTCGGAGCTTGTGCCTTGAAAGCCTTGATTTTGGAACATCAAAATCAGTGTCAATAGCGTCAAGTCTCGAATCTCAAGCTGATAGCGTCAAAACACGATTTTAACAAACATGGTGTTCTTAGAACCTCATTTGGGAGGTTGTGCCTCAAAAGCCTCATTTTTGGAGCATAAATATTATTGTTTGGAGGCGAAACATGGTTTCAAGACACAAGTCCCAATTCCAGAGTCGCTAGTGTCAAAATGCAATTTTTATGTACATCGTGCTCTTAGAACCTCGTTTTGGAGCTTGTGCCTTGAAAAACCCAATTTTGGAACATCAAAATCATTGTTTGGATGCACAACAAGGTTTCAACAAGGTTTCAAGATGCATGTCCCGATTCTCGTGCTGGTAGCATCAAAATTTGATTTTGATGCACATCGTTCTCTTAGAACCTTGTTTCAAAGCTTGCACCTCGAACACCCCGGTTTCAGAACATCAAAATTGATGTTTGGAGGCACAACAAGGTTTCAAGTTGCAAGTCCCAATTCCAGAACCGGTAGTGTCAAAATGCGATTTTGAAGGAAATTGTGCTCTTAGAACCTTATTTAGGAGCTTGTCCCTCGAAAGCCCCGGTTTGGGAGCATCAAAATTGGTGTTTGGTGGCACAAGGTTGTAAGAAGCAAGTCACCATTTTGGAGGCGGCAGCGTAAAAAAGTGATTTTGACACACATGGTGCTCTTAGCGCGTTGCTTGCGGAGCTTGTGCCTCGAAAGCCCCGATTTTGAAACATCGAAATCAGTGTTGGGAGGCACAACAAGGTTTCAAGATGCAAGTCCCGATTCTAGAGTCAATAGCGTTAAAATTTGATTTTGGTGCACATCGTGCTCTTCGAACCTCATTTCGAAGCTTGTGCCTCGAAAGCCCCAGTTTCAGAGCAACAAAATCAGTGTTTTTTGGCACAACAAGGTTCCAAGATGCAAGCCCTGATTCTAGAGCCAGTAGAATCAAAATTCAATTTTGATTTACATTGTTCTCTTAGAACCCTCTTTTAGAAATTGTGCCTCAAAAGCCCCAGTTTTGGAGCATCAAAATCAATGTTTGGAGGCACAACAAGGTTTCAAGATGCAAGTCTTGATTCTGGAGCCAGTAGCATCAAAATTTGATTTTTATGCACATCGTGCTCTTAGAACCTTGTTTTGGAGCTTATGCCTCAGAATATTTGATTTCGAAGCATGAAAATTGTTGTTTGGAGGCACAACAAGCTTTCAATAGGCAAGTCCTTGTTCTGGAGCCTGTAGTGTCAAAAAGTGATTTTGATGCACATAATGCTCTTAGAACCTCGTTTCGGAGCGTGTGGCTCCAAAGCTCCATTTTCAAAACATCAAAATCAATGTTTAAAGTCACAACAAGGTTTCAAGATAGAAGTCTTGATTCTCAAGCTGATAGTGTCAAAACACGATTTTGACAAACATGATGTTCTTAGAACCTCATTTCGAAGGTTGTGCCTCAAAAGCCTCATTTTTGGAGCATAAAAATTAATGTTTGGAGGCACAACAAGGTTTCAAGACACAAGTCCCAATTCCAGAGTCAGTAGCATCAAAATTCAATTTTGATGTACATCGTGCTCTTGGAACCTCATTTCAAAGCTTGTGCCTCGAAAGCCCCAGTTTCAAAGCATCAAAATTAGTGTTTTGAGGCACAACAAGGTTTCAAGATGCAAGCCCTGATTCTAGAGCCAGTAGCATCAATTTTTATGCACATTGTGCTCTTAAAACCCTGTTTTAGAAATTGTGCCTCGAAAGCCCCAGTTTTGGAGCATCAAAATCGATGTTTGGAGGCACAACAAAGTTTCAAGATGCAAGTCCTGATTCTGGAGCCGGTAGCGCCAAAATTTGATTTTGATGCACATCGTGCTCTTAGAACCTTGTTTTGGAGCTTATGCCTCAAAATCCTCAGTTGCGAAGCATCAAAATTGGTTTTTGAAGGCACAACAAACTTACAAGAAGCAAGTCCCTATTCCAGAGCCTGTAGTATCAAAACATGATTTTGATGCACATCGTGCTCTTAGAACCTCGTTTCGGAGCATGTGGCTCGAAAGCTCCTGTTTCAAAAAATCAAAATCAATGTTTAAAGGAACAACAAGGTTTCAAGACACAAGTCTTGATTCTCAAGCTGATAGCGTCAAAACACGATTTTGACAAACATGGTGTTCTCAGAATCTCATTTCGGAGGTTGTGCCTCAAAATCCTCGTTTTTGGAGCATAAAAATTAGTGTTTAGAGGCACAACAAGGTTTCAAGACACAAGTCCCAATTCCAAACTCGGCAGCGTCAAAATGCAATTTTAATGTACATCCTGCTCTTAGAACCTCATTTTGGAACTTGTGCCTTTAAAGCCCAAATTTTTTAACATCAAAATTAGTGTTTGGAGGCACAAAAAGGTTTAAAGAAGCAAGTCCCTATTCCGGAGGCTGTAGCGTCAAAATTCCATTTTGACACACATCATTCTCTTAGAAGCTCATTTTGAAGCTTGTAACTCAAAAGACCCAGTTTTGGAGTGTCAAAATCAAAGTTTGGAGGCACAAATAGGTTTCAAGATGCAAGTCCTGATTCTAGAGTCGGTAGCGTTAAAATTTGATTTTGACGCACATCGTGCTCTTAGAACCTTGTTTTAGAGCTTATGCCTCAAAATCTCTGGTTTCCAAGCATCAAAATTGGTGTTTGGAGGCACAACAAGCTTTCAAGATGCAAGTCCCTATTCCGGAGCCTGTAGTGTCAAAACTTGATTTTGATACAAATCGTGCTCTTAGAACCTCATTTTAGAGCATGTGGCTTGAAAGCTCGAGTTTCAAAACATCAAAATCAATGTTTAAAGGCACAACAAGGTTTCAAGAAAAAAGTCCCAATTCTCAAGCTGATAGCGTCAAAACACGATTTTGACAAACATGGTGTTCTTAGAACCTCATTTTGGAGGTTGTGCCTCAAAAGCCTCATTTTTGGAGCATAAAAACTAGTGTTTGGAGGCACAACAAGGTTTCAGGACACAAGTCCCAATTCCAGAGTCGGTAGCGTGTAAATGCAATTTCGATTTACATTGTCCTCTTAGAACCTCATTTCGGAGCTTGTGCCTTGAAAGCTTTGATTTTGGAACATCGAAATCAATGTTTTGAGGCACAACAAGGTTTCAAGAAGCAAGTCCCTATTTTGGAGCCTGTAGCATCAAAATTCCATTTTGTCTTAGAAGCTCATTTCGGAGCCTGTGCCTCGAAAGACCCAGTTTTCAAGCATCAAAATCAATGTTTGGAGGCAGAACAAGGTTTCAAGATGCAGGTCGCGATTTTAGAGTCAAGAGTGTCAAAATCTGATTTTGGCGCACATCGTGCTCTTAGAATCTCATTTCAAAACTTGTGCCTCGAAAGCTCTCGTTTTGGAGCATCAAAATCATTGTTTTGAGGCACAACAAGGTTTCAAGATGCAAGACCCAATTTTAGAGCCAGTAGCATCAAAATTCAATTTTGATGCACATTGTGCTCTTAGAACCCTGTTTTAGAAATTGTGCTTCAGAAGCCCCAGTTTTGGAGCATCAAAATCGATATTTGGAGGCACAACAAGCTTTCAAGACGCAAGTCCCTATTCCGGAGCCTGTAGTGTCAAAATGTGATTTTGCTGCACATCTTGCTCTTAGAACCTTGTTTCGGAGCGTGTGACTCGAAAGCTCCAGTTTCAAAACATCAAAATCAATGTTTAAAGGCACAACAAGGTTTCAAGACACAAGTACCGATTCTCAAGCTGATAGCGTCAAAACATGATTTTGACAAACATGGTGTTCTTATAACCTCATTTCAGAGGTTGTGCCTCAAAAGCCTCGTTTTTGGAGCATAAAAATTAGTGTTTGGAGGCAAAAAAAGGTTTCAAGACACAAGTCCCAATTCAAGAGTCGGTAGCATGAAAATGCAATTTTGACGTACATCGTACTCTTAGAACCTCATTTATGAGCTTGTGGCTTGAAAGCCTTGATTTTGGAACATAGAAATCGTTGTTTGGAGGCACAACATGGTTTCAAGATGCAAATCCCGATTCTCATACTGGTAGCATCAAAATTTGATTTTGATGCCCATCGTTCTCTTAGAACCTTG
This sequence comes from Cryptomeria japonica, assembly GCF_030272615.1. Lineage (NCBI taxonomy): Eukaryota > Viridiplantae > Streptophyta > Pinopsida > Cupressales > Cupressaceae > Cryptomeria > Cryptomeria japonica. The sequence continues at coordinate 338,936,759 of NC_081412.1, forward strand.
TTTCGAAGCTTGCACCTTGAACGCCCCGATTTCAAAACATCAAAATTGGTGTTTGGAGGCACAAGAACGTTTCAAGACGCAAGTCCCGATTCCAGAGCCGGTAGTGTCAAAATACGATTTTGAGGCACATGAACCTTATTTTGGAGCTTGTCCCCAGAAAGCCTTGGTTTGAGAGCATCAAAATTGGTGTTTCGAGGCACAAGGTTGCAAGATGCAAGTCACGATTTCGGAGCTGGTAGTCTCAAAACATCATTTTGACGCACATGGTGCTCTTAGAGCTTTGTTTGTGGAGCTTATGCCTCAAAAGCCCCGATTTTGAAAATCGAAATCAGTGTTTGGAGGCACAACAAGGTTTCAAGAAGCAAGTCCCGTTTTCTCATTCTCTTAGAAGTTCATTTCGGAGCCTGTGCCTCGAAAGACCCAGTTTTGGAGCATCAAAATCAATGTTTGGAAGCACAACAAGATTTCAAGATGCAAGTCCCGATTCTAGAGTCAATAGCATCAAAATCTGATTTTGGTGCAGACCGTGCTCTTAGAACCTCATTGCGTAGCTTGTGCCTCGAAATCCCCAGTTTTGGAGCTACAAAATCAGTTTTTTTTGGCACTACAAGGTTTCAAGATGCAAGCCCCGATTATAGAGCCAATAGCATCAAAATTCAATTTTGATGCACATTGTCGTCTTAGAACCCTGTTTTAGAAATTGTGCCTCAAAAGCCCCAGTTTTGGAGCATCAAAATCGACGTTTGAAGGCACAACAAGGTTTCAAGATGCAAGTCCTGATTTTGGAGCCGACAGCGTCAAAATTTGATTTTGATGCACATCATGCTCTTAGAACCTTGTTTTGGAGCTTATGCCTCAGAATCTTTGGTTTCAAATCACCAAAATTGGTGTTTGGAGGCACAATAATCTTTCAAGATGCAAGTCCCTATTCTAGAGCCTGTAGTGTCAAAACATGATTTTGATGGACATCGTGCTCTTAGAACCTCGTTTCGGAGCGTGTGGCTCAAAAGCTCCAGTTTCAAAACATCAAAACCAATGTTTAAAGGAACAACATGGTTTCTAGACACATGTCCCGATTCTCAAGATGATAGCATCAAAACATGATTTTGACAAACATGGTGTTCTTAGAAGCTCATTTCAGAGGTTGTGTCTCAAATGCCTCACTTTTGGAGCATAAAAATTAGTTTTTGGAGGCACAACAAGGTTTCGAGACACAAGTCGCAATTCCAGAGTCGGTAGCGTCAAAACGCAATTTTTGATGTACATCATGCTCTGAGAACCTCATTTTGGCGCTTGTGCCTTGAAAGCCCTGATTTTGGAACATGAAAATCAATGTTTGGAGGCACAACAAGATTTCAAGATGCAAGTCCTGATTCCCATACTGCTAGAATGAAAATTCAATTTTGATGCACATCGTTCTCTTAGAACATTGTTTCGAAGCTTGCACCTCGAACGCCCCGGTTTCAGAACGCCAAGGTTTCAAGATGCAAGTCCCGATTCGAGAGCCGGTAGTGTCAAAATAAGATTTTGAAGCACACTGTGCTCTTAGAACCTTATTCCGGAGCTTGTCCCTTGAAAGCCCCGATTTGAGAGCATCAAAATTATTGTTCGGAGGCCCAAGGTGTTCGAAATCCCCAATTTTGAAACATTGAAATAGGGGTTTGGAGGCACAACAAGGTTTCAGGAAGCAAGTCCCTTTTTCGGAGCTTATAGTGTCAAAATTCCATTTTGACGCACATCATTATCTTAGAATCTAATTTCAGAGCCTGTGCCTCAAAAGACCTAGTTTTGGATCATCAAAATCAATGTTCGGAGGCACAACAAGGTTTCAAGATGCAAGTCCCGATTCTAGAGTCAATAGCGTCAAAATCTGATTTTGGCTCACATCGTGCTCTTAGAACCTCATTTCAAAGCTTGTGCCCCGAAAGCGCCAGTTTCAAAGCATCAAAATCAGTGTTTTTTGGCACAAGAAGGTTTTAAGATGCAAGCCCCGATTCTAGAGCCAGTAGCATCAAAATTCAATTTTGATGCACATTGTGCTTTTAGAACCCTATTCTAGAAATTGTGCCTCAAAAGCCCCAGTTTTGGAACATCAAAATTGATGTTTGGAGGCACAACAAGGTTTCAAGATGCAAGTCTTGATTCTAGAGCTAGTAGCATCAAAATTTGATTTTGATGCACATCGTGCCCTTAGAATCTTATTTTGGAGCTTATGCCTCAAAATATTTGGTTTCGAAGCATCAAAATTGGTGTTTGGAGGCACAACAAGCTTTCAAGACGCAAGTCCCTATTCCGGAGCCTGTAGTGTCAAAACATGATTTTGATGCACATCGTGTTGTTAGAACCCCGTTTCGAAACGTGTGGCTCGAAAGCTCCAGTTTCAAAACATCAAAATCAATGTTTAAAGGCACAACAAGGTTTCTAGACACAAATCCCTATTCTCAAGCTGATTGCGTCAAAAGATGATTTTGACAAACATGGTGTTCTTAGATCCTCATTTCGGAGGTTGTACCTCAAATGCCTCATTTTTGGAGAATAAAAAATAGTGTTTGGAGGCACAACAAGGTTTCAAGACACAAGTCCCAATTCCAGAGTTGGTAGAGTCAAAACACAATTTTGATGTACATCGTGCTCTTAGCTCATTTCGGATCTTGTGCCTTGAAAGCCCTAATTTTGGAAGCACAACAAGGGTTCAACAAGAAAGTCACGATTCTAGAGTCAATAGTGTCAAAATCATTTTTTGGCATATATCGTGCTCTTAGAACCTTATTTCGAAGCTTGTGCCTTGAAAACCTTGGTTTCGGAGCATCCAAATCAGTTTTTTGAGGCACAACAATGTTTTAAGATGCAAGCCCGGATTCTTGTGCCACTAGTATCAAATTTTAATTTTGATGCACATTGTGCTCTTAGAACCCTGATTTAGAAATTGTGCCTCAAAAGCCCCAGTTTTGGAGCATCAAAATTGATGTTTGGAAGCACAACAAGATTTCAAGACGCAAGTATTGATTCAAGAGCCGACAACGTCAAAATTTGATTTTGACGCACATCATGCTCTTAGAACCTTGTTTTGGAGCTTATGCCTCAAAATCTTCGGTTTTGAAGTGTCAAAATTGGTGTTTGGAGGCACAACAAGCTTTCCAGACGCAAGTCGCTATTCCGGAGCCTGTAGTGTCAAAACATGATTTTGATGCAAATCATGCTCTTAGAACCTCGTTTCGGAGCGTGTGGCTCGAAAACTCAAGTTTCAAAACATCAAAATCAATGTTTAAAGGCACAACAAGGTTTCATGACACAAGTCTCTATTCTCAAGCTGATAGCGTCAAACACGATTTTGACAAAACATTGTGTTCTTAGAACCTCCTTTCAGAGGTTGTGCCTCAAAAGCCTCATTTTTGGAGCATAAAAATTAGTGTTTGGAGGGACAACAAGGTTTCAAGACACAAGTCCCAATTGCAAAGTCGGTAGCATCAAAACGCAATTTTTATAAACATAATGCTCTTAGAACCTCATTTTGGAGCATCAAAATTAATATTTGGAGGCACAACCAGGTTTCAAGATTCAAGTCTCGATTCTAGTGTCAACAGCATCAAAATTTGATTTTGGCGCACATCGTGCTCTTGGAACCTCATTTCGAAGCTTGTGCCTCAAAAGCCCTGGTTTCGGAGCATCAAAATTAGTATTTTGAGGCACAACAAGGTTTCAAGATGCAAGCCTTGATTTTAGAGCTAGTAGCATCAAAATTCAATATTGATGCACGCTGTGCTCTTAGAACCCTGTTTTAGAAATTGTGCCCCTAAAGCCCCAGTTTTGGAGCATCAAAATCGATGTTTGGAGGCGCAACAAAGTTTCAAGATGCAAGTCCTGATTCTGGAGCCAGTAGCATCAAAATTTGATTTTTGATGCACATCGTGCTCTTAAAACCTTGTTTTGGAGCTTATGCCTCAAAATCTTCGGTTGCGAAGCATCAGAATTTGTTTTTGGAGGAACAAGAAACTTACAAGACACAAGTCCCTATTCCAGAGCCTGTAGTATCAAAACATGATTTTGATACACATCGTACTCTTAGAACCTCGTTTCGGAGCATGTGGCTCGAAAGCTCCAGTTTCAAAACATCAAAATCAATGTTTAAAGGAACAACAAGGTTTCAAGACACAAGTCCCGATTCTCAAGCTGATAGCGTCAAAACACGATTTTGATAAACATGGTTTTTTAGAATCTCATTTCGTAGGTTGTGCCTGAAAATCCTCATTTTTGGAGCATAAAAATTAGTGTTTAGAGCCACAACAAGGTTTCAAGACACAAGTCCCAATTCCAGACTCGGCAGTGTCAAAATGCAATTTTGATGTACACCGTGCTCTTAGAACCTCATTTCGGAGCTTGTGCCTTTAAAGCATTTATTTTGGAACATCAAAATTAGTGTTTGGAGGCACAACAAGGTTTAAAGAAGCAAGTCCCTATTCTGGAGCCTGTAGCATCAAAATTCCATTTTGACACACATAATTCCTTTAGAAGCTCATTTTCAAGCTTGCGCCTCAAAAGACCCAGTTTTGGAGAGTCAAAATCAATGTTTGGAGGCAAAAATAGGTTTCAAGATGCAAGTCCTGATTTTAGAGCCGGTAGCATCAAAATTTGATTTTGACACACATCGTGCTCTTAGAACCTTGTTTTAGAGCATATGCCTCAAAATCTTTGGTTTCGAAGCATCGAAATTGGTGTTTGGAAGCACAACAAGCTTTTAATATGCAAATCCCTATTCTGGAGCCTATAGTGTCAAAACTTGATTTTGATGCACATCGTGCTCTGAGAACCTTATTTTGGAGTGTGTGGCTTGAAAGCTCGAGTTTAAAAACATCAAAGTAAATGTTTAAAGGCACAACAAGGTTTCAAAACACAAGTCCCAATTCTCAAGCTGATAGTGTCAAAACACGATTTTGACAAACATGGTGTTCTTAGAACCTCATTTTGGAGGTTGTGCCTCAAAAGCCTTATTTTTGGAGCATAAAAATTAGTGTTTGGAGGCACAACAAGGTTTCAGGACACAAGTCCCAATTCCAGAGTCGGTAGCATCCGAATGCAATTTTGATGTACATTGTCCTCTTAGAACCTCATTTTGGAGCTTGTGCGTTGAAAGCCCCGATTTTGGAACATCAAAATCAATGTTTTGAGGCACAACAAGGTTTCAAGAAGCAAGTCCCTATTTCGGAGCTTGTAGCATCAAAATTCCATTTTGACACACATCATTCTCTTAGAAGCTCATTTCAAAGCCTGTGCCTTGAAAGACCCAGTTTTCAAGCATCAAAATCAATGTTTGGAGGCAGAACAAGGTTTCAAGATGCAAGTCCCGATTCTAGAGTCAAGAGCGTCAAAATCTGATTTTGGCGCACATCATGCTCTTAGAATCTCATTTCAAAACTTGTGCCTCAAAAGCTCTGGTTTTGGAGCATCAAAATCATTGTTTTGAGGCACAACAAGGTTTCAAGATGCAAGACCCGATTTTAGAGCCAGTAGCATCAAAATTCAATTTTGATGCACATTGTGCTCTTAGAACCCTGTTTTAGAAATTGTGCTTCAAAAGCCCCAGTTTTGGAGCATCAAAATTGATATTTGGAGGCACAACAAACTTTCAAGATGCAAGTCCCTATTCCGGAGCCTGTAGTGTCAAAACGTGATTTTGCTGCACATCGTGCTTTTAGAACCTCGTTTCGGAGCGTGTGACTCGAAAGCTCGAGTTTCAAAACATCAAAATCAATTTACAGTCACAACAAGGTTTCGAGACACAAGTATCGATTCTCAAGCTGATAGCGTCAAAGCATGATTTTGACAAACATGGTGTTTTTAGAACCTCATTTCGGAGGTTGTGCCTCAAAAGTTTTTTTTTAGGAGCATAAAAATTAGTGTTTGGAGGCACAACAAGGTTTCAAGACACAAGTCACCATTCCAAAGTCGGTAGCATCAAAACGCAATTTTGAAGTACATCGTGCTCTTAGAACCTCATTTCGAAGCTTGCACCTCGAACGCCCTGGTTTCGGAATATAAAAATTGGTGTTTGGAGGCACAACAAGGTTTGAAGACGCAATTCCCGATTCCAGAACGGGTAGTGTCAAAATGCGATTTTGAAACACATTGTGCTCTTAGAACCTTATTTACCAGCTTGTCCCTCAAAAACATCAGTTTGAGAGCATCAAAATTGTTGTTTGGAGGCACAAGGTTGCAAGACGCAAGTTGCGATTTCGGAGCCGGTAGCGTCAAAATGTGATTTTGACGCACATGGTTCTCTTAGAGCCTCGTTTGTGGAGCTTGTGCCTCGAAAGCCCTGATTTGAAACATCGAAATCAGTGTTTGGAGGCACGACAAGGTTTCAAGAAGCAAGTCCCTTTTCTCGAGCCTGTAGTGTCAAAAATCCATTTTGGCGCACATCGTTCTCTTAGAAGCTCATTTCGGAGCCTGTGCCTTGAAAGACCTAGTTTTGGAGCATCAAAATCAATATTTGGAGGCACAACAAGGTTTCAAGATGCAAGTCCCGATTCTAAAGTCAATAGCGTCAAAATCTGATTTTACCACACATCGTGCTCTTAGAACCTCATTGCGAAGCTTGTGCCTCGAAAGCCCCGGTTTGGGAGCATCAAATTCAGTAGTTTTTGGCACAACAAGGTTTCAAGATGCAAGCCCCGATTCTAGAGCTAGTAGCATCAAAATTCAATTTTGATGCACATTGTGCTCTTAGAACCCTATTTTAGAAATTGTGCCTCAAAAGCCCCAGTTTTGGAGCATCAAAATCGATGTTTGGAGGCACAACAAGGTTTCAAGACACAAGTCCCAATTCAAGAGTCAGTAGCATCAAAACGCAATTTTGATTTACATCGTGCTCTTAAAACCTCATTTCAGAGCTTGTGCCTTGAAAGCCCTGATTTTGGGGAACATCAAAATCAATGTTTTGAGGCACAACAAGGTTTCAAGATGCAAGTTCCGATTCTAGAGTCAATAGATTTTGGCGCATCATTCTCTAAGAATATCATTTTGAAGCGTGTGCCTCGAAAGCCCTGGTTTTTTAGCATTAAAATCAGTGTTTTGAGGCACAACAAGGTTTCAAGATGCAAGACCTGATTCTAGCGCTAGAAGCATGATAATTCAATTTTGATGCATATTGTGCTCTTAGAACCCTGTTTTAGAAATTGTGCCTCAATAGCCCTAGTTTTGGAGCATCAAAATTGATGTTTGGAGGCACAACAAGGTTTCAAGAGGCAAGTCCTGATTTTGGAGCCTGTAGTGTTAAAGTTTGATTTTGACGCACATCGTGCTCTTAAAACCTTGTTGTGGAGCTTATGCCTCAAAAACTTAGTCCCTATTTCAGAGCCTGTAGTGTCAAAATGCGATTTTGATGCACATCGTTCTCTTAGAACCTCGTTTTAGAGCGTGTGGCTTGAAAGCTCTAGTTTCAAAACATCAAAATCAATGTTTAAAGGCACAACAAGGTTTCACGACACAAGTCCTGATTCTCAAGCTGATAGTGTCAAAACATTATTTTGACAAACATAGTGTTCTTAGAACCTCATTTCGGAGGTTGTGCCTCAAAAGTCTCATTTTTGGAAAATAAAAGTTAGTGTTTCGAGGCACAACAAGGTTTCAAGACACAAGTCCCAATTCTAGAGTCGGTAGCATTGAAATGCAATTTTGATGTACATCATGCTCTTAGAAATTCATTTCAGCTTGTGCCTTGAATGTCCTGATTTGGGAACATCAAAATCAATGTTTTGAGGCACACCAGGGTTTCAAGAAGCAAGTCCCTATTTCGGAGCCTGTGCTTTTAGAACCTCATTTCGAAGCTTGTGCCTTGAAAGCCCCGGTTTTGGAGGATCAAAATCAGTGTTTTGAGGCACAACAAGTTTTCAAGATGCAAGCCCCGATTCTAGAGCATCAAAATTGATGTTTGGAGTCACAACAAGGTTTCAAGATGCAAGTCCTGATTCTGGAGCCGATAGCGTCAAAATTTAATTTTGATGCACATCGGGCTCTTAGAACCTTGTTTTGGAGCTTATGCCTCAAAATCTTCGGTATCGAAGCATCAAAATTGGTTTTTGGAGGCACAACAAGCTTACAAGACGCAAGTCCCTATTCTAGAGCCTGTCGTATCAACACATGATTTTGATGCACATTGTGTTCTTAGAACCTCTTTTTGGAGCGTGTGGCTCGAAAGATCCAGTTTCAAAACATCAAAATCAATGTTTAAAGTCACAACAAGGTCTCAAACGCAAGTCCCGATTCTCTAGCGGATAGCGTCAAGTCCCGATTCTCTAGCGGATAGCGTCAAAACACGATTTTGACAAACATGGTGTTCTTATAACCTCATTTCGGAGGTTGTGCCTCAAAAGCCTCATTTTTGGAGCATAAAAATTAGTGTTTGGAGGTAGAACAAGGTTTCAAGACAAAAGTCCCAATTCAAGAGTCGGTAGTGTCAAAACGCAATTTTGATGTACATCATGCTCTTAGAACCTCATTTCTGAGCTTGTGGCTTGAAAGCCTTGATTTTGCAACATAGAAATCATTGTTTCGAGGCACAACATGGTTTCAAGATGCAAATCCTGATTCTCGTACTCGTAGCATCAAAATTTGATTTTGATGCACATCGTTCTCTTAAAACCTTGTTTCAAAGCTTGCACCTTGAACGCCCCGGTTTCAAAACATCAAAATTGGTGTTTGGAGGCACAAGAAGGTTTCAAGATGCAAGTCCCGATTCCAGAGCCGATAGTGTCAAAATACGATTTTGAAGCACATTGTGCTCTTAGAACCTTATTTCGGAGCTTGTCCCCAGAAAGCCCCGGTTTGAGAGCATCAAAATTGGTGTTTGGAGACACAAGGTTGCAAGACGCAAGTCGTGATTTCGGAGCTAGTAGCGTCAAAACGTCATTTTGACGCACATGGTGCTCTCAGAGCCCTGTTTGCGGAGCTTATGCCTCGAAAGCCCCAATTTTGAAAATCGAAATCAGTGTTTGGAGGCACAACAAGGTTTCAAGAAGCAAGTCCCTTTTCCGGAGCCTGTAGTGTCAAAATTCCATTTTGACGCACATCATTCTCTTAGAAATCCATTTCGGAGCATGTGCCTCGAAAGACCCATTTTTGGAGCATCAAAATCAATGTTTGTAAGCACAACAAGATTTCAAGATGCAAGTCCCGATTCTAGAGTCAATAGCGTCAAAATCTGATTTTGGTGCAGATCGTGCTCTTAGAACCTCATTGCGTAGCTTGTGCCTCGAAATCCCCTGTTTTGGAGCTTCAAAATCAGTTTTTTTTTTCACTACAAGGTTTCAAGATGCAAGCCATGATTCTAGAGCCAGTAGCATCAAAATTTAATTTTGAACATTGTGCTCTTAAAACCCTGTTTTAGAAATTGTGCCTCAAAAGCCCCAGTTTTGGAGCATCAAAATCGATGTTTGAAGTCACAACAAGGTTTCAAGATGCAAGTCTTGATTCTGGAGCCAGCAGCATTAAAATTTGATTTTGATGCACATCATACTCTTAGAACCTTGTTTTGGAGCTTATGCCTCAGAAGCTTTAGTTTGAAAGCATCAAAATTGGTGTTTGGAGGCACAACAAGCTTTCAAGATGCAATTCCCTATTCCGGAGCCTGTAGTGTCAAAACATCATTTTGATGCACATCATGGTTTTAGAACCTTGTTTCGGAGCGTGTTGCTCGAAAGCTCCAGTTTCAAAACATCAAAACCAATGTTTAAAGGAACAACAAGGTTTCTAGACACAAGTCCCAATTCTCAAGATGATAGCATCAAAACACGATTTTGACAAACATGGTGTTCTTAGAACCTCATTTCGGAGGTTGTGCCTCAAATACCTCATTTTTGGAGCATAAAAATTAGTTTTTGGAGGCACAAAAAAGGTTTCGAGACACAAGTCAGAATTCCAGAGTTGCTAGCGTCAAAATGCAATTTTTGATGTACATTGTGCTCTTAGAACCTCATTTCGGCGCTTGTGCCTTGAAAGCCCTGATTTTGGAACATGAAAATCAATGTTTGGAGGCACAACAAGATTTCAAGATGCAAGTCCCTATTCCCATATTGCTAGCATCAAAATTCAATTTTGATGCACATCGTTCTGTTAGAACCATGTTTCGAAGCTTGTACCTCGAACGCCCCGGTTTCGGAACATCAAAATTGGTGTTTGAAGGCACAACAAGGTTTCAAGATGCAAGTCCCGATTCCAGAGCGGGTTGTGTCAAAATAAGATTTTGAAGTACACCATGCTCTTAGAACCTTATTTCGCAGCTAGTCCCTCGAAAGCTCCGGTTTGAGAGTATCAAAATTGGTGTTTGGATGCACAAGGTGTTCACAACAAGGTTTCAAGAAGCGAGTCCCTTTTCCGGAGCCTGTAGTGTCAAAATTCCATTTTGACGCACATCATTATCTTAGAAGCTCATTTCAAAGCCTGTGCCAAGAAAGACCCAGTTTTGGATCATCAAAATCAATGTTCGGAGGCACAACAAGGTTTCAAGATGCAAGTCTTGATTCTAGAGTCAATTGCGTCAAAATCTGATTTTGGCTCACATCGTGCTCTTAGAACTCATTTTGAAGCTTGTGCCCAAAAAGTGTCAGTTTCAGAGCATCAAAATCAGTGTTTTTTGGCACAACAAGGTTTCAAGATGCACCCCGATTTTAGAGCCAGTAGCATCGAAATTCAATTTTGATGCACATTGTGCTTTTAGAACCCTATTTTAGAAATTGTACCTCAAAAGCCCCAGTTTTGGAACATCAAAATCGATGTTTGGAGGCACAACAAGGTTTCAAGATGCAATTCTTGATTCTAGAGCCAGTAGCATGAAAATTTGATTTTGACGCACATCGTGCCCTTAGAACCTTGTTTTGGAGCTTATGCCTCAAAATATTTGGTTTCCAAGCATCAAAATTGGTGTTTGGAGGCACAACAAGCTTTCAAGATGCAAGTCCCTATTCCGGAGCCTGTAGTGTCAAAACATGATTTTGATGCACATTGTGTTGTTAGAACCCTGTTTCGAAACGTGTGGCTCGAAAGCTCCAGTTTCAAAACATCAAAATCAATTTTTAAAGGCACAACAAGGTTTCTAGACACAAATCTCGATTCTCAAGCTGTTACCGTCAAAACACAATTTTGACAAACATGGTGTTCTTAGAACCTCATTTCAAAGGTTGTGCCTCAAAAGCCTAATTTTTTGAGCATAAAAATTAGTGTTTGGAGGCACAGCAAGGTTTCAAGACACAAGTCCCAATTCCAGAGTTGGTAGCATCAAAACACAATTTTGATGTACATCGTGCTCTTAGCTCATTTCGGAGCTTGTGCCTTGAAAGCCCTAATTTTGGAACATGAAAATGAGTGTTTGGAAGCACAACAAGGTTTCAAGAAGCAAGTCTTGATTCTAGAGTCAAAATTTGCTTTTGAAGCACATGATGCTCTTAGAACCTTATTTTGGAGCTTATGCCTCAAAATCTTAGAACACGATTTTGACAAACATGGTATTCTTAGAACCTCATTTCGGAGGTTGTGACTCAAAAGCCTCCTTTTTGGAGCATAAAAATTAGTGTTTGGACGCACAACAAGGTTTCAAGTCACAAATCCCAATTCTAGAGTCGGTAGCGTCAAAATGCAATTTTGAAGTACATTCCAGAGCTTGTGCCTTGAAAGCCCTGATTTTGGAACATAAAATCAGTGTTTGGAGGCACAACAAGGTTTCAAGACGCAAGTCCTGATTCTAGAGTCAATAGCATCAAAATCTGATTTTGGCGCACATCGTGTTCTTAGAACCTCATTCGAAGCTTGTGCCTCAAAAGCCCCGTTTTCAGAGCATCAAAATCAATGTTTTGAGGTACAACAAGGTTTCAAGATACAAGCTCCGATTCTAGAGCCAGTAGCATCAAAATTCAATTTTGATGCATATTGTGCTCTTAGAACCCCTTTTTAGAAATTCTATCTCAAAAGTCCCAGTTTTTGAGCATCAAAATCGATGTTTGGAAGCACAACAAGGCTTCAAGAGGCAAGTCCCGATTCTAGAGCCCGTAACATCAAATTTTGATTTTGACACACATCGTGCTCTTAGAACCTTGCTTTGGAGCTTATGCCTCAAAATTTTTAGTTTTGAAGCATCAAAATTGGTGTTTGGAGGTAGAAGTAGATTTCAAGACGCAAGTCCCTATTTCGGAGCCTGTAGTGTCAAAACGTTATTTTGATGCCTATCGTGCTCTTAGAACCTCGTTTCAGAGCATGTGGCTTGAAAGCTCCAGTTACAAAATATCAAAATAAATGTTTAAAGGCACAACAAGGTTTCAAGATGCAATTCCCGTTTCTCAAGCTGATAGCATCAAAACACCATTTTGACAAACATGGTTGTGCCTCAAAAGCCTCCTTTTTTGGAGCATAAAAATTAGTGTTTGGAGGCACAACAATGTTTCAAGTTACAAGTCCCAATTCTAGAGTTGGTACCATCAAAACGTAATTTTAATTTACATCATGCTCTTAGAACCTCATTTCGGAGCTTGTGCTTTGAAAGCTATGATTTTGAGGCACAACAAGGTTTCAATGATGCAAGTCCCGATTCTAGAGTCAATAGCGTCAAAATCTGATTTTTGCGCACATCGTGCTCTTAGCATTTCAAAGCTCGTGCCTTGAAAGCCCCAGTTTGGGAGCATCAAAATCATTGTTTTGAGGCACAACAAGGTTTCAAGATGCAAGCCCCGTTTATAGAGCCAGTATCATCAAAATTCAATTTTGATGCACATTGTGCTCTTAGAACCCTATTTTAGAAATTGTGCTTCAAAAGCCCCAATTTTGGAGCATCAAAATCGATGTTTGGAGGCAGAACAAGGTTTCAAGATGCAAGTCCTGATTCTACAGTCAATAGCGTCAAAATCTGATTTTGGTGCACATTATGCTCTTAGAACCTCATTTTGAAGCTTGTGCCTGAAAAGCTCCGAATTCAGAGCATCAAAATCAGTGTTTTGAGGCACAACAAGGTTTCAAGATGCAAGCTCTGATTTTAGAGCCAGTAGCATCAAAATTCAATTTTGATGCACATTGTGCTCTTAGACCCCTATTTTAGAAATTGTGCCTCAAAAGCCACAGTTTTGGAGCATCAAAATCGATGTTTGGTGGCACAACAAGGTTTAAAGATGCAAGTCTTACTTCTGGAGCCGGTAGCGTCAAAATTTGATTTTGACGCACATTGTTCTCTTAGAACCTTGTTTCGGAGCTTATGCCTCAAAATCTTCGGTTTCGAAGCATCAAAATTGGTGTTTGGAGGCATAAGAAGCTTTCAAGACGCAAGTCCCTATTCCAGAGCCTGTAGTGTCAAAACATGATTTTGATGCACATCATGCTCTTAGAACCTCATTTCACAGTGTGTCGCTCAAAAGCTCCAGTTTCAAAACATCAAAATCAATGTTTAAAGGCTCAAGTCTCAATTATCAAGCTGATAGCATCAAAACACGATTTTGACAAACATGGTGTTCTTAGAACCTTATTTTGGAGGTTGTCCCTCAAAAGCCTCATTTTTAGAGCATAAAAATTAGTGTTTGGAGGCACAACAAGGTTTCAGGACACAAGTCCCAATTCCATAGTCGGTAGCGTCAAAATTCAATTTTGATGTACATCATGCTCTTAGAACGTCATTTTAGAGCTTGTGCCTTGAAATCCCCGATTGTAGAGCCAGTAGCATCAAAATTCAATTTTGATTCACATTGTGCTCTTAGAACCCTATTTTAGAAATTGTGCCTCAAAGCCCAAGTTTTAGAGCATCAAAATTGATGTTTGGAGGCACAACAAGGTTTCAAGAAACAAGTCCTAATTCCTGAGTCGGTAGCGTCAAAACGCAATTTTGATGTACATTGTGTTCTTAAAACCTCATTTCAGAGCTTGTGCCTTGAAAGCCCTGATTTTGGAAAATCAAAATCAATGTTTTGAGACACAACAAGGTTTCAAGAAGCAAGTCCCAATTCGAGAGCCTAATGCATCAAAAATCCATTTTGATGCACATCATTCTCTCAGAAGCTCATTTCGGAGCTTGTGCCTTGAAAGACCCATAGTCAAAATCTGATTTTGGCGCACATCGTGCTCTTAGAATCTCATTTCGAAGCTTTTGCCTTGAAAGCCCTGACTTTTGAGACACAACAAGCTTTCAAGATGCAAGTCCCTATTCTAGAGCCTCTAGTGTCAAAACATGATTTTGATGCACATCGTGCTCTTAGAAGCTCATTTCGGAGCTTGTGGATCGAAAGCTCCAGTTTCAAAACATCAAAATCAATGTTAAAAGGCACAACAAGGTTTCACGACAAAAGTCCCGATTCTCAAGCTGATAGCGTGAAAACACGATTTTGACAACACATGGCGTTCTTAGAACCTCATTTCGGAGGTTGTGCCTCAAAAGCCTCATTTTTGGAGCTTAAAAATTAGTGTTTGGAGGCACAACAAGGATTCAAGACACAAGTCCCAATTCCAAAGTTGGTAGCGTCAAAACATAATTTTGATGTACATCATGCTCTTAGAACCTCATTTTGGAGCTTGTTCCTTGAAAGCCTTGATTTTGGAGCACATCGTGCTCTTAGAACCTCATTTCAAAGCCTGCGCCTCGAAAGCCTTGGTTTCGGAGCATCAAAATCAGTATTTTTTGGCACAAGGTTTCAAGATGCAAGCCCTGATTCTGGAGCCGGTAGCGTCAAATTTTGATTTTGATGCACATTGTGCTATTAGAACCTTGTTTTGGAGCTTATGCCTCAAAATCATTGGTTTTGAAGCATCAAAATTGGTGTTTGGAGGCACAACATGCTTTCAAGACGGAAGTCCCTATTTCAAAGCATTTAGTGTCAAAACATGATTTTAATGCACATCGTGCTCTTAAAACCTCATTTTGGAGAGCGTGTGGCTTGAAAGCTCCAGTTTGAAAACATCAAAATCAATCTTTAAAGGCACAACAAAGTTTCATGACACAAGTCCCGATTCTCAAGCTGATAGCGTCAAAATAGTATTTTGACAAACATGGTGTTCTTGGAAGCTCATTTCGGACATTGCGCCTCAAAAGCCTCGCTTTTGGAGCATAAAAATTAGTGTTTGAAGGCACAAAAGGGTTTCAAGACACAAGTCCTAGTTCCAGAGTTGGTAGCGTCAAGATGCAATTTTGATGTACATCATGCTCTTAAAACCTCATTTCGGAGCTTGTGCCTTGAAAGCCCTGATTTTGGCAGATCAAAATCAATGTTTTGAAGCACAATAAGGTTTCAAGAGGCAAGTCCCTATTTCGGAGCCTGTAGCATCAAAATTCCATTTTTATGCACATCATTCTCTTAGAAGCTCATTCCGGAGCTTGTACTTGGAAAGATCCAGATTTGGAGCGTCAAAATCAATGTTTGGAGGCACAACAAGGTTTCAAAATTTGATTTTGGTGCACATCGTGCTCTTAGAACCTCATTTCGAAGCTTGTGCCTTAAAAGCCCCGGTTTCGGAGCATCAAAATTAGTGTTTTGCGGCACAACAAGGTTTCAAGATGCAAGCCTCGATTTTAGAGCTAGTAGCATCAAAATTCAATTTTGATGCAAATTGTGCTCTTAGAACCCTGGTTTAGAAATTGTGCTCTTAGAACAAGGTTTCAAGATGCAAGTCCTGATTCAGGAGCTGGTAGCATCAAAATTTTATTTTGACGCACATAGTGGTCTTACAACCTTGTTTTGATGCTTATGCCTCAAAATCTTTGGTTTCGAAGCATCAAAATTGGTGTTTGGAGGCACAACAAGCTTTCAAGACGCAAGTCCCTATTCTAGAGCCTGTAGTGTCAAAACGTGATTTTGATTCACATCATGCTCTTAGAACCTCATTCTGGAGGTTGTGCCTCAAAAGCCTCATTTTTTGAGCATAAAAATTAGTGTTTGGAGGCACAACAAGGTTTCAAGAAACAAGTCCCAATTCAGAGTCGGTAGCATCAAAACATAATTTTGATGTACAACATGCTCTTAGAACCTCATTTCGGAACTTGTGCTCTTAGAACCTCATTTCAGAGCTTGTGCTCTTTAAACCTCCTTTCAAAGCTTGTGCCTCAAAACCCAGTTTTGGAGTTTCAAAATCAGTGTTTGCACAACAAGGTTTCAAGATTCAAGCCCCGATTCTAGAGCCAGTAGCATCGAAATTCAATTTTGATACATATTGTGCTCTTTGAACCCTATTTTAGATATTGTGCCTCGAAAGCCCCAACTTTGAAGCATCAAAATCGATGTTTGGAGGGACAATAAGGTTTCAAGATGCAAGTCCTGATTCTTGAGCCGGTAGCATCAAAATTTCATTTTGATGCACATCGTGCTCTTAGAACCTTGTTTTGGAGCTTATGCCTCAAAATCATCAGTTTCGAAGCATCAAAATTGCTATTTGGAGGCACAACAAGCTTTCAAGACGCAAGTCCCTATTCCGGAGGCTGCCTTGGCAAAACGTGATTTTGATGCTTATTGTGCTCTTAGAACCTCGTTTCAGAGCATGTGGCTTGAAAGCTTCAGTTTTGAAACATCAAAATCAATGTTTCAAGACACAAGTCCTGCTTCTCAAGCTAATAGTGTCAAAACATGAGTTTGACAAACATGGTGTTCTTAGAACCTCATTTTGGAGATTGTGCCTCAAAAGCCTCCTTTTTGGAGCATAAAAATCAATGTTTGGAGGCACGACAAGGTTTCAAGACACAAGTCCCAATTCCAGAGTTTGAAGGCACAACAAGGTTTCAAGAAGCGAGTCCCTATTCTGGAGCCTGTAGCGTCAAAATTTCATTTTGATGCACATCATTCTCTTAGAAGCTCATTTCGGAGCTTGTGCCTCAAAAGAGCAAGTTTTGGAGCGTCAAAATCAACGTTTGGAGGCACAACAAGGTTTCAAGATGCAAGTCCCGATTCTAGAGTCAAGAGCGTCAAAATCTGATTTTGGCGTACATCATGCTTTTAAAACCTCATTCCGAAGCTTCTGCCTCAAAAGCACTAGTTTCGGAGCATCAAAATCAGTGTTTTGAGGCACAACAAGGTTTCAAGATGCAAGCCCTGATTCTAGAGCTAGTAGCATCAAAATTCAATTTTGATGAACATTGTGATCTTAGAACCCTGTTTTAGAAATTGTACCTCAAAAGCCCTAGTTTTGGAGCATCAAAATCGATGTTTGGAGGCACAACAAGGTCTCAAGATGCAAGTCTTGATTCTGGAACAAGTAGCGTCAAAATTTGATTTTGATACACATAGTGCTCTTAGAACCTTGTTGTGGAGTTTATGCGTCAAAATCGTCGATTTCGTAGCATCAAAATTGGTGTTAGGAAGCAGAACAAGCTTTCAAAACGCAAGTCCCTATTCTAGAGCCTGTAATGTCAAAGCATTATTTTGATGCACGTCGTGCTCTTAGAACTTCGTTTTCAAAATCATTGTTTTGAGGCACAACAAGGTTTCAAGATGCAAGACCCTATTCTAGAGCCAGTAGCATCAAAATTCAATTTTGATGCATATTGTGCTCTTAGAACCCTGCTTTAGAAATTGTGCTTCAAAAGCCCCAGTTTTGGAGCTTCAAAATCGATATTTGGAGGCAAATCAACCTTTCAAGATGCAAGTCCCTATTCCGAAGCTTGTAGTGTCAAAACGTGATTTTGGAGCGTGTGACTCGAAAGCTCCAGTTTCAAAATATCAAAATCAATGTTTAAAGGCACAACAAGGTTTTGAGAGACAAGTATCGATTCTCAAGCTGATAGCATCAAAACATGATTTTGACAAACACGGTGTTCTTAGAACCTCATTTTGGAGGTTGTGCCTCAAAAGCCTCGTTTTAGGAGCATAAAATTTAGTGTTTGGAGGCACAATAAGGTTTCAAGACACAAGTCCCAATTCCAGAGTCGGTAGCGTCAAAACGTAATTTTGAAGTACATAGTGCTCTTAGAACCTCATTTTGGAGCTTGTAGTGTCAAAATTTGATTTTGATGCACATCATTCTCTTAGAACCTTGTTTCGAAGCTTGCACCTCGAATGCCTTAGTGTCGCAATATAAAAATTGGTGTTTGGAGGCATAACAAGGTTTGGAGATGCAAGTCCCGATCCCAGAGCCGGTAGTGTCAAAATGCGATTTTGAAGCACATTGTTCTCTTAGAACCTTATTTAGGATCTTGTCCCTCAAAAGCCCCGGTTTGAGAGCATCAAAATTGGTATTTGGAGGCACAAGGTTGCAAGACGCAAGTCGCGATAGCCGGTAGCATCAAAATGTGATTTTGACGGACATGGTGCTCTTAGAGCCTCGTTTCCGGAGCTTGTGCCTCGAAAGCCCTGATTTTGAAACATCGAAATCAGTGTTCGGAGGCACAACAAGGTTTCAAGATGCAAGCCCCGATTCTAGAGCTAGTAGCATCAAAATTCAATTTTGATGCACATTGTGCTCTTAGAACCCTATTTTAGAAATTGTGCCTCAAAAAACCCCGGTTTTGGAGCATCAAAATCGATTTTCGGAGGCACAACAATGTTTCAAGACACAAGTCCCAATTCCAAAGTCAGTAGCATCAAAATGCAATTTTGATGTACATTGTGGTCTTACTCATTTCAGAGCTTGTGCATTCAAAGCCCTAATTTTGGCGAACATCAAAATCAATGTTTTGAGGCACAAAAAGGTTAGAAGAAGCAAGTCCCTATTCCGAAGCCTAAAGCATCAATTTTGACGCACATCATTCTCTTAGAAGCTCATTTCAGAGCTTGTGCCTTGAAAGACCCAGATTTGGAGCATCAAAATCAATGTTTGGAGGCACAATAAAGTTTCAAGATGCAAGTCCTGATTCTAGAGTCAATAGCATCAAAATTTGATTTTCACGGACATCGTGTTCTTAGAACCTCATTTCAAAGCTTGTGCCTCGAAAGCCCCATTTTCGGAGCATCAAAATCAGTGTTTTGAGGCAAAACAAGGTTTCAAGATCCAAGCCTCGATTCTAGAGCCAATAGCATCAAAATTCAATTTTGATTCACATTGTGCTCTTAGAACCCTATTTTAGAAATTGTGCCTCAAAAGCCCCAATTCCAAAGTCAGTAGTATCAAAATGCAATTTTGATGTACATTGTGGTCTTACTCATTTCAGAGCTTGTGTATTGAAAGCCCTAATTTTGGCGAACATCAAATCAATGTTTTGAGGCACAAAAAGGTTATAAGAAGCAAGTCCCTATTCCGGAGCCTAAAGTGTCAAAATTCCATTTTGACGCACATCATTCTCTGAGAAGCTCATTTCAGAGCTTGTGCCTCGAAAGACCCAGATTTGGAGCATCAAAATCAATGTTTGGAGGCACAATAAAGTTTCAAGATGCAAGTCCTGATTCTAGAGTCAATAGCATCAAAATTTGATTTTCACGGACATCGTGTTCTTAGAACCTCATTTCAAAGCTTGTGTCTCGAAAGCCCCATTTTCGGAGCATCAAAATTAGTGTTTTGAGGCAAAACAAGGTTTCAAGATCCAAGCTTCGATCTAGAGCCAATAGCATCAAAATTCAATTTTGATTCACATTGTGCTCTTAGAACCCTGTGTTATAAATTGTGTCTCAAAAGCATCAATTTTGGAGCATCAAAATCGATGTTAGGAGGCACAACAAGGTTTGAAGAAGCCGGTAGCGTCAAAATTTGATTTTGACGCAATCGTGCTCTTAGAACCTTGTTTTGGAGCTTATGCCTCAAAATATTTGGTTTCAAAGCATCAAAATTGGTGTTTGGAAGCACAACAATGTTTCAAGATGCAAGACCTGATTCTAAGCGTGTGCCTCGAAAGCTCTAGTTTTTTAGCATCAAAATCAGTGTTTTGAGGCACAACAAGGTTTCAAGATGCAAGACTCGATTCTAGAGCTAGTAGCATGAAAATTCAATTTTGATGCATATTATGCTCTTCGAACCCTGTTTTAGAAATTGTACCTCAAAAGCCCTAGTTTTGGAGCATCAAAATCGATGTTTGGAGGCACAACAAGGTTTCTAGATGCAAGTCCTAATTTTGGTGCCCGTAGCGTAAAAGTTTGATTTTGACGCACATCATGCTCTTAGAACCTTGTTTTGGAGCTTATGCCTCAAAATCTTTGGTTTCGAAGCATCAAAATTGGTTTTTTCAGGCACAACAAGCTTTGGAGCCTGTAAAGTCAAAACATGATTTTGATGCACATCGTTCTCTGAGAACCTCATTTCAGAGCGTGTGGCTCGAAAGCTCCAGTTTCAAAACATCAAAATCAATGTTTAAAGGCAAACAAAGGTTTCACGACACAAGTCCCGATTGTCAAGCTGATAGCGTCAAAACACTATTTTGACAAACATGGTGTTCTTAGAACCTCATTACGGAGGTTGTGCCTCAAAAGCGTCATTTTTGGAGAATAAAAATTAGTGTTAGGAAGCACAACAATGTTTAGGGATACAAGTCGCAATTCCAAAGTCGGTAGCGTCAAAACGCAATTTTGATGTGCATCGTGCTCTTAGAACCTCATTTTGGAGGCACAACAAGGTTTAAAGAAGCAAGTCCCTATACATCATTCTCTTAGAAGCTCGTTTCGGAGCTTGTGCCTCGAAAGACCCAGTTTTGGAGCATCAAAATCAATATTTGGAGGCACAACAAAGTTTCAAGATGCAAGTCCCGATTCTAGAGTCAATAGCATCAAAATCAATCTTAGGAGGCACAACAAGGTTTGAAGATGCAAGTCTTGATTCTGGAGCCGGTAGCGTAAAAAAATGATTTTGACGCACATCGTGCTTTTACAACCTTGTTTTGGAGCTTATGCCTAAAAATCTTCAGTTTCAAAACATCAAAATTGGTGGTTGGAAGCACAACAAGCTTTCAAGATGCAAGTCCCTATTCCGGAGGTTATAGTGTCAAAACGTTATTTTGAAGCACATCATGCTCTTAGAACCTCATTTCAAAGCGTGTGGCTCGAAAGCTCTAGTTTCAAAACATCAAAATCAATGTTTAAAGGCACAACAAGGTTTCAAGACACAAGTCCCGATTCTCAAGTTGATAGCGTCAAAAAATGATTTTGACAAACATGGTGTTCTTAGAAACTCATTCGGGAGGTTGTGCCTCAAAAGCCTCATTTTTGGAACATAAAAATTAGTGTTTGGAGGCACAACAAGGTTTCAAGACACAAGTCCCAACTCTAGAGTCAGTAGCGTCAAAATACAATTTTAATGTACACCATGCTCTTAGAACCTCATTTCGGAGCTTGTACCTTGAAAGCATTGATTTTGGAACATAAAAAAGTGTTTGGAGGCACAACAAGGTATCAAGAAGCAAGTCCCTATTCCGGATCCTGTAGCGTTAAAATTCTATTTTGACGCACATCAATCTCTTAGAAGCTCATTTCGGAGCTTCTGCCTCGAAAGGCGCACTGTTGGAGCGTCAAAATGAATGTTTCGAGGCAGAAAAAGTTTCAATATGCAAGTCTCAATTCCAGAGCCAGTAGTATCAAAATGAGATTTTGAAGCAAATTTTGCTATGAGAACCTTATTTAGGAGCTTGTCCCTCGAAAGCCCCAGTTTGGGAACATCGAAATTGGTGTTTGGAGGCACAACGTTGCGAGAAGCAAGTCTCGATTTCGGAGTTGGTAGCGTCAAAATGTGATTTTAAGGAACATGGTGCTCTTAGAGCATCGTTTGCGGAGCTTGCGCCTCGAAAGCCCCAATTTTGAAACATCAAAATCAATGTTTGGAGGCACAACAAGGTTTCAAGATGCAAGTCCCAATTCTAGAGTCAATAGCGTCAAAATCTGATTTTGGTGCAAATCGTGCTCTTAGAACCTCATTTCGAAGCTTGTGCCTCGAAAGACCTGGTTTCGGAGCATCAAAATCAGTGTTTTTTTGGCACAACAAGGTTTCAAGATACAAGCCCCGATTCTAGAGCCAGTAGCATCAAAATTCTATTTTGATGCACATTGTGCTCGTAGAACCCTGTTTTAGAAATTGTGCCTCAAAAGCCCCAGTTTTGGAGCATCAAAATCGATGTTTGCAGCCACAACAAGGTTTCAAGATGCAAGTCCTGATTCTAGAGCCGGTAGCGTCAAAATTTGATTTTGACGCACGTCATGCTCTTAGAACCTTGTTTTGGAGCTTATGCCTCAAAATATTTGGTTTCGCAGCATCAAAATTGGTGTTTGGAGGCACAACAAGCTTTCAAGAATTTCGGACCCTGTATTGTCAAAACTTGATTTTGATGCACATCATGCTCTTAGAACCTAGTTTCGGAGCCTGTGGCTCGAAAGCTCCAGTTTCAAAACATCAAAATTAATATTTAAATGGACAACAAGGTTTGAAGACACAAGTCCTGATTCTCAAGCTGATAGCATCAAAAGACAATTTTGACAAACAAGGTGTTCTTAGAACCTCATTTCGGAGGTTGTGCCTCAAAAGCCTCATTTTTGGAGCATAAAAATTAGTGTTTGGAGAGGCACAACAAGGTTAAAAGGCACAAGTCCCAATTCCGAAGTCGGTAGCGTCAAACCGCAATTTAGATGTACATCGTGTTCTTAAAACCTCATTTTGGAGCTTGTGCCTTGAAAGCCTTGATTTTGCAACATCAAAGTCAGTGTTTGGAGGCACGACAAGGTTTCAAGTAGCAAGTCCCTATTTTGGAGCCGGCAGCATAAACAATTAGACTCACATCATGCTTTAGAACCTTGTTTTGGAGCTTATGCCTCAAAACAAGTCCCAATTCTCTAGTCGGTAGCATCAAAACGCAGTTTTGATGTACATCATGCTCTTAGAACCTCATTTCCGAGCTTGTGCATTGAAAGCCTTGGTTTTGGAACAAAAAAATTAGTGTTTGGAGGCACACAACAAGGTTTCAAGAAGCAAGTCCCTATTCCGGAGCCTCTAGCGTCAAAATTTCATTTTGACGCATATTATTCTCTTAGAAGCTCATTTCGGATCTTGTGCCTCAAAAGACCCAGTTTTGGAGCATCAAAATCAATGTTTGAAGGCACAACAAGGTTTCTAGACAAAAGTCCTGATTCTCGAGCTGATAGCATCAAAAAATGATTTTGACAAACATGGTGCTCTTAGAACCTCATTTCGGAGGTTATGCCTCAAAAGCCTCATTTTTGGAGCATAAAAATTAGTGCTTAGAGACACAACAAGGTTTCAAGACACAAGTCCCAATTCCAGAGTCCGTAGCATCAAAATACAATTTTGATGTACATCGTGCTCTTAGAACCTAATTTCGAAGCTTCTGCCTTGAAAGCCCTGATTTTGGAACATCAAAGTCAGTGTTTGGAGGCACAATAAGGTTTCAAGAAGCAAGTCCGTATTCTAGAGCCGGTAGCGTCAAAATTTGATTTAGACGCACATCGTGCTCTTAGAACCTTGTTTTGGAGCTTATGCCTCAAAACAAGTCCCAATTCTAGAGTCGGTAGCGCCAATTCTAGAGTCGGTAGCGTAAAAAACGCAATTTTTATGTACATCGTGCTCTTTAGAACCTCATTTTGGAGCTTGTTCCTTGAAAGTCCTAGTTTTGGAACAAAAAAATCAGTGTTTGGAGGCACACAAAAAGGTTTCAAGAAGCAAGTCCCTATTCCGGAGCCTCTAGCGTCAAAATTCCATTTTGACGCATATTATTCTCTTAGAAGCTCATTTCAAAGCTTGTGCGTCAAAAGCCCTGGTTTTGGAGCATCAAAATCATTGTTTTGAGGCACAACAAGGTTTCAAGATGCAAGCCTTGATTCTAGAGCCACTACCATCAAAATTCAATTTTGATGCACATTGTGCTCTTAGAACTCGATTATAGAAATTGTGCATCAAAAGCCCCTGTTTTGGAGCATCAAAAATGATGTTTGGAGGCACAACAAGATTTCAAGATGCAAATCTTATTCTAGAGCGGGTAGCGTCAAAATTTGATTTTGACGCACTTAGAACCTTATTTTTGAGCTTATGCCTCAAAATATTTGGTTTCGAGGCATCAAAATTGGTGTTTGGAGGCACAACAAGCTTTCAAGATACAAGTCCCTATTCCAGAGCCTGTAGTGTCAAAACGTGATTTACATGCACATCGTGCTCTTAGAACCTCATTTTAGAGTGTGTGTCTCGAAAGCTCTAGTTTCAAAACATCAAAATCAATGTTTAAAGGCACAACAAGGCTTCAAGACACAAGTCCCGATTCTCAAGCTGATAGCATCAAAACACGATTTTGACAAATATGGTGTTCTTAGAACCTCATTTCAGAGATTGTGCCTCAAAAGCCTCCTTTTTGGAGCATAAAAATCAGTGTTTGGAGGCACGATAAGGTTTCAAGACACAAGTCCCAATTCCAGAGTCAGTAGCGTCAAAACACAATTTTGATGTACACCGTGCTCTTTGAACCTCATTTCGGAGCTTGTGCCTTGAAAGCATTGATTATAGAACATAAAAATCAGTGTTTGGAGGCACAACAAGGTATCAAGAAGCAAGTCCCTATTCCAGATCCTGTAGCGTTAAAATTCTATTTTGACGCACATCAATCTCTTAGAAGCTCATTTCGGAGCTTGTGCCTCGAAAGACCCACTTTTGGAGCGTCAAAATCAATGTTTCGAGGCACAAAAAGGTTTCAAGATGCAAATCCTGATTCTAGAGTCAATAGCATCAAAATTTAATTTTGGCGCACATCGTGCTCTAAGAACCTCATTTCGAAGCTTGTTCCTCAAAAGCCCCAATTTTCGAGCATCAAAATCAGTGTTTTGAGGCACAACAAGGTGTTGTTCACCAAAAGTGATAACCCAAGACACCTGTAAATCTATCTATGAGATAGCCAATCTCAATCAATGAAACACTTCAGGGTTGGGACAACATAACATAGGATCCTAATGATCCTCCTGCACTTCAGGTTCTGCTAGACCTAGAGGGGGACACCCTTTTGATGCATTGAATACAACAATCACAAACATAAGACTGCATCAACAATGAGCAGACAAACCATTCCACAAGCTCACCAAATTAGGTAACATGTACAGATGGGCTGAATCTTATACAAATAATAGGTGAAATAGAGCTTTGGAAGGACAGAACATTAACCCCTAAACATAAAGGGAAATAGATTTATCTTTTAAAATGTATATCTGAGACCATTCCCAAATCTGTCAAAAACTAGTGCCTTTTTTCATTGGGCAGGAGAGTCACTCACAGAACTACAAATATGAATCATAGATGCAAGTTTGTTTTCCTTAAACAAGATATTCATGCATCAATACCTTATATTAATGCACTATTTGATTCATTCACAAATTCATCAGATCTGGATACATATTTCATTATTTATGACTGACTATAGAATTTAAACTCTTCATTGAAGAATGCCTATAAACAATCATACAATCTCCTTGAGATGACAAATTTCATCCTCCTTGAGGATTGAATTCATAATAATGAAAAAAAACATATCACAAAGACAATCTTGTGGGAAATTACTCATGCCTGACACCAGTAAGACCTGCAATTAAAACCATATTTACAATACTGCACTGCAATCTCTATACCCTAAAACCAAACAGAAGCATTTACAAACTTGGGTTGATCTTCAAAAAATGGAAGCCATCAAATCTGGAGCATTTTCCAAATTTCTGGAACCTTTACAACTGAGAAGAATTCGGAATAAAAAGAGGAGGGAAGAAAATCAAATATGCAACTGAATTGCCAAGTGTCTCCTCTCTAACTGAATTTTGTTCCCATGGAAACTGCCTCCAAAATATCTCACATTTGTCAAAATTAACCTCATAATCAGATTCCTCACTCCGAGAGCTTTCCGGCGATATATAATACTTTATAATTTGGCCAAAATTTAGACCTTGGGCGAATTAATTCCCATTTGTGCTCAGTCATTTAAATATTTCGAATTTTAATATAGTCAGAACTATATCATTTATTCATTTTAATTTTGATTTTTTGCCTCCATTTGGTCTTGACGCTTTTGCCACGTGGCGGCCTCCGATTGGTCGATGGGGTTGACCGGACACCACCTAGGATGACGCCTCATCACTGCCACGTCATCTGCTTTGTCATTGCCACTTGGCCGCCACGTGTACACCACCTTAGCGCCACGTCATCGCCACTGGATTGCCACCTATCACGACACGTAGACGGCTCTCGTTCACTTTCGCTATTTTGCAGGGTGTAACTCGCGTGCATCTTCCTTCCGTGAAATAGCGCGCACCGTCGATCCATCTCGAACTTGCTCACTCGTTAACCCGACCTTTCTCTGCAAAATTTTGCCTTCCTGCCTCAGGAAGCATGCATGCGTGGGGTCCACCTAGTCGCCATCCAGTCAACTCCTCCATCACCTCGAGATCCGTGCTTGCATGTGGGCCCACCTTGGGCGCCATCAAGCACCATCCGTCAAAAGCCTTTATACTACTGTAAGGTTTTGCATTTAAATACCACAAACTTACCCTCCACAGTGAATGTGGGATAATGCATTATACCTGGGAATGCATTTTTGAAGCTTTCTCTGCAACTTAATGGCGTTTTTATCATTTTCTTTTGCTTGAAACATCTGATGCAAGAGTTTTAATCCTTTACCCTACCATGTGAGAGGGAATAATGGATTTGTTGATCATTGCATTTGTTTGAGAAATTCTTTAACTGTTGTAGCTGCTACCAGAGACTTCACATGGGGAGGAAGTGGCTTTACACCCAGCAAACTGCATTTTTTCTTGAACACTCTATCCTCTCACAACACCACACTCATACACCAGACACCACGTGAGGGAGGGGAGACTGCAGAAATTTCCATTTGTATTTAAAGCTTAACTCTTCAATACTTCCTTCAACGTTGCCCCTCTCATTTGCTTCATTTGTTTATTAAGACTGCAGATGCCCTCCCACAAATACCACGCAGGAGGACTCAGTTGTTTCAATGCATTTGATTGTTTTAACATGGCCTCCAAACAGCCATGCAGGAGAATAGGATTAACTGCTATTTGCATTTGATTTGGAAGTATTTCTGCTGCCCTCCAAACTCCATGCAAGGAAATTTAGCCAAGGAAGTGGGTTTTGCTGTTAAACCTTTCAATCACTACACAAGAGGAGTGAGTTGGCTGCAAATTGCATTTGTTTTGGAATTTTTCTGTGGTTGCTAACACGTGGGGGGTTTTGGCTAGGAGCTTGCAAATGGAGGATGTTGCTGCCAGCAAAAAACTTGTTTAAAAGATCTTTTAAAATCCTGTCCTCCACCATCCACACAGAGAACTTGGCAATTTCATTTGCCATGGAGTTTTCAATGGTCCTGCATCTTCAAGACTCCACTCCATGCATAGGGAGGATTGGCTGGGCTCTTCATTAAATCTGCTTTGGAGGTTTCCAATGTTCAGCAAGATGACTCGGCTTCACTCTTAAATCATAAATGATTCACTTAAGTGGTCTCTATATTTTGGACATGTAACCTGGTTGTTGATTTGTAGTTGCTTGAATGACTCCAATTGGAAAAGTTAAGAACCATGCCAATCCACAATGCTAATATCATACACCACCATGAAAGTTGAAATTCTTCTTTCCATACCATGCTACCAAACAATAAGACTAAGAACCACCACTCTCCTATCTGGCTTTCACTTTAAACCTTGAATCATATATCATATAATTTTAAAATAACAATTAAAACTTTGCCTGAAAAGATGCCTGGAGCAACAAGTCAAGTCGGGCCCCAGAGTGGGTCTGACTAAAAAAAATTTCATTTTCATGCAACTGACCTCTAAAATATCTCACGGACAACAAACAAACCTCTGGAAATGATCGGTATCATTTTCGGATCATTAAACTGAGTTTCGCAACTTTCAGGCAATTACGCCACAATTTTTGCATTTAATCGCGAAGACGTAATTTTCAATGTGGTCAAAACACCTTTCTGGAGCTCGCCGTCTGACAGGCGTGTACTCTGATATACAAGGATGACTTCTACCAAACGGTTTCTCAAGACGAGTCCTGAGCGAAGAGATATTAATTTCCAAAAATGCCCAACTGGCTTTGTCGACACTACGGACCTGATGAAGTCAATGTTCTGGCAACACATGATGCCTTTCTTAAAAATACCAAACGACCTCCATGGGTCCTCAAATTTGAAACATAGGTACCTTAGGTACATATTAAATCTTTGAATTCTCAATTGGATCACCAGACTGACAGGATGCAAACGGCGCACTCACCAAAACGGCTACATTAACTGATATAACACTGGAGTGCGGACAACTGAATTTGATGTCAAAATGAGCTCTTTTGAAAACCGATCAAACGGATTGGTAGAGCCTTGAAATTTGAAATGTAGCTCACCATTTATACCAACATTAGCCTGCAACAAACATTTTGACATGACGCTCACCAGGACATTTTTACACTTGTGCAAACATCACAAACTACAAACGGATTGAGCTTTGAAAACTGAGCAAACGGATTCATAAGGACTTGAAATTTTGCATGTTGACTCACATTTATGCATAAAATTCAATCCATTTTGAAATTCTTCATGATAATAAACATGGAAAAAGATATAAACACCCAAAGTAGGCTACTCAATAAAATTTGCACTTGTGCCTAAAATGCACTTCCAGCTCACCCCTCAAACTGGGTACCTCATAAACTGAAAGTTGCACATCATTGAATAGGCCAAATGAAAGGTGTGGGACATGAATCCTGAGCCTTACCCTCTGAAAATCAACTGGCTCCATTTTACCCCCTTGCTAAGTAGGCCATTCAAACTGACTTATTTTAATCATTCGGAAATGCCGGGCAAATTTTTGAAATGGGCCTATAAACTTGACTCAATTTTAATTAGTCCCAACACAAGGTTTCAAGATGCAAGCTCTGATTCTAGAGCCAGTAGCATCAAAATTCAATTTTGATGCACAACAAGGTTTCAAGATGCAAGTCTTGATTCTAGAGCTGGTAGCATCAAAATTTGATTTTGACGCACATCGTGCTCTTAGAACCTCATTTCGGAGCGTGTGGCTCGAGAGCTCCAGTTTCAAAACATCAAAATCAATGTTTAAAGGCACAACAAGGTTTCAAGACACAAGTCCCGATAGTCAAGCTGATAGCATCAAAACACAATTTTGAGAAATATGGTGTTCTTAGAACCTCATTTCGGAGGTTGTGCCTCAAGAAGCAAGTCCCTATGCCGGAGCCTGTAGCGTCAAAATTCTATTTTCACCAACATCAATCTCTTAGAAGCTCATTTTGGAGCTTGTACCTCGGAAGATCCAGTTTTGGAGCATCAAAATCAATGTTTGGACGCACAACAAGGTTTCAAGATGCAAATCCCGATACTAGAGTCAATAGCGTCAAAATCTAATTTTGGCGTACATCGTGCCCTTAGAAACTCATTTCGAAGCTTGTGCGTCGAAAGCCCCAGTTTTGGAGCAACAAAGTCAGTGTTTTGAGGCACAACAAGGTTTCAAGATCTAAGCCCTAATTCTAGAGCCAGTAGCATCAAAATTCAATTTTGATGCACATCGTGCTCTTTGAACCCTGTCTTATAAATTGTGCCTCAAAAGCCCTAGGTTTTGTCCATCAAAATCGATGTTTAGAGGCATAACAAAATTTGAAGATGCAAGTCCTGATTTTATAGTCGGTAGCGTCAAGATTTCATTTTGAATCACATCGTCCTCTTAGAACCTTGTTTTGGAGCTTATGCCTCAAAATTGGTGTTTGGAGGCACAACAAGATTTCAAGATGCAAGTCCCTATTCTGGACCCTTTATTGTCAAAACGTGATTTTGATGCACATCATGCTCTTCGAACCTCATTTCGGAGCGTGTGGCTCCAAAGCTCCATTTTCAAAACATCGAAATCAGTGTTTAAAGGCACAACAAGGTTTCAAGACACAAGTCCCTATTCTCAAGCTGATAGCCTCAAAACACGATTTTGACAAACATGGTGTTTTTAGAACCTCATTTCGGAGGTTGTGCCTCAAAAGCCTCATTTTTGGAGAATAAAAATTAGTGTTTGGAGGCACGACAAGGTTTCAAGACACAAGTCCCAATTCCAGAGTCGGTAGCGTGAAAATGCAATTTTGATGTACATCATGCTCTTAGAACCTCATTTCGGAGCTTGTGCCTTGAAAGCCCTGATTTTGGACCATAAAAATCAGTGTTTGGAGGCACAACAAGGTTTCAAGAAGCAAGTCCCTATTCCAGAGTCTGTAGCATCGAAATTCCATTTTTACGCACATCATTCTCTTAGAAGCTCATTTGGGAACTTGTGTCTCGAAAGACCCAGTTTTGGAGCGTCAAAATCAATGTATCGAGGCACAACAAGCATTCAAGATGCAAGCCCCGATTCTAGAGCCCGTAGCATCAAAATTCAATTTTGATCCACATTGTGCTCTTAGAACCCTGTTTTACAAATTGTGCCTCAAAAGCCCCAGTTTTGGAGCATCAAAATAGATGTTTGGAGGTACAACAAGGTTTCAAAATCTTCGGTTTTGAAACATAAAAATTGGTGTTTGGAGGCAGAACAAGCTTTAAAGACCCAAGTCCCTATTTCGGAGCCTATAGTTTCAAAATTTTGATTTTGATGCACATCATGCTCTTAGAACCTCGTTTCGGAGCGTGTGGCTCGAAAGCTCTAGTTTCAAAACATCAAAATCAATGTTTAAAGGCACAACAAGGTTTCAAGACACTAGTCCCGATTCTCAAGCTGATAGTATCAAAACACGATTTTGACAAGCATGGTGTTCTTAGAACTTGATTTCGGAGGTTGTGCCTCAAAATCCTTGTTTTTTGAGCATAAAAATTAGTGTTTGGAAGCACAACAAGATTTCAAGGCACAACTCCCAATTCCAGAGTCGGTAACGTCAAAATGCAATTTTGATGTACATCGTACTCTTAGAACCTCATTACGGAGATTGTGCCTTGAAAGCCCTGATTTTGGAGCTTTTAGAACCCTATTTTAGAAATCGTGCCTCAAAAGCCCTAGTTTTGGAGCATCAAAATCGATGTTTGGAGGCATAACAAGGTTTGAAGATGCAAGTCCTGATTCTCGAACCGGTAGCATGAAAATTTGATTTTGACGCATATCGTACCCTTAGAACCTTGTTTTGGAGCTTATACCTCAAAAATATTTGGTTTCGAAGCATCAAAATTGGTGTTTTGAGGCACAACAAGCTTTGAAGACGCAAGTCCCTATTCCAAAGCCTGTAGTGTTAAAACATGATTTTGATGCACATTGTGTTGTTAGAACCCCGTTTCAAAAGGTGTGGCTCGAAAGCTCCAGTTTTAAAACATCAAAATCAATGTTTAAAGACACAACAAGGTTTCTCGACACAAATCTCGATTCTCAAGTTGATAGCGTCAAAACACGATTTTGACACAAAAGCGTCAAATCTCGATTCTCGATTCTCGTTTTAGAGGTTGTGCCTTAAAAGCCTCATTTTTAGAGCATAAAAATTAGTGTTTGGAGGCACAACAAGGTTTCAAGACACAAGTCCCAATTTAAGAGGTTGTGCCTCAAAAGCCTCATTTTTTATGTACATCCTGCTCTTAGAACATCATTTCGGAGCTTGTACCTTGAAAGCCCTGATTTTGGAACATCAAAATCAGTGTTTGGAGAGGCACAACAAGGTGTCAAGAAGCAAGTCCCTATTCCGGAGCCTGTAGAGTCAAAATGCAATTTTGACGGACATCATTCTCTTAGAAGCTCATTTCGGAGCTTGTGCCTGGAAAGACCCAGTTTTGGAATAGCAAAATCAATGTTTGGAGGCAGAACAAGGTTTCAAGATGCAAGTCCCGATTCTAGAGTCAATAACGTCAAAATCTAATTTTGGCGCACATCGTGCTCTTAGAACCTCATTAAGCTTGTGCCTTGAAAGCCCCTGTTTAGGCGCATCAAAATCAGTGTTTTGAGGAACAACAAGGTTTCAAGATGCAAGTCCCTATTTCAGAAGCTGTAGCTTCAAAATTCACTTTTCACGCACATCATTCTCTTAGAATCTCATTTCGGAGCTTGTGCCTTGAAAGACCCAATTTTGGAGCATCAAAATCAATGTTTGCAGGCACAACAAGGTTTCAAGATGCAAGTCCTGATTCTAGAGTCAGTAGCGTCAAAATCTGATTTTGGCGCACATCGTGCTCTTAGAACCTCAATTCGAAGCTTGTGCCTCGAAAGCCCCAGTTTTGGAGCATCAGAATCAGTGTTTTGAGACACAACAAGGTTTCAAGATGCAAGCCCTGATTCTAGAGCCAGTAGTATCAAAATTCAATGTTGATGCATATTGTGGTCTTAGAACCCTTTTTTAGAAATTGTGCCTCAAAAGCCCCAGTTTTGGAGCATCAAAATCGATGTTTGGAGGTACAACAAGGTTTCAAGATGCGAGTCCTGATTCTGGAGCCGGTAGCGTCACAATTTGATTTTGACGCACATCGTGCTCTTAGAACCTTGTTTTGGAGCTTATGCATCAAAATCATCGGTTTCAAAGCATCAAAATTTGTGTTGGAAGGCATAACAAGCTTTCAAGATGCAAGTCCCTATTCTGGAGCCTGTAGTGTCAAAACGTGATTTTGATGCACATCGTGCTTTTAGAACCTCGTTTCAGAGCATGTGGCTCGAAAGATATAGTTTCAAAATATCAAAATCAATGTTTAAAGGCACAACAAGGTTTCAATACACAAGTCCCGATTCTCAAGCTGATAGCGTCAAAACACGATTTTGACAAACATGGTGTTCTTAGAACCTCATTTTAGAGGTTGTGCCTCAAAAGCCTCCTTTTTGGAGCATAAAAATTAGTGTTTGGAAGCACGACAAGGTTTCAAGACACAAGTCCCAATTCTAGAGTCGGTAGCGTCAAAATGCCCTTTTGATGTACATCGTGCTCTTAGAACCTCATTTCGGAGCTTGTGCCTTGAAAGCCCTAATTTTGGAACATAAAATTAGTGTTTGGAGGCACAACAAGGTTTCAAGACGCAAGTCCTAATTCTAGAGTCTATAACATCAAAATCTGATTTTGGCGCACATCGTGCTCTTAGAACCTCATTTGAAGCTTGTGCCTCAAAAGCCTCGGTTTCAGAGCATCAAAATTAGTGTTTTGAGGCACAACAAGGTTTCAAGATACAAGCCCCGATTGTAGAGCCAGTAGCATCAAAATTCAATTTTGATGCATAGTGCTCTTAGAACCCTTTTTTAGAAATTCTATCTCAAAAGCCCCAGTTTTTTAGCATCAAAATCGATGTTTGGAAGCACAACAAGGTTTCAAGATGCAAGTCCCGATTCTGGAGCTCGTAGCATCAAATTTTGATTTTGACGCACATCGTGCTCTTAGAACCTTGCTTTGGAACTTATGCCTCAAAATCTTTAGTTTCGAAGCATCAAAATTGGTGTTTGGAGGTAGAAGTAGCTTTCAAGATGCAAGTCCCTATTCCGGAGCCTGTAGTGTCAAAACGTTATTTTGATGCACATCGTGCTCTTAGAACCTCGTTTCGGAGCGTGTGTCTCGAAAGCTCCAGTTTCAAAACAGCAAAATCAATGTTTAAAGTCAAAATCGATGTTTGGAAGCACAACAAGGTTTCAAGATGCAAGTCCCGATTCTGGAGCTCGTAGCATCAAATTTTGATTTTGACGCACATCGTGCTCTTAGAACCTTGCTTTGGAACTTATGCCTCAAAATCTTTAGTTTCAAAACATCAAAATTAGTGTTTGAAGGCACAACAAGGTTTCAAAATGCAAGTCCCAATTCCAGAGTCGGTAGCATCAAAACGCAATTTTGATGTACATCGTGCTCTTAGAACCTTATTTCAGAGCTTATGCCTTAAAAGCAATGATTTTGGAACATCAAAATCAGTGTTTGGAGTTACAATAAGGTTTAAAGAAGGCGTAGGAGCTTTTCCCTCGAAAGCCCCGATTTGGGAGCGTCAAAATTGTAGTTTGGAGACACAAGGTTGGAAGAAGCAAGTCACGATTTCGGAGCTGGCAGCGTCAAAACATGATTTTGATGCACATGGTGCTCTTAGAGCATCGTTTGTGGAGCTTGTGCCTTGAAAGCCCCGATTTTGAATCATGAAATTCAGTGTTTGGAGGCACAACAAGGTTTTCAAGATGAAGTCCCAATTCTAGAGTCAATAGTGTCAAAATCTGATTTTGGAGCACATCGTGCTCTTAGAACCTCATTTTGAAGCTTGTGTCTTGAAATCCCCGACTTCAGAGCATCAAAATCAGTGTTTTTTGGCACAACAAGGTTTTAAGATGCTAGCCCCGATTCTAGAGCCAATAGCATCAAAAATAAATTTTGATTTACATTGTTCTCTTAGAACCCTATTTTAGAAATTGTGCCTCAAAAGCCCCAGTTTTGGAGCATCAAAATCGATGTTTGGAGGCATAACAAGGTTTCAAGGTGCAAGTCTTGATTCTGGAGCCAAATTTTGATGCACATCGTGCTCTTAGAATCATGTTTTGGAGCTTATACCTCAAAATCTTCAGTTTCGAAGCATCAAAATTGATGTTTGGAGGCACAACAAGCTTTCAAGACGCATGTCCCTATTCCAGAGCCTGTAGTGTGAAAACATGATTTTGATGCACATCGTGCTCTTAGAACCTCATTTCGGAGCGTGTGGCTCGAAAGCTCTAGTTTCAAAACATTAAAATAAATGGTTAAAGGCACAACAAGGTTTCAAGACACAAGTCTCTTTTCTCAAGCTGATAGCGTCAAAACACGATTTTGACAAAAATATTAGTTTTTGGAGGCAAGAAAAGGTTCCAAGGCACAAGTCCCAATTCCAGAGTCGGTAGCGTCAAAATGCAATTTTGATGTACACCGTGCTCTTAGAACCTCATTTCGAAACTTGTGCCTTGAAAGCTCTGATTTTGGAACATAAAAATAAGTGTTTGGAGGCACAAAAAGGTTTCAAGAAGCAAGTCCCTATTCCGGAGCATCAAAAGTCATTGTCTTAGAAGCTCATTTCAGAACTTGGGTCTCAAAAGACCCAGTTTTGGAACGTCAAAATCAATGTTTTGAGGCACAACAAGGTTTCAAGATGCAAGCCCCGATTCTAGAGTGAGTTGCATCAAAATTGAAGCAACTTAGAACCCTGTTTTAGAAATTATGCCTCAAAAGCCCCAGTTTTGGAGCATCAAAATCGATGTTTGGAGGCACAACAAGGTTTCAAGATGCAAGTCCTGATTCTGGAGTTGGTAGTGTCAAAATTTGATTTTGACGCACATCATGCTCTTAGAACCTTGTTTTGGAACTTATCCCTCAAAATCTTCGGTTTTGAAACATAGAAATTGGTGTCTGGAGGCAGAACAAGCTTTCAAGACACAAGTCCCTATTTCGGAGCATTTAGTGTCAAAACATGATTTTGAGGCACATCATGGTCTTAGAACTTCATTTCGGAGCATGTGGCTCAAAAGCTCCAGTTTGAAAACATCAAAATGAATGTTTAAAGGCACAGCCAGGTTTGAATGTTCAAATTCTCAAGCTGATAGCATCAAAACACTATTTTGACAAATAGGGTGTTCTTAGAACCTGATTTTAGAGGTTGTGCCTCAAAATCCTCATTTTTGGAGAATAAAAATTAGTGTTTGGAGGCACAACAAATTTTCAAGGCACATGTCCCAAATCCAAAGTCGGTAGCGTCAAAACACAATTTTGATGTACATCGTGCTCTTAGAACCTCATTACGGAGCTTGTGCCTTGAAAGCCCTGATTTTGGAACATCAAAATCAGCATTTGGAGGCACAACAAGGTTTAAAGAAGCAAGTCCCTATTCCGAAGTGTGTAGCGTCCAAAGACCCAATTTTGGAGCATCAAAATCATTTTTTGGAGGCACAACAAGGTTTCAAGATGCAAGTCCCGAGTGTAGAGTCAATAGCGTCAAAATTTGATTTTGGCTCACATCATGCTCTTAGAACCTCATTTCGAAGCTTGTGCCTTGAAATCCCCAGTTTTGGAGTATCAAAATCAGTGTTTTGACGCACAACAAGGTTTCAAGATTCAAGCCCCGATTCTAGAGCTTGCAGCATCAAAATTCAATTTTGATGCACATTGTGCTCTAATAACCCTGTTTTAGAAATTGTGCCTCAAAAGCCCCAGTTTTGGAGCATCAACATCGATGTTTGGAGGCACAAAAAGGTTTCAAGATGCAAGTGTTGATTCCGGTAGCGTCAAAATTTGATTTTGACGCACATCATGGTCTTAGAACACAAGTCGCGATTCTCAAAATGATAGCGTGAAAACACAATTTTGACAAACATGGTGTTCTTAGAACCTCATTTCGGAGGTTGTGCCTCAAAAGCCTCGTTTTTGGAGCATAAAAATTAGTGTTTGGAGGCACAACAAGGTTTCAAGACACAAGTCCCAATTCTAGAGTCGATAGCATCAAAACACAATTTTGATGTACATTGTGCTCTTAGAACCTCATTTTCGAGCTTGTGTCTTGGAAGCCCTGAATTTCGAACATCAAAATTATTGTTTGGAGGCACAACAAGGTTTCAAGATGCAAGTCCCGATTCTGGTGCCGGTAGCATCAAAATTCAATTTTGAGTCACATCGTTCTCTTAGAACCTTCTTTCAAAGCTTGCACCTCAAACGCCTCGGTTTCAGAATATCAAAATTGGTGTTTGGAGGCACAAGAAGGTTTCAAGATGCAAGTCCCAATTCCATAGCCTGTAGTGTCAAAATGTGATTTTGAAGCACATCGTGCTCTTAGAACCTTATTTAGGAGCTTGTCCCTAGAAAGCCCCGGTTTTCAAGCACCAAAATTGGTATTTGGAGGCACAAGGTTGCAAGACACAAGTCGCTATTTCAGAGCTGGTAGCATCAAAACATGATTTTGACGCACATGATGCTCTTAGAACCTCATTTGCGGAGCTTGTGCCTTGAAAGCTCTAGTTTCAAAACATCAAAATTAATGTTTAAAGCCACAACAAGGTTTCAAGACACGAGTCCTGATTCTCAAGTTGATAGCATCAAAACACGATTTTGACAAATATGGTGCTCTTAGAGCCTTATTTCAGAGGTTGTGCCTCAAAAGGCTCATTTTTTTAGTATAAAAAAATAGTGTTTGGAGGCACAACAAGGTTTCAAGACGCAAGTCCCATTTGCAGAGTCGGTAGCGTCAAAACACAATTTTGATGTACATCTCTTAGAACCTCATTTTCGAGATTGTGCCTTGAAAGCCTTGATTTTGGAAAATGAAAATCAATGTTTGGAGGCACAACAAGGTTTCAAGAAGCAAGTCCCTATTCTAAAGCCTGTAGCGTCAAAATTCTATTTTGACGCACATCATTCTCTTAGAAGCTCATTTCAGAGATTGTGCCTTTACCCAGTTTTTGAGAATCAAAATCAATGTTTGGAGGCACAACAAGGTTTCAACATTTAAGTCCTGATTTTAGAGTCAATATTGTCAAAATCAAATTTTGGCTTACATCATGCTCTTAGAACCTCATTTTGAATCATCAAAATCAGTGTTTTGAGGCAGAACAAGGTTTCAAGATGCAAGCCCCGATGCAAGAGCCGGTAGCATCAAAATTCAAGTTTGATGCACATTGTGCTCTTAGAACCCTGTTTTAGACAGTGTGCCTAAAAAGCCCTAGTTTTGGTGCATCAAAATAGATGTTTGGAGGCACAACAAGGTTTCAAGATGTAAGTCCTGATTCTAGAGCCCGTAGCGTCAAAATTTGATTTTGACACACATCGTGCTCTTAGAACCTTGTTTTGGAGCTTATGCCTCAAAATCTTCAGTTTTGAAGCATCAAAATTGGTGTTTGGAGGCACAACAAGCTTTCAAGATGCAAGTCCCTATTCCAGAGCCTGTAGTGTGAAAAAATAATTTTGATGCACATCGTGCTCTTAGAACCTCATTTCGGAGCGTGTGACTCGAAAGCTGCAGTTTCAAAACATCAAAATAAATGTTTAAA
The DNA here is from genome assembly GCF_030272615.1 of Cryptomeria japonica. NCBI lineage: Eukaryota > Viridiplantae > Streptophyta > Pinopsida > Cupressales > Cupressaceae > Cryptomeria > Cryptomeria japonica. Next base: position 338,974,585 of record NC_081412.1, read on the forward strand.
GGAACAATAAGGTTTCAAGACAAAAATCCCGATTCTCAAGCTGATAGCATCAAAACACCATTTTGACAAACATCGTGTTCTTAGAACCCCATTTCAGAGGTTGTGCCTCAAAAGCCTCCCTTTTTGGAACATAAAAATTAGTGTTTGGAGGCACAACAATGTTTCAAGTTACAAGTCCCAATTCTAGAGTCGCTAGCGTCAAAACGCAATTTTAATGTACATCATGCTCTTAGAAGCTCATTTTAGAGCTTGTGCCTTGAAAGCTCTGATTTTGACGCAAAACAAGGTTTCAATGATGTAAGTCCCGATTCTAGAGTCAATAGCATCAAAATCTGATTTTGGCGCACATCGTGCTCTTAGAACCTCATTTCAAAGCTTGTGCCTCGAAAGCCCCAGTTTTGGAGCCTCAAAATCATTGTTTTGAGGCACAACAAGGTTTCAAGATGCAAGCCCTGATTCTAGAGCCAGTATCATCAAAATTCAATTTTGATGCACATTGTGCTCTTAGAACCCTATTTTAGAAATTGTGCCTCAAAAGCCCCAATTTTGGAGCATCAAAATCATTGTTTTGAGGCACAACAAGGTTTCAAGATGCAAGCCTTGATTCTAGAGCCAGTATCATCAAAATTCAATTTTGATGCACATTGTGCTCTTAGAACCCTATTTTAGAAATTGTGCCTCAAAAGCCCCAGTTTTGGAGCATCAAAATTGATGTTAGGAGGCACAACAAGTTTTCAAGATGCAAGTCCCGATTCTAGAGTCAATAGCATAAAAATCTAATTTTGGTGCACATCGTGCTCTTAGAACCTCATTACGAAGCTTGTACCTGGAAAGCCCCAGTTTCAAAGCATCAAAATCAATGTTTTGAGGCACAACAAGGTTTCAAGATGCAAGCCCCGATTCCAAAACCAGTAGCATCAAAATTCAATTTTGATGCACATTGTGCTCTTAGACCCCTATTTTAGAAATTCTGCCTCAAAAGCCCCAGTTTTGGAGCATCAAAATCGATGTTTGGTGGCACAACAAGGTTTAAAGATGCAAGTCCTACTTCTGGAGCCGGTAGCGTCAAATTTTGATTTTGACGCACAGCGTTCTTTTAGAACCTTGTTTTGGAGCTTATGCCTCAAAATCTTTGGTTTCGAAGCATCAAAATTGGTGTTTGGAGGCACAAGAAGGTTTCAAGATGCAAGTCCCTATTCCAGAGCCTGTAGTGTCAAAACATGATTTTGATGCACATCATGCTCTTAGAACCTCATTTCGCAGTGTGTCGCTCAAAAGCTCCAGTTTCAAAACATCAAAATCAATGTTTAAAGGCACAACAAGGTTTCAAGACACAAGTCTCGATTATCAAGCTGATAGCATCAAAACACGATTTTGACAAACATGGTGTTCTTAGAACCTTATTTTGGAGGTTGTCCCTCAAAAGCCTCATTTTTGGAGCATAAAAATTAGTGTTTGGAGGCACAACAAGCTTTCAAGAGGCAAGTCCCTATTCCGCAGCCTTTAGTGTCAAAACATGATTTTGATGCACATCATGCTCTTAGAACCTCGTTTCCGAGCGTGTGGATCGAAAGCTCCAGTTTCAAAACATCAAAATCAATGTTTAAAGGCACAACAAGGTTTCAAGATGGAAGTCCTGATTCTGGAGCCGGTAGCGTCAACATTTGATTTTGATGCACATTGTGCTCTTAGAACCTTGGGTTTTGAAGCATCAAAATTGGTGTTTGGAGGCACAACAAGCTTTCAAGACGCAAGTCCCTATTCCGGAGCATTTAGTGTCAAAACATGATTTTGATGCACATTGTGCTCTTAAAACCTCGTTTGAGAGAGTGTGGCTCGAAAGCTCTAGTTTCAAAACATCAAAATCAATGTTTAAAGGCACAACAAGGTTTCACGACACAATTCCCGATTCTCAAGCTAATAGCGTCAAAATAATATTTTGACAAACATGGTGTTCTTGGAAGCTCATTTCGGAGGTTGCGCCTCAAAAGCCTCATTTTTGGAGCATACAAATTAGTGCTTGTGCCTTGAAAGCCCTGATTTTGGCACATCAAAATCAATGTTTTGGCAAGTCCCTATTCCAGAGCTTGTAGCATCAAAATTTCATTTTTACGCACATCATTCTCTTAGAAGCTCATTCCGGAGCTTGTGCTTGGAAAGACCCAGATTTGGAGCGTCAAAATCAATGTTTCGAGGCACAACCACGTTTCAAAATCTGATTTTGGCGCACATCATGCTCTTAGAACCTCATTTCGAAGCTTGTACCTTAAAAGCCCGGGTTTCGGAGCATCAAAATCAGAGTTGTGCGGCACAACAAGGTTTCAAGATGCAAGCCTCGATTCTAGAGCCAATCGCATCAAAATTCAATTTTTATGCACATTGTGCTCTTAGAACCCTGGTTTAGAAATTGGGCTTCAAAAGCGCCACTTTTGGAGCGTCAAAATTGATATTTGGAGGCTAAACAAGGTTTCAAGATGCAAGTCCTGATTCAGGAGCCGGTAGCATCAAATTTTGATTTTGACGCACATCGTGCTCTTACAACCTTGTTTTGGTGCTTATGCCTCAAAATATTTGGTTTCGAAGCATCAAAATTGGTGTTTGGAGGCACAACAAGCTTTCAAGATGCAAGTCCCTATTCGTGTCAAAACATGATTTTGACTCACATCATGCTCCTCGAACCTCGTTTCGGAGCATGTGGCTCCAAAGCTCCAGCTTCAAAACATCAAAATCAATGCTTAAAGGCACAACAAGGTTTAACGACACAAGTCTTGATTCTCAAGCTGATAGCGTTAAAACACTATTTGGACAAACATGGTGTTCTTAGAACCTTCCGGAGGTTGTGCCTCAAAAGCCTCATTTTTGGAGCATAAAAATTAGTGTTTGGAGGCACAACAAGGTTTCAAGAAACAAGTCCCAATTCAAAGTCGGTAGCGTCAAAACGTAATTTTCGGAGTTTCAAAATCAGTGTATTGAGGCACAACAAGGTTTCAAGATGCAAGCCCCGATTCTAGAGCCAGTAGCATCAAAATTGAATTTTGATGCATATTGTGCTCTTAGAACCCTATTTTAGATATTTTGCCTCGAAAGCCCTAGTTTTGGAGCATCAAAATCGATGTTTGGAGGAACAACAAGGTTTCAAGATGCAAGTCCTGATTCTTGAGTCGGTAGCGTCAAAATTTGATTTTGACACACATCGTGCTCTTAGAACCTTGTTTTGGAGCTTATGCCTCAAAATCATCGGTTTCGAAGCATCAAAATTGTTTTTTGGAGGCACAACAAGCTTTCAAGATGCAAGTCCCTATTCCGGAGGCCGTAGTGGCAAAACATGATTTTGATGCACATTGTGCTCTTAGAACCTCATTTCAGAGCGTGTCGCCTGAAAGCTCCAGTTTTAAAACATCAAAATCAATGTTTAAAGGCACAACAAGGTTTCAAGACACAAGTCCCGATTCTCAAGCTGATAGTGTCAAAACACGATTTTGACAAACATGGTGTTCTTAGAACCTCATTTCGGAGGTTGTGCCTCAAAAGCCTCATTTTTGGAGCATAAAAATTAATGTTTGGAGGCACAAGAAGGTTTCAAGACACAAGCCTCAATTCCAGAGTCGGTAGCATCAAAATGCAATTTTGATGTACATCGTGCTCTTAGAACCTCATTTCGGAGCTTGCTCCTTGAAAACTCTTATTTGGGAACATCAAAATCAGTGTTTGGAGGCACAACAAGGTTTCAAGATGCAAGCCCTGATTTTAGAGCCAGTAGCATCAAAATTCAATTTTGATGAACATTGTGCTCTTAGAACCCTCTTTTAGAAATTGTGCCTCAAAATCCCTAGTTTTGGAGCATCAAAATCGATGTTTGGAGGCACAACAAGGTCTCAAGATGTAAGTCCTGATTCTGGAGCGGGTAGCGTCAAAATTTTATTTTGATACACGTAATGCTCTTAGAACCTTGTTTTGGAGCTTATGCGTCAAAATCATCGGTTTTGAAGCGTCAAAATTGGTGTTTGGAGGCAAAACAAGCTTTCAAGATGCAAGTCCCTATTCTAGAGCCTGTAATGGCAAAATGTTATTTTGATGCACGTCATGCTCTTAGAACCTCATTTCAGAGCGTGTGTCTCGAAAGCTCCAGTTTCAAAACATCAAAATCAATGTTTAAAGGCACAACAAGGTTTCAAGACACAAGTCGCGATTCTCAAGCTGATAGCTTCAAAACACGATTTTGACAAACATGGTGTTCTTAGAACCTCATTTTGGAGGTTGTGCCTCAAAATCTTCATTTTTCGAGGTTATGCCTCGAAAGACCCAGTTTTGGAGCTTCAAAATCAATATTTGGAGGCACAACAAGGTTTGAACATGCAAGTTTGATTTTGACGCACATCGTGCTCTTAGAACCTATTTTTGGAGCTTATGCCTCAAAATCTTTGGTTTCAAAGCATCAAAATTGGTGTTTGGAGGCAGAACAAGCTTTCAAGACATAAGTCACTATTACGGAGCCTGTAGTTTCAAAACATGATTTTGATGCACATCGTGCTCTTAGAACCTCATTTCAGAGCATGTGGCTCAAAAGCTCCAGTCTGAAAATGAAAAAATCAATGTTTAAAGGCACAACAAGGTTTCAAGACACAAGTCCCGATTCTGAAGCTGATAACGTCAAAACAAGATTTTGACAAACATTTTGTTCTTAGAACCTCATTTCCAAGGTTGTGCATCAAAATCCTCATTTTTGGAGCATAAAAATTAATGTTTGGAGGCACAACAAGGTTTCAAGATACAAGTCCCAATTCCAGAGTCAATAGCATCAAAATGCAATTTTGGTGTACATCAAAATCAGTGCTTGGAGGCACAACAAGGTTTCAACATGTAATTTTGGCGCACATCGTGCTCTTAAAACCTTATTTTGAAGTTTGTGCCTCGAAAGCCCCGGTTTCAGAGCATCAAAATCGATGTTTTGAGGCACAACAAGGTTACAAGATGCAAGCTCGGATTCTAGAGCCAATAGCATCAAAATTCAATTTTGATGCACATTGTGCTCTTAGAACACTTTTATAGAAATTGTGCCTCAAAAGCCCCAGTTTTGGAGCATCAAAATCGATGTTTGGAGGCACAACAAGGTTTCAAGATGCAAGTCCTGATTCCAAAGCCGGTAGCGTCAAAGTTTGATTTTGACGGGTTTTGGAGCTTATGCCTCAAAATCTTTGGTTTCGAAGCATCAAAATTGGTGTTTGCAGGCAGAACAAGCTTTCAAGACGCAAGTCCCTATTCCGGAGCCTGTAGTGTCAAAACATTATTTTGATGCTCATCGTGCTCTTAGAACCTCATTTCAAAGCATGTGGCTCGAAAGCTCCAGTTTGAAAACATCAAAATAAATGTTTAAAGGCACAACAAGGTTTCAAGGCATAAGTCCCACTTCTCAAGTTCATAGCGTCAAAACATGATTTTCACAAACATGGTGTTTTTAGATCCTCATTTTCGAGGTTGTACCTCAAAATCCTCATTTTTGGAGCATAAAAATTAGTGTTTGGAGGCACAACAATGTTTCAAGACACAAGTCCCAATTCTAGAGTCCGTAGCATCAAATCGCAATTTTGATGTACATCATGCTCTTATAACCTCATTTCAGAGCTTGTGCCTTGAAAGCCCTTATTTGGGAACATGAAAATCAGTGTTTGGAGGCACAAAAAGGTTTAAATTATCAAGTCCCTATTCTAGAGCCTGTAGCTTCAAAATTCCATTTTGACACACATCATTCTCTTAGAAGCTCATTTCGGAGCTTGTGCCTCGAAAGACCCAGTTTTCGAGCATCAAAATCAATGTTTGGAGGCACAACAAGGTTTCAAGATTGAAGTCCCGATTCTAGAATCAATAGCGGCAAAATCTGATTTTGGCGTACAACGTGCTCTTAGAACCTCATTTCAAAGCTTGTGCCTCAAAAGCCCCAGTTTCAGAGCATCAAAATTAGTGTTTTTTGGCACAACAACATTTCAAGATGCAAGCCCCAATTCTAGAGCCAGTAGCATCAAAATTCAATTTTGATTCACATTGTGCTCTTAGAACCCTGTTTTAGAAATTGTGCCTCAAAAGCCCCAGTTTTGGAGCATCAAAATCGATGTTTGGAGGCACAACAAGGTTTCAAGATGCAAGTCCCGATTCTAGAGCCGGTAGTGTCAAAATTTGATTTTGACACACATCGTGCTCTTAGAACCTTGTTTTGGAGCTTATGCCTCAAAATCTTTGGTTTCGAAGCATCAAAATTGGTCTTTGGAGGCACAACAAGCATTCAAGATGGAAGTCCCTATTTCGGAGCTTGTAGTGTCCAAACGTGATTTTGATGCGCATCGTGCTGTTAGAACCTTGTTTTGCAGCGTGTGGCTCGAAAGCTCCAGTTTCAAAACATCAAAATCAATGTTTAAAGGCACAACAAGGTTTCAAGATACAAGTCTCGATTCTCAAGCTGATAGCATCAAAACACAATTTTGACAAATATAGTGTTCTTAAAACCTTATTTCGAAGGTTGTGCCTCAAAAGCATCGTTTTTGGAGCATAAAAATTAGTGTTTGGAGGCACAACAAAGTTTCAAGACACAAGTCCCAATTCCAAAGTTGGTAACACCAAAACATAATTTTGATGTACATAGTGCTCTTAGAACCTCATTTCGGAGCTTGTGCCTTGAAAGCCCTATTTTGGAACATCAAAATCAGTGTTTGGAAGCACAACACGGTTTCAACAAGCAAGTCTCTATTCCAGAGCTTGTAGGGTCAAAATTTGATTTTCACGCACATCATTCTCTTAGAAGCTCATTTCAAAGCTTCTGCCTCGAAATCAAAATCAATGTTTGGAGGCACAAAAAGGTTTCCAGATGCAAGTCCTGATTCTTGAGTCAAAAGCATGAAAATTTGATTTTGGCGCACATCTTGCTCTTAGAACCTCATTTCGAAGCTTGTGTCTTGAAAGCCCCAGTTTTGGAGCATCAAATTCAGTGGCCCACCTTGGTGTGCTCCGAGGTGCCCACCACGGTGCGCAACGCTGGTGCGAACTCGGGAGCGCTCCGATGTGTGCTCCAAGGTGCGGCATGCATGAAGTCGGAGCCCAGTTTGCCCAGGGTGCGCACCTCGCGTGCACATTCGCCAGGGTGGGCACCTTAGTGTGTATATCAAAATTGCATTTTGACGCTACCGCCTCTAGAATTGGGACTTGCATCTTGATGCTACTGGCTCTAGACTCGGGGCTTGCATCTTGAAACCTTGTTGTGCCTCAAAACACTGATTTTGATGCTCCAAAATCAGGGGTTTTGAAGCACAAGCTTCGAAATGAGGTTCTAAAAGCACGATGTGCACCAAAACCAGATTTTGATGCTAATGACTCTAGAATCAGGACTTGCATCTTGAAACCTTGTTGTGCCTCCAAACATTGATTTTGACACTAAAAAACTAGGTCTTTCGAGGAGCAAGCTCCGAAATGAGCTTCTAAGAGAATGATGTGCGTCAAAATAGAATTTTGAGGCTACAGGCTCCAGAATAGGGACTTGCTTCTTTAAACCTTCTTGTGCCTCCAAACACTGATTTTGATGTTCCAAAATCAGGGCTTTCAAGGCAAAAGCTCCGAAATGAGGTTCTAAGAGCATGATGCACATTAAAATTGCGTTTTGATTCTACCAACTCCGGAATAGGGACTTGCATCTTGAAAGCTTGTTCTACCTCTAAACACCAATTTTGATGCTTCAAAACTGAAGATTTTGAAGCATATGCTCCAAAACAAGGTTTAAGAGCATGATGTGCCTCAAAATAACGTTTTGACACTACAAGCTCTGAAATAGGGAATTGTGTCTTGAAAGCTTGTTCTGCCTCCAAACACCAATTTCGAAGCTTCAGAACCAAAGATTTTGAGGCATAACCTTTAAAACAAGGTTTTAAGAGCACGATGTGCGTCAATATAAAATTTTGACGCTACCGGCTCCAGAATCAAGACTTGCATCTTGAAAGCTTTTTGTTCCTCCAAATATCGATTTTGATGCTCCAAAACTAGGCTTTTGAGGCACAATTTCTAAAACAGGGTTCTAAGAGCGCAATGTGCATCAAAATTTAATTTTGATGCTACTGGCTCTAGAATCGGGCCTTGCATCTTGAAACCTTGTTGTGCCTCGAAACATTGATTTTGACGCTCCAAAACTGGGTCTTTCGAGACACAAGTTCCCAAATGAGCTTCTAAGAGAATGATGTGCGTCAAAATGGAATTTTGATCCTCCGAAATAGGGACTTGCTTCTTGAAACCTTTTTGTGCCTCCAAACAGTGATTGTTATGTCCCAAAATCAGGGCTTTCAAGGCATAAGCTCCGAAATGATGTCCAAAGAGCATAGCTTCAAAACATGATTTTGACAAACATGGTGTTCTTAGAACCTCATTTCAGAGGTTGTGCCTCAAAATCATCATTTTTGGAGCTTAAAAATTAGTGTTTGGAGGCACAACAAGGTTTCAAGATGCAAGTCCCAATTTCAGAGTCGGTAGCGTCAAAATACAATTTTGATGTACATCGTGCTCTTAGAACCTCATTTTAGAGCTTGTGCCTTAAAAGCAATGATTTTGGAACATCAAAATCAGTGTTTGGAGGCACAACAAGGTTTAAAGAAGCAAGTAGGAGCTTGTCCCTCGAAAGCCCTGGTTTGGGAGCATCTAAATTGGTGTTTGGACGCACAAGGTTGCAAGAAGCAAGTCACGATTTCGGAGCCGGCAGCGTCAAAACGTGATTTTGACGCACATGGTGCTCTTAGAGCATCGTTTGCGGAGCTTGTGCCTCGAAAGCCCCGATTTTGAATCATCGAAATTAGTGTTTGGAGGAACAACAAGGTTTCAAGATGAAGTCCCGATTCTAGAGTCAATAGCATCAAAATCTGATTTTGGAGCACGTCGTGCTCTTAGAACCTCATTTCGAAGCTTGTGCCTCGAAAGCCCCGGTTTCAGAGCATCAAAATCAGTGTTTTTTGCAACAACAAGGTTTCAAGATGCAAGCCCCAATTCTAGAGCCAATAGCATCAAAATTAACTTTCAATTTACATTGTTCTCTTAGAACCCTCTTTTAGAAATTGTGCCTCAAAAGGCCCAGTTTTGGAGCATCAAAATCGATGTTTGGAGGCACAACAAGGTTTCAAGGTGCAAGTCCTGATTCTGGAGCCAAATTTTGACGCACACCGTGCTCTTAGAATATTATTTTGGAGCTTTATACGTCAAAATCTTCAGTTTCGAAGCATCAAAATTAGTGTTTGGAGGCACACAACAAGCTTTCAAGAAGCAAGTCCCTATTCCAGAGCCTGTAGTGTGAAAACATGATTTTGATGCACATCGTGCTCTTAGAACCTCATTTCGGAGCATGTGGCTCGAAAGCTCTAGTTTCAAAACATCAAAATAAAGATTCCAAGACACAAGTCCCAATTCTAGAGTCGGTAGCACCAAAATGCAATTTTTATGTACACTGTGCTCTTAGAACCTCATTTCGGAGCTTGTGCCTTGAAAGCTCTGATTTTGGAACATAAAAATCAGTGTTTGGAGGCACAAAAAGGTTTCAAGAAGCAATTCCCTATTCCGAAGCGTCAAAAGTCAGTGTTTGTAGCGTAAAAATTCCATTTTGACGCACATCATTCTCTTAGAAGCTCATTTCGGAACTTGTGTCTCGAAAGACCCAGTTTTGGAGTGTCAAAATCAATGTTTCGAGGCACATCAAGGTTTCAAGATGCAAGCCCCGATTCTAGAGCGAGTTGCATCAAAATTTAATTTTGATGCACGTTGTGCTCTTAGAACCCTATTTTAGAACCTCATTTCGGAGCTTGTGCCTTGAAAGCCCTGATTTTGGAAACTAAAATCATTGTTTGGAGGCACAACAAGGTTTCAAGATGCAAGACTTGATTTTGGAGCTGGTAGCGTCAAAATTTGATTTTGACACACATCATTCTCTTAGAACCTTGTTTTGGAGCTTATCCCTCAAAATCTTCAGTTTTGAAACATAGAAATTGGTGTTTGGAGGCAGAACAAGCTTTCAAGACACAAGTCCCTATTTCGGAGCATAAAAATTATGGTGTTCTTAGAACCTGATTTTAGAGGTTGTGCCTCAAAAGCCTCATTTTTGGAGCATAAAAATTAGTGTTTGGAGGCACAACAAATTTTCAAGGGACAAGTCCCAATTCCAGAGTCGGTAGCATCAAAACGCAATTTTGATGTACATCGTGCTCTTAGAACCTCATTACGGAGCTTGTGTCTTGAAAGCCCTGATTTTGGAACATCAAAATCAGCATTCGGAGGCACAACAAGGTTTAAATAAGCAAGTCCCTATTCCGGAGTGTGTAGCATCAAAAGACCCAGTTTTGGAGCATCAAAATCATTTTTTGGAGGCACAACAAGGTTTCAAGATGCAAGTCCTGATTGTAGAGTCAATAGCATCAAAATTTGATTTTGGTGCACATCTTGTTCTTAGAACCTCATTTCGAAACTTGTGCCTTGAAATCCCTAGTTTCGGAGTATCAAAATTAGTGTTTTGACGCACAATAAGGTTTCAAGATGCAAGCCCCGATTCTAGAGCCAACAGCATCAACATTCAATTTTGATGCACATTGTGCCCTTAGAACCTTGTTTTAGAAATTGTGCCTCAAAAGCCCCAGTTTTGGAGAATGAAAATCGATGTTTGGAGGCACAACAAGGTTTGAAGATGCAAGCATTGATTTTGGAGCCGGTAGTCTCAAAATTTGATTTTGACGCACATCGTGGTCTTAGAACCTTGTTTTGAAGCTTATGCCTCAAAATCTTTGGTTTCGAAGGCATCAAAATTGGTGTTTGGAGGCACAACAAGCTTTCAAGACGCAAGTCCCTATTCTCGAGCCTATAGTGTGAAAACGTGATTTTGATGCACATCGTGCTCGTAGAACCTAGTTTCGGAGCATGTGGCTCAAAAGCTCCAGTTTCAAAACATCAAAATTTTGATGTACATTGTGCTCTTAGAACCTCATTTCGGAGCTTGTGCCTTGGAAGCCCTGATTTTGGAACATCAAAATTATTGTTTGGAGGCACAACAAGGTTTCAAGATGCAAGTCCCAATTCTCATGCCGGTAGCATCAAAATTCAATTTTGATGCACATCGTTCTCTTAGAACCTTGTTTCAACGCTTGCACCTCGAACGCCCTGGTTTCAGAATATCAAAATTGGTGTTCGGAGGCACAAGAAGTTTTCAAGATGCAAGTCCCAATTTCAGAGCCAGTAGTGTCAAAATGCAATTTTGAAGCACATTGTGCTCTTAGAACCTTATTTAGGAGCTTATCCCTAGAAAGCCCTGGTCTAGGAGCATCAAAATTGGTATTTGGAGGCCAAGGTTACAAGACACAAGTTGCGATTTGGGAGCTGGTAGCATCAAAACGTGTTTTTGACACAAATGGTGCTCTTAGAACCTCATTTGTGGAGCTTGTGCCTTGAAAGCTCTAGTTTCAAAACATCAAAATTAATGTTTAAAGGCACAACAAGGTTTCAAGACAGAAGTCCTGATTCTCAAGCTGATAGCGTCAAAACACGATTGTGACAAACCTGGTGCTCTTAGAGCCTCATTTCAAAGGTTGTGCCTCAAAAGCCTCCTTTTTTGAGTATAAAAAAATAGTGTTTGGAGGCACAACAAGGTTTCAAGACACAAGTCCCATTTGCAGAGTCGGTAGCGTCAAAATGCAATTTTGATGTACATCATTTTCTTAGAACCTCATTTCCGAGATTGTACCTTGAAGGCCCTGATTTGGGAACATCAAAATCAATGTTTGGAGGCACAACAAGGTTTCAAGAATCAAGTCCCTATTCCGGAGCCTGTAGCGTCAAAATTCTATTTTGACACACATCATTCTCTTAGAAGATCATTTTGGAGCTTTTTCCTAGAAATTGTGATTCAAAAGCCCTGGTTTTGGAGCATCAAAATCGATATTTGGAGGCACAACAAGGTTTCAACATGCAAGTCCTGATTCTGGAGCCGGGTAGCATCAAAATTTGATTTTGACGCACATCGTGCTCTTAGAACCTTGTTTTGGAGCTTACACAAGTCCCTATTCTGGAGCTTGTAGTGTCAAAACATAATTTTGATTCACATCGTGCTCTTAGAACCTCATTTCGGAGCGTGTGGCTCGAAAGCTCCAGTTTCAATACATGAAAATCAATATTTAAACTCACAACAAGGTTTCAAGACACAAGTGCTGATTCTCAAGTTGATAGTGTCAAAACATAATTTTGACAAACATGGTGTTCTTAGAACCTCATTTCGGAGGTGGTGCGTCAAAAGCCTCATTTTTGGAGCATAAAAATTAGTGTTTGGACGCACATTAAGGTTTCAAGACACAAGTCACAATTCCAGAGTCGGTAGTGTCAAAATGGAATTTTGATGGACATCATTCTCTTAGAAGTTCATTTCGAAGCTTGTGCCTCGAAACACCCAGTTTTGGAGCATCAAAATCAATGTTTGAGGCACAACAAGGTTTCAAGATGCAAGTCCCTATTTCGGAGGCTGTAGCTTCAAAATTCAGTTTTGACGCACATCATTCTTTTTAGAATCTCATTTCGGAGCTTGTGCCTCGAAAGACCCAATTTTAGAGCATCAAAATCAATGTTTGGAGGAACAACAAGGTTTCAAGATGCAAGTCTGTATTCTAGAGTCAATAGCGTCAAAATCTGATTTTGGCACACATCATGCTCTTAGAACCTCATTTCGAAGCTTGTGCCTCAAAAGCCCCAGTTTCGGAGCATCAAAATCAATGTTTTAAGGCACAACAAGGTTTCAAGATCCAAGCCCCGTTTCTAGAGCCAGTAGCATCTAAATTCAATTTTGATGCGCATTGTGCTCTTAGAACCCTGTGTTATAAATTGTGTCTCAAGAGACCCAATTTTGGAGCATCAAAATCGATGTTTGGAGGCACAGCAAGGTTTGAAGATGCAAGTCCTGATTTTGGAGCCGGTAGCATCAAAATTTGATTTTGAAGCACATATTGTTCTTAGAATCTTGTTTTGGAGCTTATGCCTCAAAATTTTCGATTTCGAAGCATCAAAATTGGTGTTTGGAGGCACAACAAGCTTTCAAGATGCAAGTACCTATTCCAGAGCCTGTAGTGTCAAAATGTTATTTTGATTCACATTGTGCTCTTAGAAACTCATTTCAGAGCATGTGGCTCGAAAGCTCCAGTTTCAAAACATGAAAATCAATGTTTAAAGGCACAACAAGGTTTCACGACACAAGTCCTGATTCTCAAAATGATAGCGTCAAAACACAATTTTGACAAACATGGTGTTCCTAGAACCTCATTTCAAAGGTTGTGTCTCAAAAGCCTCATTTTTGGAGCATAAAAATTAGTGTTTGGAGGCACTGCAAGGTTTCAAGACACAAGTCCCAATTCCAGATTCAGTAGCGTCAAAATGCAATTTTGATGTACATCATGCTTTTAGAACCTCATTTTGGAGCTTGTGCCTCGAAAGCCTCGGTTTTGGAGCATCAAAATCTGTGTTTTGAGGCACAACAAGGTTTCAAGAAGCAAGTCCCTATTTCGGAGCCTGTAGCATCAAAATTCACTTTTGACAGACATCATTCTTTTATAATCTCATTTTGTGCCTCGAAAGACCTAGTTTTTGAGCATCAAAATCAATTTTTGGAGGCACAACAAGGTTTCAAGATGCAAGTCCTGATTCTAGAGTCAACAACGTCAAAATCTGATTTTAGCACACATCGTGCTCTTAGAACCTCATTCCGAAGCTTGTGCCTCGAAAGCCTTGGTTTTGGAGCATTAGTATTAGTGTTTTGAGACACAACAATGTTTCAAGATGCAAGCCCCGATTCTAGAGCCAGTAGTATCAAAATTTAATTTTGATGTACATTGTGCTCTTAGAACCTTGTTTTAGAAATTTTGCCTCAAAAGCCCCAGTTTTGGAGCATCAAAATCGATGTTTGGAGGCACAACAAGGTTTCAAGATGCAAGTCCTGACTTTGGAGCCAGTAGCATCAAAATTTGATTTTGACGCACATCGTGCTCTTAGACCCTTATTTTGGAGCTTATGCCTCAAAATCATCGGTTTTGAAGCATCAAAATTTGTGTTTGGAGGCATAACAAGCTTTCAAGACGTAGGTCCCTATTCTGGAGCCTATAGTGTCAAAACGTGATTTTGATGCACATCATGCTCTTAGAACCTCGTTTTGGAGTGTGTGGCTCGAAAGATCTAGTTTCAAAACATCAAAATCAATGTTTAAAGGCACAACAAGGTTTCAAGACACAAGTCCCGATTCTCAAGCTGATAGCGTCAAAACACGATTTTGACAAACATGGTGTTCTTAGAACCTCATTTCGGAGGTCGTGCCTGAAAAGCCTCCTTTTTGGAGCATAAAAATTAGTGTTTGGAGGCACGACAATGTTTCAAGACATAAAACCCAATTCCAGAGTCGGTAGTGTCAAAACGCAATTTTGATGTACATCATGCTCTTAGAACCTCATTTCAGAGCTTGTGCCTCGAAAGCCTTGATTTTGGAACATAAAATTAGTGTTTGGAGGGACAACAAGTTTCCAAGAAGCAAGTCCCTATTCTGGAGCCTGTAGTGTCAAAATTATATTTTGACACACATCATTCTCTTAGAAGCTCATTTCAGAGCTTGTACCTCAAAAGACCCAGTTTTGGAGCGTCAAAATCAATGTTTCGAGGCACAACAAGGTTTCAAGATGCAAGTCCTGATTCTATAGTCAATAGCATCAAAATTTGATTTTGGTACACATCATGCTCTTAGACCCTCATTTCGAAGCTTGTTCCTCAAAAGCCCCGATTTCGAAGTATCAAATAAGTGTTTTGAGGCACAAGAAGGTTTCAAAATACAAGCCCCGATTTTAGAGGCAGTAGCATCAAAATTCAATTTTGACGCACATTGTGCTCTTCGAACCCTGTTTTAGAAATTGTGCCTCAAAAGCCCTAGTTTTTTAGCATCAAAATCGATGTTTGTAAGCACAATAAGGTTTCAAGATGCAAGTCCTGATTCTGGAGCCAGTATCATCAAAATTTGATTTTGACGGACATCGTGCTCTTAGAACCTTGTTTTGGTGCTTATGCCTCAAAATCTTTAGTTTTGAAGCATCAAAATTGGCGTTTGGAGGCAGAACAAGTTTTCAAGACGCAAGTCCCTATTCTGGAGCCTATAGTGTCAAAATGTTATTTTGATTCACATCGTGCTCTTAGAACCTCATTTCGGAGCGTGTGTCTCGAAAGCTCCAGTTTCAAAACATCAAAATCAATGTTTAAAGGCACAACAGGGTTTCAAGACACAAGTCCCGATTCTCAAGCTGATAACTTCAAAACACGATTTTGACAAACATGATGTTCTTAGAATGTCATTTCAGAGGTTTCCAGGCACAACAAGGTTTCAAGATGCAAGTACTGATTTTAGAGTCAATAGCGTCAAAATTTGATTTTGGCGCACATCGTGCTCTTAGAACGGCATTTCAAAGCTTTTGCCTCAAAATCATTGTTTTTTTGGCACAACAAGGTTTCAAGATGCAAGCCCCGATTCTAGAACCAGTAGCATCAAAATTGAATTTTGATGCACATTGTTAGAACCCTGTTTTAGAAATTGTGCCTTAAAAGCCCCAGTTTTGGAGCATCAAAATCGATGTTTGGAGGCACAACAAGGTTTAAAGATGCAAGTCCCGATTTTAGAGCCGGTAGTGTCAAAATTTGATTTTGACGCACATCGTGCTCTTAGAACCTTGTTTTGGAGCTTATGCCTCAAAATCTTCAGTTTCAAACCATCAAAATTGGTGTTTCGAGGCACAACAAGCTTTCAAGACGCAAGTCCCTATTTCCGAACCTGTAGTGTCAAAATGTCATTTTGTTCCACATCGTGCTCTTAGAACCTCGTTTCGTAGCATGTGGCTCGAAAGCTCTAGTTTCAAAACATCAAAATCACTGTTTAAAGGCACAACAAGGTTTCAAGACACAAGTCCCAATTCTCAAGCTAATAGCGTCAAAACACGATTTTGACAAACATGGTGTTCTTAGAACCTGATTTCGAAGGTTGTGCCTCAAAAGCCTCTTTTTTGGAGCATAAAAATTAGTGTTTGGAGGCACAAGAAGGTTTCAAGAAACAAGTCCCAATTCTAGAGTCAGTAGCATGAAAACACAATTTTTATGTACATCATGCTCTTAGAACCTCATTTCGATGCTTGTGCCTTGAAAGCCCTGATTTTGGAACATCAAAATCAGTGTTTGGAGGCACAACAAGGTGTAAAGAAGCATGTCCCTATACTGGATCCTATAGTGTCAAAATTCCATTTTGATCCACATCATTCTCTTAGAAGCTGATTTCGGAGCTTGTGCCTCGAAAAACCCAGTTTTGGATCGTCAAAATCAATGTTTGGAGGCACAAGAAGGTTTCAAGATGCAAGTCTCGATTCTAGAGTCAATAGCGTCAAAATCTGATTTTAGCACACATCGTGCTCTTACAACATCAATTCGAAGCTTGAGCTTCGAAAGCCCCGGTTTTGGAGCATCAAAACTACTGTTTTGAGGCACAAGAAGGTTGCAAGATGTAAGTCCTGAGTCTAGAGCGAGTAGCATCAAAATTTGATTTTGACTCACATTGTGCTCTTAGAACCTTATTTTGAAGCTTATGCCTCAAAATCTTCAGTTTCGAAGCATGAAAATTGGTGTTTGGAGACACAAGAAGCTTTCAAGATGCAAGTTCCTATTCCGGATCCTGTAGTGTCAAATCGTGATTTTGATGCACATCGTGCTCTTAGAACCGCATTTTGGAGCGTGTGGCTCGAAAGCTCTAGTTTCAAAATATCAAAATCAATGTTTAAAGGCACAACAAGGTTAAGACACAAGTCCCGATTCTCAAGCTCATAGCGTTAAAAATGAATGTTTTGAGGCACAAATGTGATTTCCGAGCTTGTGCTTTGAAAGACCTAGTTTTGGAGCATCAAAATCAATGTTTGGAGGCAAAACAAGGTTTCAAGATGCAAGTCTCGATTCTAGAGTCAATACCATCAATATCTGATTTTGGAGCACATCTTGCTCTTAGAACCTTATTTCAAAGCTTGTGCCTCAAAATCCCCGGTTTGGAGGTTGTGCCTCAAAATCCTCATTTTTGGAGCATCAAAATCAATGTTTGGAGATCATTTCGGAGCTCGTGCCTTGAAAGAACCAGCTTTGGAGCATCAAAATCAATGTTTGGAGGCACAACAAGGTTTCAAGATGCAAGTCCCGATTCTAGAGTCAATAGCGTGAAAATCTGATTTTTGCGTACATCGTGCTCAAATCAGTGTTTTGAGGCACAACAAGGTTTGAAGATGCAAGCCCCGATTCTAGAGCCAGTAGCATCAAAATCTAATTTTTATGCACATTGTGCTGTTAGAACCTTGTTTTAGAAATTGTGCCTCAAAAGCCTCAGTTTTGGAGCATCAAAATTGATGTTTGGAAGCACAACAAGGTTTCAAGATGCAAGTCCTGATTCTGGAGCCGGTAGCGTCAAAATTTGATTTTCACGCACATCGTGTTCTTAGAATGTTGTGGAGCTTATGGCTCAAAATCTTTGGTTTCAAAGAATACAAATTGGTGTTTGGAGGCATAACAAGCTTTCAAGATGCAAGTCCCTATTCCAGAGCCTGTAGTGTCAAAATGTGATTTTGATGCACATCGTGCTCTTAGAACCTCGTTTCAGAGCGTGTGGCTTGAAAGCTCAAGTTCAAAACATGAAAATCAATATTTAAAAGCACAACAAGGTTTCAAGACACAAGTCCCAATTCTCAAGCTGATAGTGTCAAAACATGATTTTGACAAACATGGTGTTCTTAGAACCTCATTTCAGAGGTTGTGCCTCAAAATCCTCATTTTTGGAGCATAAAATTTAGTGTTTGGAGGCACAACAAGGTTTCAAGACACAAGACCCAATTCCAGAGTCAGTAGCGTCAAAATGCAATTTTGATGTACATCATGCTCTTAGAACCTCATTTCGGAGCTTGTGCCTTGGAAGCCTTGATTTTGGAACATCAAAATCAGTGTGTGGAGGCACAACAAGTTTTCAAGATGCAAGTCCCTATTCCAGAGCCTGTAGTGTCAAAATTACATTGTGACACACATCATTATCTTAGAAGCTCATTTCGGAGCTTGTGCCTCGAAAGACCCAGTTTTGGAGCATCAAAATCAATGTTTCGAGGCACAACAAGGTTTCAAGATGCAAGCCCCGATTCAAAAGTCAATAGCGTCAAAATTTGATTTTGGCGTACATCTTGCTCTTAAAACTTCATTTTGAAGCGTGTGCCTCGAAAGCCCAGGTTTCAAAGCATCAAAATTAGTGTTTTGAGGCACAACAAGGATTCAAGATGCAAGCCCCGACTAGAGCCAGTAGCATCAAAATTTGATTTTGATGCACATTGTCCTCTTAGAACCCTGTTTTAGAATTGTGCTTGAAAAGCCCTAGTTTTGGAGCATCAAAATCGATGTTTGTAAGCACAACAAGGTTTCAGATGCAAGTCCTGATTCTGGAGCCGGTATCATAAAAATTTGATTTTGACAAACATCGTGATCTTAGAACCTTGTTTTGGAGCTTATGCCTCAAAATATTTAGCTTTGAAGCATCAAAATTGGCGTTCGGAGGCAGAATAAGCTTTCAAGATGCAAGTCCCTATTCCGGAGCCTGTAGTGTCAAAATGTTATTTTGATTCACATTGTGCTCTTAGAACCTCGTTTCGGAGCGTGTGTCTCGAAAGCTCCAGTTTCAAAACATCAAAATCAATGTTTAAAGGGACAACAAGGTTTCAAGATACAAGTCTCAATTCTCAATCTGATAGCTTCAAAACACGATTTTGACAAACATGATGTTCTTAGAACGTCATTTCGGAGGTTCTGCCTCAAAATCCTCATTTTTGGAGCATAAAAATTAGTGTTTGGAGGCACATCAAGTTTTCAAGCCACAAGTCCCAATTCTAGAGTCAGTAGCATCAAAATGCAATTTTGATGTACATCATGCTCTTAGAACCTCATTTTGGAGCTTGTGCCTTGAAAGCCCTAATTTTGGTACATCAAAATCAATGTTTGGAGGCACAAGAAGGTTTAAATAATCAAGTCCCTATTCCAGAGCCTCTAGCGCCAAAATTTCATTTTGACGCACATCATTCTCTTAGAAGCTAATTTCAAAGCTTGTGGCTCGAAAGACCCAGTTTTCGAGCATCAAAATCAATGTTTGGAGGCTTTTGATTTTGACGCACATTGTGCTCTTAGAACCTTGTTTTGGAGCTTATGCCTCAAAATCTTCGGTTTCAAAGCATCAAAATTGGTGAGGCGCAACAAGCTTTCAAGACGCAAGTCCCTATTCCAGACTCTGTAGTGTCAAAACATGATTTTGATGCACATCGTGCTCTTAGAACCTTGTTTTGGAGCGTGTGGCTCGAAAGCTCCAGTTTCAAAACATCAAAATCAATGTTTAAAGGAACAACAAGGTTTTAAGACACAAGTACCAATTCTCAAGCTAATAGCATCAAAACACAATTTTGACAAACATGGTGTTCTTAGAACCTCATTTCCGAGGTTGTGCCTCAAAATTAGTGTTTGGAGGCACAACAAGGTTTCAAGACACAAGTCCCAATTCCAGAGTCGGTAGCGTCAAAATGCAATTTTGAAGTACGTCGTGCTCTTGGAACCTCATTTCGGAGCTTTTGCCTTGAAAGCCATGATTTTGGAACATAGAAAGCATTGTTTGGAGGCACAACAAGGTTTCAAGATGCAAGTCCCAATTCTCGTGCTGGTAACATCAAAATTTGATTTTGATGCACATCTTTATCTTAGAACCTTGTTTCGAAGCTTGCACCTCGAACGCCCCGGTTTCGGAATATAAAAATTGGTGTTTGGAGGCACAACAAGGTTTGAAGACACAAGTCCCGATTCTAGATCCGGTAGTGTCAAAATGCGATTTTGAAGCACATTGTGCTCTTAGGATTTAGGAGCTTGTCCGTCAAAAGCTCCGGTTTGAGAGCATCAAAATTGGTGTTTTGAGGCACAAGGTTGCAAGATGCAAGTCGTGATTTTGACGCACATTGTGCTCTTAGAGCCTCGTTTGCAGAGCTTGTGCCTTGAAAGCCCTGATTTTGAAACATCGAAATTAGTGTTTGGAGGCACAACTTGGTTTCTAAAAGCAAGTCCCTTTTTCGGAGCCTGTAGTATAAAAAATCCATTGCGACACACATCATTATCTTAGAAGCTCATTTCGGAGCTTGTGGCTCGAAAGACCAAGTTTTGGAGCATCAAAATCAATGTTTGGAGGCACAACAAGGTTTCAAGATGCAAGTCCCGATTCTAGAGTCAATAGCATCAAAATCTGATTTCACCGCACATCGTGCTCTTAGAACCTCATTTCGAAGCTTGTGCCTCGAAAGCCCTGGTTTCGGAGCATCAAAAACAGTGTTTTTTGGCACAACAAGGTTTCATGATGCAAGCCCCGATTCTAGAGCTAGTAGCATCAAAATTCAATTTTGATGCACATTGTGCTCTTAGAACCCTGTTTTAGAAATTGTGCCTCAAAAGCCCAAGTTTTGGAGCATCAAAATCAATGTTTGGAGGCACAACAAGGTTTCAAGACACAAGTCCCACTTCCAGAGATGGTAGCGTCAAAACGCAATTTTGATGTACATCGTGCTCTTAAAACCTCATCTCAGGAGCTTTCGAGCCACATGCTCTGAAATGAGGTTCTAAGAGCACGATGTGCATCAAAATCATGTTTTGATACTACAGGCTCTGGAATAGGGACTTGCGTCTTGTAAGTTTGTTGTGCCTCCAAAAACCAATTTTGATGCTTCACAACCAAAGATTTTGAGGCATAAGCTCCAAAACAAGGTTCTAAGAGCACGATGTGCATCAAAATCAAATTTTGGTGCTACCGGCTTTAGAATCAGGACTTGCATCTTGAAGCTTTGTTGTGCCTCCAAACATCAATTTTGATGCTCCAAAATTGGGGCTTTCGAGGCACAATTTCTAAAACAGGGTTCTAAGAGCACAATGTGCATCAAAATTGAATTTTGATGCTACTGGCTCTAGAATCAACGCTTGCATCTTGAAACCTGGTTGTGCCTAATTTTGATGATCGAAAACTACGTCTTTCAAGGCACAAGCTCTGAAATGATCTTCTAAGAGAATGATGTGTGTCAAAATGGAATTTTGACGCTACAGGCTCCAGAATAGGGACTTGCTTCTTGAAAACTTGTTATGCCTCAAAACATTGATTTTGATGTTCCAAAATTAGGGCTTTCAATGCACAAGCTCTGAAATGAGGTCCTAAGAGCACGATGTTTATAAAAATTGCGTTTTGACGCTACCGACTCTAGAATTGGGACTTGTTTCTTGAAACCTTGTTGTGCCTCCAAATACTAATTTTTATGCTCCAAAAATGAGGCTTTTGAAACAAAACCTATGAAATGAGGTTCTAAGAACACCATGTTTGTCAAAATCGTGTTTTGACGCTATCAGCTTGAGAATCGGGACTTGTGTCTTGAAACCTTGTTGTACCTTTTAACATTGATTTTGCTATTTTTGAGATGGGAGCTTTCGAGCCACACGCTCTCAAACGATGTTCTAAGAGCACGATGTGCATCAAAATCACGTTTTGACACTACAGGCTCTGGAATAGGGACTTGCATCTTGAAAGCTTGTTGTACCTCCAAACACCAATTTTGATGCTTCGAAACTGAAGATTTTGAGGCATAAGCTCCGAAACAAGGATCTAAGAGCAGGATGTACGTCAAAATCAAATTTTGACGCTACCGGCTCCAGAATCAGGACTTGCATCTTCAAACCTTGTTGTGCCTAAAAACATCCATTTTAATGATCCAAAATTGGGGCTTTTGAGACACAATTTATAACATAGGGCTCTAAGAGCACAATGTGCATCAAAATTTAATTTAGATGCTACTAGCTCTAGAATCGGGGCTTGGATCTTGAAACCTTGTTTTGCCTCAAAACACTGATTTTGATGCACCGAAACTGGGACATTC
Source organism: Cryptomeria japonica (assembly GCF_030272615.1). Taxonomy (NCBI): domain Eukaryota; kingdom Viridiplantae; phylum Streptophyta; class Pinopsida; order Cupressales; family Cupressaceae; genus Cryptomeria; species Cryptomeria japonica. The sequence continues at coordinate 338,996,598 of NC_081412.1, forward strand.
GAGGCACAAGCTTCGAAATGACGTTCTAAGAGCACGATGTGCATCAAAATCAAATTTTGATGCTATTGACTCTAGAATCGGGACTTGTGCCTTGAAACCTTATTTTTGCCTCCAAACACTCATTTTTATGCTCCAAAAACGAGGATTTTGAGGCACATCCTCTGAAATCAGGTTCTAAGAACACCATGTTTATCAAAATCGTGTTTAGATGCTATCGGCTTGAGAATCGGGACTTGTGTCTTGAAACCTTATTGTGCCTTTAAACATTGATTTTGATGTTTTGAAACTGGAGCTTTCAAGCCACATGCTCCGAAATGAGGTTTTAAGAACATGATGTGCCTCAAAATAACGTTTTGACACTACAGGCTCTGAAATAGGGTCTTGAAAGCTTGTTTTGCCTCCAAACACCAATTTCGAAGCTTTGAAACCAGAGATTTTGAGGCATAACCTCTAAAACAAGGTTCTAAGAGCACGATGTGCGTCAATATAAAATTTTGACGCTACCGGCTCCAGAATCAAGACTTGCATCTTGAAAGCTTGTTGTTCCTCCAAATATCGATTTTGATGCTCCAAAACTGGGGCTTTCGAGGCAGAATTTCTAAAACAGGGTTCTAAGAGCAGAATGTGCATCAAAATTAAATTTTGATGCTACTGGCTCTAGAATTGGGGCTTGCATCTTGAAACATTGTTGTGCCTCAAAACACTATTTTTTATGCTCTGAAACCAGGGCTTTCGAGGGACAAGCTTCGAAATGAGGTTCCAAGAGCACGATGTGCACCAAAATCAGATTTTGATGCTATTGACATTAGAATCGAGACTTGAATCTTGAAACCTGGTTGTGCCTCCAAACATTAATTTTGATGCTCCAAAACTACGTCTTTTGAGGCACAAGCTCTGAAATGATCTTCAAAGAGAATGATGTGCGTCAAAATAGAATTTTGACGCTACAGGCTCCAAAATAGGGACTTGCTTCTTGAAAACTTGTTATGCCTCAAAACATTGATTTTGATGTTCCAAAATTAGGCCTTTCAAGGCACAAACTCCGAAATGAGGTCCTAAGAGCACGATGTTTATAAAAATTGCGTTTTGACGCTACCGACTCTGGAATTGGGACATGATTCTTGAAACCTTGTTGTGCCTCCAAATACTAATTTTTATGCTCCAAAAATGAGGCTTTTGAAGCACAACCTTTGAAATGAGGTTCTAAGAACACCATGTTTGTCAAAATCATGTTTTGATGCTATCAGCTTGAGAATCCGGACTTGTGTCTTGAAACCTTGTTGTGCCTTTTAACATTGATTTTGATGTTTTTGAAACGGGAGCTTTCGAGCCACACACCCTCAAACGATGTTCTAAGAGCACGATGTGCATCAAAATCACGTTTTGACACTACAGGCTCTGGAATAGGGACTTGCATCTTGAAAGCTTGTTGTACCCCCAAACACCAATTTTGATGCTTCGAAACTAAAGATTTTGAGGCATAAGCTCCAAAACAAGGTTCTAAGAATAGCATGTGCATCAAAATCAAATTTTGATGCTACCGGCTCCAGAATCAGGACTTGCATCTTCAAACCTTGTTGTGGCTCCAAACATCCATTTTAATGATCCAAAATTGGGGCTTTTGAGACACAATTTATAACACAAGGTTCTAAGAGCACAATGTGCATCAAAATTTAATTTAGATGCTACTATCTCTAGAATCGGGGCTTGGATCTTGAAACCTTGTTTTGCCTCAAAACACTGATTTTGATGCATCGAAACTGAGACTTTCGAGGCACAAGCTTCGAAATGAGGTTCTAAGAGCACGATGTGCATCAAAATCAGATTTTGACGCTATTGACTCTAGAATCGGGACTTGTGCCTTGAAACCTTGTTTTGCCTCCAAACACTAATTTTTATGCTCCAAAAATGAGGATTTTGAGGCACAACCTCTGAAATCAGGTTCTAAGAACACCATGTTTGTCAAAATCGTGTTTAGATGCTACCGGCTTGAGAATCGGGAATTGTGTCTTGAAACCTTGTTATGCCTTTAAACATTGATTTTGATGTTTTGAAACTGGAGCTTTCAAGCCACACGCTCTGAAATGAGGTTTTAAGAGCATGATGTGCCTCAAAATAACGTTTTGACACTACAAGCTCTGAAATAGGGAATTGTGTCTTGAAAGCTTGTTCTGCCTCCAAACACCAATTTCGAAGCTTCAAAACCAAAGATTTTGAGGCATAACCTCTAAAAAAAGGTTTTAAGAGCATGATGTGCGTCAATATAAAATTTTGACGCTACCGGCTCCAGAATCAAGACTTGCATCTTGAAAGCTTTTTGTTCCTCCAAATATCGATTTTGATGCTCCAAAACTGGGCTTTTGAGGCACAATTTCTAAAACAGGGTTCTAAGAGCACAATGTGCATCAAAATTGAATTTTGATGCTACTGGCTCTAGAATCGGGCCTTGCATCTTGAAACCTTGTTGTGCCTCAAAACATTGATTTTGACGCTCCAAAACTGGGTCTTTCGAGACACAAGTTCCCAAATGAGCTTCTAAGAGAATGATGTGCATCAAAATGGAATTTTGACGCTCCGAAATAGGGACTTGCTTCTTGAAACCTTTTTGTGCCTCCAAACAGTGATTGTTATGTCCCAAAATCAGGGCTCTCAAGGCATAAGCTCCAAAATGATGTCCAAAGAGCACGATGTACATCAAAATAGAATTTTGATGCTACTGACTCTGGAATTGGGACTTGTGTCTTGAAACCTTGTTGTGTCTCCAAACACTAATTTTTATGTTCAAAAAATGAGGCTTTTGAGGCACAACCTCCGAAATGAGGTTCTAAGAACACCATGTTTGTCAAAATCATGTTTTGACGCTATCAGCTTGAGAATCGAGACTTCTATCTTGAAACCTTGTTGTGCCTTTAAACATTGATTTTTATGTTTTGAAAATGGAGCTTTGGAGCCACACGCTCTGAAACGAGGTTCTAAGAGCATGATGTGAATCAAAATCACTTTTTGACACCACAGGCTCTGGAATAGGGACTTGCCCATTGAAAGCTTGTTGTGCCTCCAAACAACAATTTTCATGCTTCGAAACCAAATATTCTAAGGCATAAGCTCCAAAACAAGGTTCTAAGAGCACGATGTGCGTAAAAATCAAATTTTAATGCTACCATCTCCAGAATCAAGACTTGCATCTTGAAACCTTGTTGTGCCTCCAAACATTGATTTTGATGCTCCAAAACTGGGGCTTTTGAGGCACAATTTCTAAAATAGGGTTCTAAGAGAACAATGTAAATCAAAATTGAATTTTGATTCTACTGGCTCTAGAATCGGGGCTTGCATCTTGAAACCTTGTTGTGCCAAAAAACACTGATTTTGATGCTCTGAAACTGGGGCTTTTGAGGCACAAGGTTCAAAATGAGGTTCGAAGAGCACAGTGTGCACCAAAATCAGATTTTAATGCTATTGACTCTAGAATCGGAACTTGCATCTTGAAACCTTGTTGTGCCTCCAAACACTGATTTCGATGTTTCAAAATCGGGGCTTTGGAGGGACAAGCTCTGCTAGCGATGATCTAAGAGCACCATGTGCCTCAAAATCACTTTTTTACGCTGCCGCCTCCAAAATGGCGACTTGCTTCTTGCAACCTTGTGCCTCCAAACACCAATTTTGATGCTCCCAAACCGGGGCTTTCGAGGGACAAGCTCCTAAATAAGGTTCTAAGAGCACAATTTCCTTCAAAATCGCATTTTGACACTACCGGCTCTGGAATTGGGACTTGCAACTTGAAACCTTGTTGTGCATCCAAACACCAATTTTGATGTTCTGAAACTGGGGTGTTCGAGGTGCAAGCTTTGAAACAAGGTTCTAAGAGAACGATGTGCATCAAAATTGAATTTTGATGCTACCAGCACGAGAATCGGGACATGCATCTTGAAACCTTGTTGTGCCTCCAAACAATGATTTTGATGTTCCAAAATTGGGGTTTTCAAGGCACAAGCTCCAAAACGAGGTTCTAAGAGCACGATGTACATCAAAATTGCATTTTGATGTTGCCGACTCTGGAATTGGGACTTGTGTCTTGAAACCTTGTTGTGCCTCCAAACACTAATTTTATGCTCCAAAAACGAGGCTTTTGAGGCACAACCTCCGAAATGAGGTTTTAAGAACACCATGTTTGTCAAAATCATGTTTTGACACTATCAGCTTGAGATTCAGGACTTGTGTCTTCAAACCTTGTGCCTCCAAACACTAATTTTTATGCTTAAAAAATTAGGCTTTTGAGGCACAACCTCCGAAATGAGGTTGTAAGAACACCATGTTTGTCAAAATTGTGTTTTACGCTATCAGCTTGAGAATCAGGACTTATGTCTCGAAACCTTGTTGTGCCTTTAAACATTGATTTTGATTATTTGAAACTGGAACTTTCAAGCCATACGCTCCGAAACGAGGTTCTAAGAGCATGATGTGCATTAAAATCATGTTTTGAGAATACAGGCTCCAGAATAGGGACTTGTGTCTTAAAATCTTGCTGTGCCTCCAAACACCAATTTCGATGCTTCGAAACTGAAGATTTTGAGCCATAAGCTCCAAAACAAGGATCTAAGACCATGATTTGCGTCAAAATCAAATTTTGATGCTATCGGCTCCTGAATCAAGACTTGCATCTTGAAATCTTGTTGTGCCTCCAAACATAGATTTTGATGCTCCAAACCTAGGGCTTTTGAGGCACAATTTCTAAAACAGGGTTCTAAGAGCACAATGTGCTCCAAAATTAAATTTTGATGCTCCTGGCTCTAGAATCGGGGCTTGCATCTTGAAACCTTGTTGTGCCTCAAAACATTAATTTTGATGTTCCAAAATCAGGGATTTCAAGGCACAAGCTCCAAAATGAGGTTCTAAGAGCACAATGTACATCAAAATTGCATTTTGACGCTACCAACTCTCGAATTGGGACTTGTGTCTTGAAACCTTGTTGTGCCTCCAAACACTAATTTTTATGCTCCAAAAACATGGCTTTTGAGGCACAACCTTCGAAATGAGGTTCTAAGAACACCATATTTTTCAAAATCGTGTTTGGACGCTATCAGCTTGAAAATCGGGACTTTCATTTTGAAACCTTGTTGCGCCTCAAAACACAGATTTTGATGCTCCAAAACCGGGCCTTTGGAGGCACAAGCTTTGAAATGAGGTTCTAAAAGCACGATGTGCGTGAAAAGTAGATTTTGGCATTATTGACTCTAGAATCTGGACTTGCATCTTGAAACCTTGTTGTGCCCCCGAACATTGATTTTGATGCTCGAAATCTGGGTCTTTCCAAACACAAGCTCTGAAATGAGCTTCTAAGAGAATGATGTGCGTCAAAATGGAATTTTGAGGATACAGGCTCCAGAATAGGGACTTGCTTCTTGGAACCTTTTTGTGCCTGCAAACACTGACTTAGATGTTCCAAAATCAGGGCTTTCAAGGCACAAGCTCCGAAATGAGGTTCTAAGAGCACGATGTACATCAAAATTGCATTTTGATGGTACCGACTCTGGAATAGGGACTTGTCTTGAAACTTTATTGTGCCTCCAAACAATAATTTTTATGCTCCAAAATGAGCCTTTTGAGGCACAACCTCCAAAATGAGGTTTTAAGAACACCACATTTGTCAAAATAGTGTTTTGACGCTATCAACTTGAGAATTGAGACTTGTGTCTTTAAACATTGATTTTGATGTTTTGAAACTGGAGCTTTCAAGCCACACGCTCCGAAATGAGGTTCTAAGAGCACGATGTGCATCAGAATGATGTTTTGACATTACAAGCTCCAGAATAGGGACTTGTGTCTTGAAAGCTTGTGGCGCCTCCAAGCACCGATTTTGATGCTTCGAAATCGAAGATTTTGAGGCATAAGCTCCAAAACAAGGTTCTAAGAGCGTGATGTGCATCAAAATCAAATTTTGACACTACCGGCTCCAGAATCAGGACTTACATATTGAAACCTTGTTATACCTCCAAATATTGATTTTGATGCTCCAAAACTGGGGCTTTTGAGGCACAATTTCGAAAATAGGGTTCTAAGAGCATAATATGCATCAAACTTGAATTTTGATGCTTCTGGCTCTAGAATCGAGGCTTGCATCTTGAAACTTTGTTGAGCCTCAAAACACTGATTTTGATGCTCCAAATCCAGGGCTTTCGAGGCACAAGCTTCGAAATGAGTTTGTAAGAGCACGATGTGTGCCAAAAACAGATTTTGATGCTATTGACTCTAGAATCAGGACTTCCATCTTGAAACCTTGTTGTGCCTCCAAACATTGATTTTAATGCTCCAAAACTGAGTCTTTCGAGGTAGAAGCTCCGAAATAAGCTTCTAAGAGAATGATGTGCGTCAAAATGGAATTTTGACGCTACAGGATCCGGAATAGGGACTTGCTTCTTGAAACCTTGTTTTGCCTCAAAACATTTATTTTCATGTGGCAAAATCAGGGCTTTCAAGGGACAAGCTCCGAAATGAGGTTCCAAGAGCACGATGTACATCAAAATTGCATTTTGGCGCTAGCCACTGTGGAATTGGGACTTGTGTCTTGAAACCTTGTTGTGCCTCCAAACACTATTTTTTATGCTCCAAAAATGCGGCTTTTGAGGCACAACCTCTGAAATGAGGTTCTAAGAACACCATGTTTTTTAAAATAGTGTTTTGGTGCTATCAGCTGTTGGCAAATGCACGCTCCAATGAGAAAGTGTAGGTGAATGAAGGTATTGTCATTGATGGCAACCTTACAATCATGTGATAGTGGTCGGTAGACACAGGCACCGGCACCGGCAGACTCTACACTGGCATATAGATCATCGACACCAAAAAAGAAGATTATCGGCACCATGGTTGAGAGGAATTTTGTGTATATATATTTTGTAATTATTTGTAAAATCCATTTGTAACCAGACTTGGTGGATTGTAATATAACTCATATATGTATGAGATCATTGTAGATCATTTAGATGATACTGGTTCTAAGAGCACAATGTGCATCAAAATTGAATTTTGATGATACTGGCTCTAGAATCAGGGCTTGCATCTTGAAACCTTGTTGTGCCTCGAAACAATGATTTTGATGCTCCAAAATTGGGGCTTTCGAGGCACAAGCTTTGAAATGAGGTTCTAAGAGCACGATGTGCTACAAAATCAGATTTTGATGTACATTAAAATTGCATTTTGATGCTACCGACTCTAGAATTGGGACTTGTAACTTGAAACATTGTTGTGCCTCCAAACTCTAATTTTATGCTCCAAAAAAGGAGGCTTTTGAGGCACAACCTCTGAAATGGGGTTCTAAGAACACCATGTTTCTCAGAATGGTGTTTTGACGCTATCAGCTTGAGAATCGGGATTTCCCTCTTGAAACCTTGTTGTGCCTTTAAACATTTATTTTGATGTTTTGTAACTGGAGCTTTCAAGCCACACGCTCTGAAATAGGGACTTGCGTCTTCAAAGCTTGTTGTGCCTCCAAACATCTATTTTGATGCACCAAAACTAGGGCTTTTGAGGCACAATATCTAAAATAGGGTTCTAAGAGCACAATGTGCATCAAACTTGAATTTTGATGATGCCGGCTCTTGAATCGGGGCTTGCATCTTGAAACCTTGTTCTTCCTCAAAACACTGATTTTGATGTTTTGAAATGAGGTTCTAAGAGCATGATGTGCGCCAAAATTTGATTTTGATGATATTGACTCTAAAATCAGTACTTACATCTTGAAACCTTCCTGTGCCTCCAAACATTGATTTTCGAAAACTGGGTCTTTATAGGCACAAGCTCCGAAATGAGCTTCTAAGAGAATGATGTGCGTCAAAATAGAGTTTTGACGCTACAGGCTCCAGAATAGGGACTTGCTTCTTGAAACCTTGTTGTGCCTCCAAACATTGATTTTCATGTTCCAAAATCAGGGCTTTCAAGGCACAATCTTAGAAATGAGGTTCTAAGAGCACGATGTACATCAAAATTGCGTTTTGACGCTACCGATTCTGCAAATGGGACTTGCGTCTTGAAACCTTGTTGTGCCTCCAAACACTATTTTTTTATACTCCAAAAACGAGGCTTTTGAGGCACAACCTCTGAAATGAGGCTCTAAGAGCACCATATTTGTCAAAATCGTGTTTTGACGCTATCAGCTTGAGAATCAGGACTTGTGTCTTGAAACCTTGCTATGGCTTTAAACATTAATTTTGATGTTTTGAAACTAGAGCTTTCAAGGCACAAGCTCCGTAAACGAGGTTCTAAGAGCACCATGTGCATCAAAATCACGTTTTGATGCTACCAGCTCCGAAATCGCGACTTGTGTCTTACAACCTTGTGCCTCCAAATACCAATTTTGGTGCTCGAAAACCCGGGCTTTCTAGGGACAAGCTCCTAAATAAGGTTCCAAGAGCACGATGTGCTTCAAAATCGCATTTTGACACTACCGGCTCTGGAATTGGGACTTGCATCTTGAAACCTTATTGTGCCTCCAAACACCAATTTTGATATTCTGAAACCGGGGCGTTCGAGGTGCAAGCTTTGAAAGAAGGTTCTAAGAGAACGATGTGCATCAAAATTGAATTTTGATGCTACCAGCACGAGAATCGGGACTTGCATCTTGAAACCTTGTTGTGCCTCCAAACAATAATTTTGATGTTGCGAAATCAGGGCTTCCAAGACACAAGCTCCGAAATGAGGTTCTAAGAGCACAATGTACATCAAAATTGCGTTTTGACGCTACTGATTGTAGAATTGGGACTTGTGTCTTGAAACCTTATTGTGCCTCCAAACACTAATTTTTATGCTCCAAAAACGAGGCTTTTGAGGCACAACCTCCGAAATGAGGTTCTAAGAACACCATGTTTGTCAAAATTGTGTTTTGACGCTATCATTTTGAGAATCAGGACTTGTGTTGTGAAACCTTGTTGTGCCTTTAAACATTGATTTTCATGTTTTGAAACTGGAGCTTTCGAGCCACATGCTCTGAAATGAGGTTCTAAGAGCACAATGTCAATCAAAATAACATTTTGACACTACAGGCTCCGGAATAGGGACTTACATCTTGAAAGCTTGTTCTGCCTCCGAACGCCAATTTTGATGCTTCAAAACAAGGTTCTATGACCACGATGTGCGTCAAAATCAAATTTTGACACCACCGGCTCCAGAATCAACAATTGCATCTTGAAACCTTTTTGTGGCTCCAAACATCGATTTTGATGCTCCAAAACAGGGTTATTAGAGCACAATGTGGATCAAAATTGAATTTTGATGTTGCAAGCTCTAGAATCGTGGCTCGCATCTTGAAACCTTGTTGTGCATCAAAACACTGATTTTGATACTCCAAAACTGGGGATTTCAAGGCACAAGCTCCGTAATGAGGTTCTAAGAGCACGATGTACATCAAAATTGCGTTTTGACGCTACCGACTCTGGATTTGGGACTTGTGCCTTGAAAATTTGTTGTGCCTCCAAACACTAATTTTTATGCTCCAAACATGAGGCTTTTGAGGCACAACCTCTAAAATCAGGTTCTAAGAACGCCATGTTTGTACAAATCGTGTTTTTATGCTCCAATCTTGAGAATCAGGACTTGTGTCTTGAAACCTGGTTGTGCCTTTAAACATTCTTTTTGATGTTTTGAAACTAGAGCATTTGAGCCACATGCTTCGAAATGTGGTTCTAAGAGCATGATGTGCCTCAAAATCATGTTTTGACACTACATGCTCCGAAATAGGGACTTGTGTCTTGAAAGCTTGTTCTGCCTCCAAACACCAATTTCTATGTTTCAAAACCAAAGATTTTGAGGGATAAGCTCAAAACAAGGTTCTAAGAGCATGATGTGCGTTAAAATCAAATTTTGACGCTACCAGCTCCAGAATAAGGACTTGCATCTTGAAACCTTGTTGTGCCTCCAAACATCGATTTTGATGCTCCAAAACTGGGGCTTTTGAGGCACAATTTCTAAAATAGGGTTCTAAGAGCACAACGTGCATCAAAATTGAATTTTGATGCAACTCGCTCTAGAATTGGGGCTTGCATCTTGAAACCTTGTTGTGCCTCAAAACATTCATTTTGACATTCCAAAACTGTGTCTTTCGAGACACAAGTTCCGAAATGAGCTTCTAAGAGAATGATGTGCATCAAAATGGAATTTTGATGCTACAAACACTGACTTTTGATGCTTCGGAATAGGGACTTGCTTCTTGAAGCCTTTTTGTGCCTCCAAACACTTATTTTTATGTTCCAAAATTAGAGCTTTCAAGGCACAAGCTCCGAAATGAGGTTCTAAGAGCACAGTGTACATTAGAATTGCATTTTGATGCTACCGACTCTGGAATTGGGACTTGTGCCTTGGAACCTTTTCTTGCCTCCAAAAACTAATATTTATGCTCCAAAAATGAGGCTTTTGAGGCACAATCTCCGAAATGAGGTTCTAAGAACAACATGTTTGTCAAAATCATGTTTTGACGCTCCAAAACTGGGTCTTTCTAGGCACAAGCTCCGAAATGAGCTTCTAAGAGAAGGATGTGCGTCAAAATAGAATTTTGATGCTACAGGCTCCGGAATAGGGACTTGCTTCTTGAAACCTTGGTGTGCCTCCAAACACTGATTTTATGTTCCAAAATCAGGGCTTTCAAGGCACAAGCTCCAAAATGAGGTTCTAAGAGCATGATGTACATCAAAATGGCATTTTGACGCTACCGACTCTAGAATTGGGACTTGTGTCTTGAAACCTTGTCGTGCCTCCAAACACTAATTTTTATGCTCTAAAAAGGAGGCTTTTGAGGCACAACCTCCGAAATGAGGTTCTAAGAACACCATGTTTGTCAAAATCATGTTTTGACGCTATCAGCTTGAGAATCGGGACTTGTGTCTTGAAACCTTGTTGTGCCTTTAAACATTGATTTTGATATTTTGAAACTAGATCTTTCAAGCCACATGCTCCGAAACGAGGTTCTAAAAGCATGATGTGCATCAAAATCACGTTTTGACACTACAGGCTGAATAGGGACTTGCATCTTGAAAGCTTGTTATGCCTTCCAACACAAATTTTGATGCTTTGAAACCGATGATTTTGATGCATAAGCTCCAACACAAGGTTCTAAGAGCACGATGTGCGTCAAAATCAAATTGTGATGCTACCGGCTCCAGAATCAGGACTTGCATCTTGAAACCTTGTTGTACCTCCAAACATCGATTTTGATGCTCCAAAACTGGGGCTTTTGAGGCACAATTTCTAAAAAAGGGTTCTAAGAGCACAATATGCATCAACATTGAATTTTGATACTACTGGCTCTAGAATCGGGGCTTGCATCTTGAAACCTTGTTGTGTCTCAAAACACTGATTGTGATGCTCCGAAACCGAGGCTTTCAAGGCACAAGCTTCGAAATGAGGTTCTAAGAGCACGGTGTGTGCCAAAATCAGATTTTGACGTTATTGACTCTAGAATCGGGACTTGCGTCTTGAAACCTTGTTGTCCCTCCAAACATTGATTTTGTTGTTCCAAAACTAGGTCTTTCCAGGCAAAAGCTCCGAAATGAGCTTCTAAGAGAATGATGTCCGTCAAAATTGCATTTTGACTCTATAGGCTCCGGAATAGGGACTTGCTTCTTGACACCTTGTTGTGCCTCTCCAAACACTGATTTTGATGTTCCAAAATCAGGGGCTTTCAAGGTACAAGCTCCGAAATGATGTTCTAAGAGCACGATGTACATCAAAAATGAGGCTTTTGAGGCACAACCTCTGAAATGAGGTTCTAAGAACACCATGTTTGTCAAA